>NC_056726.1:715638874-715873874 GCF_019279795.1 Protopterus annectens
TTGACTTCTCTGTGGGTATATGTCTCAGGCAAAAACTGTCTTTTGTATGGGTGACTCATACACTGTCCATTTGATAAGGTGGCAACTGTAGGAATACTGGCTGTGCAGTATGGTGTCCACCCTCTAAATTTGTATCTTCCTATACATATCTCTGTGTGTGTGTGTGTATGTGTAGTTACATATATGTATGTATGTATTATATATATATATATATATATATATATATATATATATATATATATATATATATATATATATATATATATATATATATATATATATATATATATATATATATATATATATATATATATATATATATATATATATATATATATATATATATATATATATATATATATGTATCTGCATACATGTGTGTGTGTATATGTATCTTTGGAATGTTTATTGCTTCCACATTGTATATTTCCTATGGTAGCCAGAGTGTAATGCATGATATGTTATTGATACCATCTTGACATCATACAGGTGGGATGGATTACTGTTAACATCTTGTGCCCATGTTGTGTCGGGTCCAGGGTATGGGACTTGAAACAGTTGGTATTGTATTGCAGGGCAGATCTGTTTTGCTGTGGGGGAGGGGTGATATCAATGTAGCAGGTAAAGCAGTCAAACGAAGGATACTTCCAAATAACAATCAGGCAGAATGGTACTCAGCTTCAAATCAACTTAGACAGATTTTAAAGATCCACACAGGAGCACAAACCATGTAGCAGGTAAAGCAGCCAAACGAAGGATACTTCCAAATAACAATCAGGCAGAATGGTACTCAGCTTCAATCCAACTTAGACAGATTTTAAAGATCCACACAGGAGCACAAAGACCAGAATAAAACTCAGGTTTATTAAAACAAGAGGTGTATAAGCTTCTTCAGACCTAATAACATCTACATTCAAAATAACCAAGGTATATATAGTTTCCTTTGAGTCAATTAAAAAATCAATTAAGACATCAACTAGCTACTAGAACATCTTAAAGGTAGATATACACTATATTTAATTACTACAAGAATATATAAAAAACCTTTTTCATATACTGCATCCACATACAAAAATATGCATATAAAACCATATACTTATGCTACTATGATAAATTTACAAAAATAATAAAATATCACATATATATAAATACAGAAGTATATATAGAGAATATATCTATAAAAAGCAACACTAATAGATGGATCATTTATGTAGCCTTCTCCTTTTCAAGGCAGGTTTAATGGATGCACGTTCATTCAAACCTTTACCCCTATCACCCCTCAAAACGATGATCCAACATGTTTCCCTGTACTCTGTGTATGTCCTAATATCCCCTTGTCTAAGTCTGTTGTTAATGGATTCAATGACCCTAAAATTAATGGTGTAATTGTAGTAATTAAATATAGTGTATATCTACCTTTAAGATGTTCTAGTAGCTAACTGATGTCTTAATTGATTTTTTTAATTGACTCAATGGAAACTATATATACCTTGGTTATTTTGAATGTAGATGTTATTAGGTCTGAAGAAGCTTATAGCGAAAGCGCTCACCTCTTGTTTTAATAAACCTGAGTTTTATTCTGGTCTTTGTGCTCCTGTGTGGATCTTTAAAATCTGTCTAAGTTGGATTGAAGCTGAGTACCATTCTGCCTGATTGTTATTTGGAAGTATCCTTCATTTGACTGCTTTACCTGCTACATGGTTTGTGCTCCTGTGTGGATCTTTAAAATCTGTCTAAGTTGGATTGAAGCTGAGTACCATTCTGCCTGATTGTTATTTGGAAGTATCCTTCGTTTGACTGCTTTACCTGCTACATGGTAGCTCTGTAGTTGGTTTGTGCTATATATATATATATATATATATATATATATATATATATATATATATATATATATATATATATATATATATATATGTATATATATCTATATATATATATATATATATATATATATATATATATATATATTTAGAGAGAGAGAGAGAGACATATATATAAACATATATATATATATATATATATATATATATATATATATATATATATATATATATATACACACACACACACACACACACACACACACACACACACACACACACACACACACACACACATACATCTACATCTACATGTATAAACTTGTTTTGGGACTGTGAATGATTATATGTCTGTGAAAACATCAGGGTTATGTATATCTGACATGACTTAGTGGTAAATCGCTTTGGCTATTGTGTATAAACTGTATATATATTCCTTTCACATGTTAAGTTTTATTTTCCTATAGTTAGGATCTATCTGGTGATACATCTGTCTTAAGTACTGCTGCGATGGCTTAGTGCTTAACTACTGTGCCTATAGTGTACAGGGTCCTGGGTTCAACATTTTCAAAGGCTGTTTATTTTGTTTCTGGCCAGAACAGCTGTTGTTGCATACAGAGTGATTAAGGCACTTTTAAGCAATTGTAAGCAGGTTTGCCTGGGTTTGCGAGAAAGTAAGCAATGCTAACTTCTGGTTAAGTATGCTTACAGAGAAACAGCTGAAATATTGCTTAATCTGTGTGTGCATTGCTTACCCCCATGCAATCGGGCTTAAACCAGCTTACTACTGCTTAAATATGCTTACCCTTGCTTAATAGTGCGTACTCCCCCTTACCCCCGCACTAATTTAGACAGTTATGTAAAATGGTTCTTGGGAAGGTGGTGGAGTTGGACACTATATGAAGTTATCATTCATTACACATTGTATCTTCAATTTGTATCCCTGATTCCTGTGTACATATACTGTATGGGGCACTTGTGGAATATCTGTAGAATTTACAACATTATGACAATGACACCTCATATCTGCATTTAATGCAGTACTCCACTTCACAAATATATGTTATTTAGTGGGTTATGCAACAAAAAAATATTGTTCATAAAGTGATTTGACATGGAAAATGGAACATACTGGAGTGAGACTCAAACCAGGAATGACTGCTCATAAGGTGAATGTTCTGCCCACTACACTACCCCACTACTGCTTCATAGGTTCATAGGTAGGTACTAGGCTATCAGCCCAAGGGCCTATGTAAGCCTAGCCAACAAGGTTTCCTGGCTTATGCCACCCAAGAAAGTTATTTTCCTTTGCCACTGTCGAGCAGAGACACAGAAGTGATCCCCGGGGTGTATTTCTTATTTCCCATCCACTCATCAAGATTTTTCATGAAGAGTGCTAATGAAGAACTTTGCTTGACATAGATGTGTAGCCTGTTCCAGAGTACGGGAAGTCTCTAGGACAGGAATCTGTCCCTTCAGCATGTCCTGTTTATTGTGGTGACAAGGTGTAGGTCCCTAGAGTGTGTAGCTCGGAGGGATTGGGAATTCATTAGGTGTAGCATGTCCAACAGCTCTGGGTTTGACATAGCTTTATATGTTAGGCAGAGATCACCTTGGTGTAGGCGATATGCTACGGAGTAAAGCTGGAGTTTTTTGAGGTGGTCAGTGTAGGGCATTTGTTTGAGGCCAGTAATCCTCTTTGTGAGGTACTTCTGTGGTCTTTCCAGCTAATGCAGATGTCTTGTGAGGTACATTCCAAAAAGCGCATTGTAGTCTATAATGGGTCTAATGAGTGTCGAGTAGAGGGGAACAATGACCTCTTTTTTCCTGGATGAGAACCCTTTTATGATGAGGTGTGCCACGTAGAAGGACTTCCTGACTACTGTGGTGATGTGACTATCAAAGGAGAGACCACTGTCCACCTGGGTCCCAAGGTCTCTTATCACACATTTGGTGTTAAGTAGATTGCTGCCTATGTGGTAGTTCATGGGTACAGAGTTTTTACCAAAGGGGACGACGCTGCACTTTTTGACATTGAGCTTGAGGCCATGGCTCTGACACCAGGCATCTGTCTCAGCAAGGCCGTTCTGCAGGATGTCCACATCATTTGGGGACTTGACTATGGCTCCTAGTTTGCAGTCATCTGCAAACTTTGTTAGCCAGAAGCCTTCTGTGTTAGCTTTTACTTCAGAGATGTAGATACCAAACAGGGAGAGTTCCCAGGATGGAACCCTGTGGTACTCCACTTGTCACTGCTTTGAGGTCAGATTTGGAGTCTGCAACTTTTACAGTGTGGGTTCTGTCAGAGAGCCAGTTGGCAACCCATCTTGTGACATAGGGATTTATACCTAGTTTAGTGAGTTTAGCTATAATTCCAGAATGGGGGATGGTGTTGAAAGCCTTGACGAGGTCAAGATAGGCTGTGTGAACCACCATACCCTCATCTACACCTTTGGTGACTGCCTCAAAGAAGTCGATCAGGTTCAGGAGGCATGATCTGACTTTCACAAACCTGAACTGGGTGGGATCCAGAGTTTGGAGGTTACCAATGTCTTTGTTTATGAGTTCCATGATGATAAGTTCCATGGCCTTGCAGACCAGGCTTGTCAGGCTAATAGGTCGATAGTTCCCAGGATCAGTGGTGGTTCCCCCTTTGTGGAGTGGGATAATTGTTGCTGTGTGCCATTTAGTGAGCACAAAGCCTGGTGCAAGGCTATTATTGAACATGGTGCTTAAGTGGGGAGCCAGTTCATTCTGAAGTTCATGTAAAACCCAGCCTGGGATGTTGTCCAGTCCCATGGATGCTGTGTTTTTGGCTTTAGAGAGTGCAGCTTTTACCTGCGTAGTTGTGATTACAGGGTCTCTGCATTCTTCCTGTATAGATATGGGCCCTTTAGGGGGTGAGAGGGGGGTAAAATTAGCACTGAACCTATCTGCCAGGATGTTGGCAATATCAGTTGGTTCTGTAATTTTCGTGCCTTTGTGCTGTAACTCAGAGCAGATATGGGTGTTGCCAGTGAGATTCTTGACATAGCTATAGAATGCTTTGTGTTTGTCCTTGGAATTAGTGGCAAATTTGTTTTTGTAGCTAGCTTTGGAGGATCTTATAAGGGATCTCAGCTTCTTACTGAGGCTGACCAGGGAGCTCCACCACTCATGGGATTTTACTCTCTTTTGCAACAGTTTCTTCCTTCTATTGTACAGTTTGTTTATGGCAGGGGACCACCAGATTGGCTTCCTTTTTTTGGAGGATAGTGTCTTGGTTCTGTTTGGGATAACACGATCCATGCACTCATGTAAGTGCTTATAGAGTGCATTTGTGTGGGATTCAGCAGTTGTAAATGTGTTGTCCATCTGCATGGGTGTCATGAAGTTCACCACTTCTGTCTTAAGAAGCATGAAGTTGGCTTTGGAAAATTTTTTTTACTGTGGTTTCCTTAATGGGGGGGGGGGGTGTAGATATCAAGGGTGATTAGCTTATGGTCGGATCGGACCAATGAGGAGTTAACTTCAGGTGGGAACACCAGTCACTCATGTTGGTAATGACTAGGTCTAGGATATTGTTGCCCCTGGTGGGGGTGTGGATAAGTTGATCCAGGGCATTCAAGTTTATGAATTTCAAAAAGTGTTGAGCCAAGGAGTTGGTACACAAGTACCATGGTGGGGTAGTTGAAGTCGCCCATTATGAGGGTGTTTGGTTGAACCATAATATTTTCCAGTACATCAAGAAAAGAGGAGTGGTAATCCTGGGGCATGGTGGGGGATCTGTAGCAAGCTGTAATTTGGATTACAGTTTTGCCAAGAGTTAGTTGCACTTGGATAACCTCGGATGCATTGTGCTGAGCAACTAGCCTGGAGGTGTGGATAGCCTTAATGAATATGGACACACCTCCACCTTTGGTGTTTCGGTTCAGGTTACATGGCCAAAAAGTGTGGTATGAGTTATAACCTGGTAGTGCAGGTGTGCTCTCTGGAGCCTTGAACCAGGTCTCAGTCACTGCACAGATATCGATTTGCATATATCATGATATTTATCCTCTTGTGACATTTAAGCTGCAACAACTGTAGCTAAGCAATGAGCAAACCCATGCACCTATGGTTACATTTTATCTGTTTGATAAAAAAAAAAATTAGCTTGTTTATATTTTATATTTTAACTATTGCTCTTATAAACTTGGGGGATGTTGCTGGGGGTATGCGGACACCTATGAATGGTCTCGCTAATTCTTATTGATAACCTGCTGTTCATGCTTGCAGGTGCATGTATATTCCGAGAGCTCTGTTCTCAGACACACCCCCTGCACTTGTACATGCTCCGTGTCCATTTAGGAGCTCATGCTGCACGCCTTCATTAATATGCCTGGCGAGCTACTGTACTGCTCCTAAATGGCAACTTTCATGCAGGACTAAGCTAGTCCTGCATGGAAGAATAGTGAATCAGGGGGAAACTTTAGAATTCCATCACTAGTTAGTATTTTAGCAATATCCTTTCCCCAACACACATTTATCTCTCTTTTACATAGGTTATTCTCAGACATTTAAAACCTTTTTTTCAGTAGCTTACCCACCTAAAAAAAAAAATAAATAAATAAAATTAAGCTTGTTTTCTGCCTTTCCTGTTAAGTGGTATAGACTATTTGTAGGCTTCTAAGCCCCCAAGCCCTTCTGTGTTGGAGGGAAGCCTTCTAGCTTAGTTTTTAATTTCTTATAACTAGCCAGTTGTCTAGTTTCAGCACTCAAATCTGTTTCTTTGATCTCAGCACTTGTTCAGAAAAAAAATTTCATCTGCTTTTACTGTACTTGTGTTTCTACCTACTTTATTTTACTTTTGCATCATCTTAAAAGTACTCAATTGTATTTATTACTGCTTGGTGTAACTCATTCTAAGCCTTTTGGTTTAAACACTTGGGCTTCAGACTAGTTGTTTTGCACTGAGAGGGTTTGTGGTCTGCACTGTAGTGGCAGAACAGGTAGCTTACATCCTTCTAGGTTGGGAACTGCTGATTGAGGGCTCAGTGTCTGTTATTCTAAAAGTGTATTAATTCTGGTTTAAGCACTTGGGCTTTCAGGCCAGTTATTTTACATTAAGAGGGTTCGTGGTCTGCACTCTTGTGGGAGGAGAGGCTGGACTCTGCCCTTCTGAGCTGGGAATTTCTGGTTAAAGGCTTATAGTGCATGCATATCTGAACTGCTTCTTACTGAAGTTGGTGTGCCTTGTTTGCTGTGACATAGACTGGATTCGGGCTTGCTGGATCTAGCTTTGTTTGTGTAACTTGAGCACTAATCCAGGCATTCTCTAAAGTATTCAATTGTATTTATTACTGCTTGGTAGTAACTTGATTAAAGTGTAGCTATCATTCTAAGTCTTTTGGATTAAGCACTTGGGCTTCAGACCAGTTGTTTTACATTAGGAAGGTTTGTGGCATGCACTGTGGTGGCAGGACAGGTAGCTTTCATCCTTCTAAGTTGGGAAGTGCTGATTGAGAGCCCAGTGTCTGTTATTCTTAAAGTGTATTAGTTCTGGTTTAAGCACTTGGGCTTCAGGCCAGTTATTTTACATTAAAAAGGTTCGTGGTCTGCACTCTTGTGGGAGAAGAGGCTGGACTCTGCCCTTCTGAGCTGGGAATTTCTGGTTAAAGGTTTATAGTGCCTGAATATTTGAACTGTATCTTACTGAAATTGGTACAACTTGTTTGCTGTAGCATAGACTAGATCCAGGCCTGCTGAATCTAGCTTTGTTTATATGCTTGTTGTTTGTTTGCTTGTTATTTCCCCTGGAACGCTAATTCCACCTAATACGGCTTCTCAGTGCTTCTGTGGATCACTAGTGATATCTGCATTGCTTACTGTACTTATTTCCTTGTTTCACTTGAAAGAAAGTTACTGTTTGTCGTTTTTGCATTTAAGTTACCTGTAACACATTGCACTTAAGTTACCTGGCACTTGCTCACTAAAGCAATTATATAAGTCAGCACTAAAAATTAAAAGCACTACACCCTCACTCCCCACTGGCCCTTGTTTTCAATTATAAAGGAATTCCCAATATTATTCTAGCATGTCCAAAGGTCAGTTGTCAATCTCTCTGGTCCAGCTGGTGAATCTGGGAATCTTGAGGCAATATTACAACTGCCTCATTTACACAGACAACCCTCTCCTCCTCCCAACAAATTCCAACACATGTGAGAGATGCAACCATATAGCCAAACTGGAGGCTAAGCTCTCTCAACTCAGTACTGGCATAACCAGTCAGGGGGAGAAGGAAACCACACTCACTACAATTCCAGTCTCACATAGACCTACCACGACAGCAAACCAAACACATAATCACACAAAAACATACTGAGGCTCTAAATAAAGATCTGACTAAGCAGCAGAGACCTCCAAAGCAGACACCCAAGCAACTGCTACCCCAAAACAAAACACGTGCAACACATATCTCACAAAGCCAGTGTGCCGAACAGTCACAGCCCTTAAGACTAAACAACACACCTGATACACTTGTAATAGGTGACTCTATCGTCAGGCACACTGGCGTCCCGCTCACCAGGCTGAACAAGGAGAGGGTTACTGTGAGCAGCCTGTCGGGCTAGGATCCGCCACATAACACAAGCACTCAGGTCACTCCAAGGCAAGTACAAATATGACTCAGTCATTGTCCATGCTGGTGTGAATGACCTGAGACGTACCTCCCTGGACTACATGAAAAGAGACATAGAGGAGCTCTCTGAGCATGTAGCCCAGGCCGGTATGACCCTGACCTTGAGTAGCATCTTACCCTCACCAAGAATGATGCCACAATATGAAGACAAGATGATCAATTTCAACAATTGGCTTAAGTACTGGTGTCATTCAAAGGGGATCCAATGCCTGTCAGCTTGGGATGATATGCTCGACAAGCCACGATGCTTCGCTAGGGATGGCTTGCTCCTGTCACCCCTGGGGTTTTGGATATTGGAAAAGGCTCTTGCTACCCCCATAGTGCCTTTTTTTAGGCAAGGCTCAAAAGACAAACCCACCTACATAGGTATCACAAGGGATAAAAAACTAAGAGTAATGTTACTCAATGCCAGAAGTCTAAACCTCAAGATGCATGCACTCGAAACTCTCCTTAGCATGGAGAACATCGATATCTGTGCAGTAACAGAAACCTGGTTCAGGGCTCCCGAGAGCACCCCAGCACTACCAGGTTATACCTCATACCATGCTTTTTGGCCCCAAAACTTGGACCGAATCACAAAAGGAGGGGGAGTATCGATATTCATCAAAGATACCCACACCTCCAGGTTGGTGGCAAAGCAAGAAGCATCAAAGACTATCCATGTGCAACTAACAGTGGGTAAAACTGCCTTCCAGTTTATAGCCTGCTACAGACCACCCTCCCAAACCCAGGAACCCCACTCGGCCTTCCTGAGAACACTGGAAAATATGAAGGTCTCTCCAAACACCATTATATTGGGCGACTTAAACTACCCAAACATAGACTGGGAGCATTACTCTAGCTCCAACACCCTAGCCCAAAGGTTCCTAGAATTTATAAACTCAAATGCTATGGAACAACTTGTTACCACTCCCACAAGAGGGGAAAACATACTGGACCTGATCATCACCAACATGGGGACTCTATGCTCCAGACCAGAAGTGTATCCCTCACTGGTAAGATCAGACCATAAACTAATCTCACTGGATATTCACATCCCAACCCCACCCCCTGCCCAGAAACCCACAGTGAAAAACTTCTCTAAAGCAAATTTCACACTCCTCAAAACCGAGGTGGAATCCTTCAAAGCCCCCGGGCCTGTGGAAAATATGGCCCAGACTGCAGAATCCTTTATAAACACATTCTATGAAAACCTTCAGGAATGCATGGATCATGCGATCCCAAATAAAACCAAGACCCAATCCTCCAAAGGCAGATGTCCTGTCTGGTGGACCCCAACCATAAACAAACTATACAATAGAAGGAGGAAGCTACTAAATGATAGAGCAAAATCCCAAAAAGGGAAGGCATCACTGATCAGTATTAGCAAAAACTATGGGCACTCATAAAATTGTCTAAGGCCAGCCTCAAGAGAAAAATTGCACAGGACACTAAGGATAATCACAAGGCTTTCTTTAGTTATGTTAGGAACCTGGGTGATAATTCCCAGATATGCTCAGAATTAGTCCAAAATGACAAAAATACACCGAACCCACAGACATTGCCAACATCCTAGCTGACAGGTTCAGCAAACTCCCTCCCCACCAAAGGGCAAATATCTATCCCAGCAGAGTGCTGCCCCTGACATCTCAGATGCTCAGCTAAGAGCCCCTCTCCAAAGCAAAAACACAGCATCAATGGGACCAGACAGTGTCCCGGCTGCATCCTACATGAACTCCAAGAAGAGCTAAACCCAAACATAAAACTACTGTTCAATCTCAGCCTTACTACAGGATATGTGCCCAAAGAGTGGTGTACAGCAACAGTGGTCCCTCTCCATAAAGGTGGTGCCTCAACGGATCCTGGAAACTATCGCCCCATAAGCCTGACCAGCTCTGTCTGCAAAGCTATGGAAAGGATCATCATGGACCTCATAAATAAAGCTATTGGGGACCTACAGACACCGGATCCTACCCAGTTCGGCTTTGTTAAGGGCAGATCCTGCCTCTTAAACCTGGTTGAGTTCTTTGAAACAGTCACCAAGGCCATTGACGAGGGGAAGGTAGTCCACACAGCCTACATGGACCTCGCAAAAGCCTCCGATACAATACCCCACTCGGGCATTATAGATAAGCTCACCAGGTTAAATATAAACCCCTATGTCACTAGATGGATTGCAAACTGGCTCAAGGACAGAACCCACATGGTTAGAATTGCTGGAGCCATGTCAGACTCCAAACCAGTTACAAGTGGTGTTCCACAAGGCTCAGTCCTGGGACCTCTCTTGTTCGGTATATATTTCTCGGAGGTACAGGCCAACATGGAAGGACTGTGGCTGACCAAGTTCGCAGATGACTGCAAACTGGGCGCCATAATCGACTCTCCAGCCGACACAAGCATCCTCCAAAAGGGCCTCATAGAAACAGACAACTGGTGCCAGAGCCATGGCCTCAAGCTAAATGCCAAAAAGTGTATAGTCATCCCCTTTGGCAAAAACAAAGTGCCCACAAATTACCACATAGGTGGTAATCCATTAAGTACAGAAGAAGTAATTAGGGACCTGGGGACCCAAGTTGATAGCAATCTCTCATTTGACAACCACGTGGCCAAAGTGGTTAGAAAAGCATTTTATATAGCCCACCTAATCATGAAGCGATTCACATCTAGATCAGGGGAGGTCATTGTGCCTCTTTACTCATCCCTCATCAGGCCCATAATTGAGTACAATGCCCCTTTTGGGATGTACCTTACCAGACACCTGCAGCAACTGGAAAGACCCCAAAAGTACCTCACCAAGAGGATCAAAGGGCTCAAACAGATGCCATATGCTGCCCGGTTAAAGAAACTCCAGCTCTACTCAGTGGCATACCGCCTGTTCAGAGGCGATCTGTGCCTGATATAAAGCCATGTCCAACCCGGAATTAATGGACATGCTGCACCTCAGAAAATCCAAATCCCATCGAGCTATCGCTCAAGAGACTTGAACCTCAACACTGAAATAAATAGGACATGCTGGAGGGACAGATTCATAACCCAGAGGCTCCCTTCACTCTGGAATAAAATCCCAGTCCAGGTTAGGCAGAGTCCCTCATTGACTCTCTTGAAGAGGAATCTTGATGAGTGGATGGGAGATTGTAGGTTTACCCCGGGTATCACTTTTGTGTCACTGTTAGACAGAGGCACAGTATACTAACCTCGAAAAAGGGCATAGCAAAATAAATTTAAAATGGGTGCGAAAGCCAAACACATTCTGGCTAGGCTTATAAATGCCCTAGGGCAGATAGCCTAGTATGAACCTATGAACCTATGAACCTCCCTCAGCTTTGTCCTCATTTGTTGTCGCAAAAATAACATCTATACCCTCTCTCAAAGGGTTCATCTTCAAATTTTTTTTTCTTAAATGGACTGTTAATCTGCACCCCCATGTATACACATACATTCTGTATTTCTACATCCTCAGATCCTGCTCTACTGCAGATATCTCCACCATGCCTCAAAAGCTAAGCCACATAGGTCTTTATGCAGGTTTAGATTTATCTCTGCCATGCCTCCAGAGCTAGGCCACATAGGTTTTTATGCAGGATTAGATTTTCCAACTGTTTTCACTATCTTTCTCTCTCCTGGCATAGAGTGTCATAGGCCACCATCAGGCATCACAAGTTACGTAACAGACTACTGTCTTCTTCTCTGCCCCATCCCATCACCTTCCAGAGAAAATCCTTCCTGGATCTCTTCTTAAGAATAATCTTATGGGACAACTATATCAACCAGCTGTGAAATCCCCCCAACCTTGTAAGATTCATCTTTCACTGCTGCCATAACAATTAAATTACATTCTAACCTCCTTCCAATGGGAACAAACTAAACAGCTATCCAGCTTAACATTGTAATTATTTATTTTTTTCTTGCTTAGCATTTAGATACACATTGTTCCCCATTATCACTTGAAAATTCATTATTCCAGCCAATGTAATCTCTCAAATCATTCTAAGTGGGCACAGAATTTATCAGCTTGGGAGAATATTATCAACAGATGACACTACTTTGCCGGGGACTGTCTGTACCTGCCCCCACTAGGCTTTCAGATATTGGCCAAAATCTAATCCACCCCCATAGTGCCATTATAAGAAATGCTAATCTGATAAACCTACCAACACAGAAAATTCCACACGAGATAAACTAGATATGTTACTGCTCAGTACTAGGAGTCTTAACAAGAATCTCCACTTCCTGGAAGGATTCCTCACCCTTGAGAGTGGTAACATCTGTTTAGTTACTGAGACATGGCTTAAAGCTGTGGAAGGCACTCTGGCAGTACAAGGTTATAATGCCTTCCACATATTTAAAACAGCTACTGCACAAGAAGGGACAAGAGATGGAGGTGTATCAATCTATATAAAAAAAATAAGCATACCTCAAGATTGGTGAAACAATATGACATGCTCGATCTACTCCACGTCCAATAACATTGAGTAAAGTCTTGTGCCATAGTTTTGCTATCAATGGGTCCCCATCTGTGACACAGGATAACCATGCCACACATTTGAATGTACTAGAGTCATTCACAATTCAGCCCAACACAATGTTAATGAGTAATTGCAACCAACTATCCCACCATAAACTGGGATATGTGCACAACCACTAACATGCAGGCTCAAAGATTCCTGAATTTTATCAATGCAAAAATCTGGAACAGATGGCCCGCACACTTTGTAAGGGTACACATATCCTGAATCTGGTGCTCACAAATATGAGGAAGTTTTGGACCCCTCCCCCGTGTAATATCCTCATTGGTCAGATCAGATCACAAAGTGGTCACCCATGAAATAAATATCAAGCCCAAACTCCCAGCAAATCCCAGAACCTTAAGAATTTTTCCAAGGCTAACTGCCTCCTATCAAGTGATGGAATACCTGATGTCCAAGCACCCCAAACTCAGAATTCATTGTGGCCTATGCAGAAGTTTTTCTGGAAACCATGTATAAGCATGTAAATAACTTCATAGAAACAGCAGTACTAAACCACAATACACTTAAGATGAACTCCACAAACAAGTCCCCTTGGTGGACCCTCAATATTAATAGGTTTTATAACAAAAGAAAGAAAATCCTGTCCAACAATTGGAAGAGGTATGCATAAAGGTCTCAAAAAGCAACTTGGGACTAAAGAAGTTCAGCAAAGCCAACGTCGATGCAAAAATAACCTTCCAGGCTAAGGATAACCATAAGGCATTTTTCAATTATTTAGGTAACCATAAAGGAAATTCCCAGTAATGAACCAGGGGATATAGTACATTTGCTGGCCAATACATTTAGCTCTCATTTTACCTCCTGATTATCCTGAGTTACCCTCCAGGAAATGCTCTCTACATTTTCTTCCCAACTATCACTAAAGAACATCTCACCACTGTACTCTCCAGAGCTAAAAATACTGCATCTGTGAATCCTGATAATATCTCAGGATATCCATTTTTTTTTAATTTCTCTAAGTCTTTTGGGTTTTTAATACCATGATGGGAATGGATCTCATTCCTAAGTCAAAGTACAATTAAAGTTCATGAAATTAGTATTGTTTCAATCTTTGATGTTAGCCAGAAGTGTTTATCGCAACACCAGTAATGTGCCCAGTAATTACTTCTTCTGTAATTTGTACAGAGTTACATGTTCACAGGTTCATAGGTTCATAGTATCATGTATCAGTAACGTATCTAAATACAAGTTTAAATTCACTTCTATAAGACCCATTACTCCTACTACTATTGGAATAGTCTGAGTATCCATGTTCCACATTGCCCTCATTTCTGCCTGCAAATCCTTGTATTTTATGACTTTTTGCCTCTCTGTGCCTGAAACACTGTAGTCACTGGGTATAGCAATTTCAATGATTAATGCTACTTTTGTCATCTTTTCATGGACTACTATGTCTGTTTTTTTTTTTGCATTTATTTTTTGAACTGTTGGTAATGGGTAATCCCATGTGATATAAACTTTATCATTTTCTGTAATGCTTTGTGGCTCATGCTTCTAGTGTTTTTCAGCTACTACAGTATTATAATGTTTTCACAATCCCCAATGCAACAGTCTTGACACATTTTTATATCTTTCAGTATACTGTCCTTCTGTCATTATTATATCACAACAAGCAAGAAAATGTGTGACTGTTTCCAATTCTGTTTTACAAAACCTACATTTGTCTGTTTCTCCCACATGTTCAATGAACTTTGTAAACCAATGTGTATGTAGTCCACTATCTTGAGCTGCCAATATTAACCTTTCATCCTTTGGTTTAAATTCACCACTCCTTAACCATTCCTGCATTTGATCCTGATCAACATGAGGTTGTTCCAAGAGTTTTCTGTACTTGGCAACTGTAATTATTTATTTTCCACGTTTCTTGCTTTCTCCTCTGATCCTTCACCTTATATTCTCTTTTTTTTCTGATTTGTATCTACTGGTTTGATTTTCATTCCAACTTGATGCCAACATGCTTCTGCTAAACTAAGCAGGGACGTCACTTTAGATTTATTCTCCTCATGTTTCAAAATGTTTACTATGTTTGGGTTTTTGAGGTCAGCAGAGATGTATGTAGTCCAACAATTGCAGATCTATACATGTAGTCAATTTTGAGGAGGCCCATGTCTCCTTCAGAACAGGGAATATATAGTCTTGGTATACACTGATTTTTATAAATCATTTGATGAGCATGAAGCATCCTTCTTGTTTTCCTGTCCAACCTATCCAGCTCCTTTTAGGGCCAGTCAATCACTTCAAAACTGTAAGTTTGGACAGGAAGAGTAAATTGGTTTATAGCTTGTACTTTGTTCCTAGATGTCAACTCTGTTTTCACTATTAAAGCCTTCTAAAATATTTCTTACTAAGTTTCAATCACATTTGTTCATATTTTATTGTTGATCCTTCATCAATTTTCAAATATTTATACGTTTCCTTTTGCCCAGTTCTTTTCTATCATATTCCTGTCCCAAATGGATGTTTTCTTGGTGTTGCAGCTTTTCTGCTTTAAAGGTTGCTTTTGCAAATTTATCAAGACCAAATGACATTCTTATATCATCTGAAAAAGTTTTGACCACTTGTAGTTGTGCTTTCAGTTCCTCATTTGATGAACTATACAGCTTTAAATCATCTACAAAATGAAAATGAGAAGTCTTTACACTTTATTGTTTTCTTGGAGCCAAATTATAGCTATGGCCTAATCTGTTAAGTTGACATCTTAACGGGTTAAGGGCAAGACAAATGAGCAATGGTGATAGAGAATCACACTGGAATATCCCCTTTTGAATTTTTATCCATGGAATAACAATTTGTCCTTTATCATGGCTTAACTGCAAAATGGTTTGCCATTAATTCATAGTCAATGTAACTGAACAGTGTAGGGTATAACTTATACATTTTTAAGCACGTTTTATACATGGATGTGGGATACTGTCAAATGCTTTTTTGTAGTTTATCCATGCCATACTTAGATTCTTTTTCCTTTTACAGTTCTCCATTATGACTTTATTTAACAACAAATGATCCTTTGTTCCATATTTCCTTTATTCCCATTTTGTTCTCTTACCGTGATTGAGCTATAAACCCTGTCAGCATCAAGTGTATAGTTTATATGCTTGCTGTGAGGGAAAGTTTAGTTTGCTTTTTATTTGTTGTTTTACTTTATTGCCTTTTTCTATGTTGTATACTGTGGTTTGTTTTCTTTACAGTGTGTTTTACTTGTATTCTGCTTTTGACTGATATTAAAACTTGAAAATAGACCACAGCTCTGTCTCTTGTGAAGCAGACAGAAATTTTCCCACCTACCAGCCCAGTTACTGTTATGTTCTTAAACACCACTGTCTTTCTAGTTGCCTGCCTCTTATGTTAATTTGACCATATATCTCATTTCCTTTCTACTTTTACTGACTGGTGTGAGTAAGCACAAAATTATCATTTTGTGAAATCACTCCCCTTCAACTATTTACATTTATTGGCCATCCTTCTGTATTCCATAGTACCAGAATACAAAAGTGACTACCCCCTTTCAGTCTATCTTGCTGTTTTACAAATAGTGACCTTCCACTAAAACTTAACTTTTTAGACAGGTAAAACTTAAGTTACCTACTTTCCCATCTAACTCCTCTAGTGCACACTGCACTGTTTAGGATAAACCATTTTTTCGGGTCTATATTATAAGAACGAAGTTTCACAACTTCAAACACCATATGGGTGACACCATATGAGCGAACTTGTGAAACTTCGAAACAAAAATAAAAAATGTAAAAATTAAACAAAACCCTACCTGATCTCTCTGAGCAGGGGGGCAAGCCCTCCTGCACCCCCACACCCCCGCTACTTAAATATACCAACTCTGAGATTGCACTATGTTGAAGTAAAGGGAAACATTCCCTATGGCAATCTCCGTTCACACTTGCAAGGTTTTCAATATTCGACCATTTGGTGTTGCTTATACGGTGTTCGAATATTGAAATCCTCACTCTTATAATATAGACCTTTTTTTTCATCTTACCTTTAAGCATCTATTGCAAGACCACCAGTTATTGGAGAGCCCACATTATGTCTTTCAGTTGTCATCTTGGGATTAGTGCTTCTGTTTTCTCTTAGTGTGAGAATGAGTGCAGTTACATTATTTCCTGGAGACTGCTGATTACCAGAAAGCTTAATAACTGCTTTATAGGTTACAGCTTAGAATCTGTGCTTATATTCTGATCCTGTTGAGAGTAGGAGCCGAGTGCATTGATTCCCTTAGTCTTTCTGGTTGAAGTGTCTGTGCATAACGAACCTGATTGGTCTGATTTTTATTCGAGGCATCTAGCAGGAAAAAAGCTACAAGCCTGCAGACCCTTGTATCATCTGGGACAAGTTTGTGGATCACCAAACAGGCCATGGCCTGCTTCTCTTCTTGGGATTGGTGCTAACATTTTGCTTCTGCTGGGAGAAGAAGCAAAGGAGTATTTTATCCCAACAGAGTAAAGCTGTGCTGAGACCAGCATTAGTAGTAGCCAGACAATAGCCATTCATGTGACTCCCCTCTTTTCATCATTCTTGACAAGCGAATTCTTTATTTTTCAATAAGTACTGCTTGACTTCTTTCTAAATTCAGAATATCTACATAAATACTTCATCCTTAAAGTTTCAGGGTCTACGTATTAGTTTGCCCTCAAGTGTTTGGTAGTGCTCTGTACAGACCCAGAAACCTTGAGTAACATTTTTCTTGTAAAAGGAATATATAAGGAAACAGCTCCAGTACTTAGTAATAATGACCATCTCTCCTGGCATGTCTACAGGTCAGTTCCCTGTGCTTTCTGCTATTAACCTGGCGAACGTGGGTATTCTGAGGCAGTGTAGCAACTGTCTCATGTACAAAGACAACCCTCTCCTCTTATCTCCCAACACTCAGACTTGTGAGAGATGCACTTCTATATCCAAATTGGAAGCCATGCACTCTCAAGCCAAGACCGGAATAACTGGTCAAGAGGAGAAGGACAACACTTGCACCACACCATATGCAACACATAGCCTTTCAGAACACCCACGATCACAGCTCTTACATAAAAACACAAACAACACACCCACCTCCATGGAGGCTCTCAATAGAAATCTACCCAAACAGCAGAAACCTCCAAGGCAAAAACACACTCAACCACCACAATGCAGCACAAACCACAAGACACATAGCTCACCTACACAGTGTGCCCCTCAACCTAAGCCCCTAAGGCAAAACAGCATGCCTAGTACACTACTTATAGGTGAATCGATAGTGAGGCACACTGTTGTCCCACTCATTAGATTGAATAAGGAGAAGGTAACAGTCAGCTGTCTATCAGGTGGCAGAATCCGACACATAACACACGCACTCAGATCATTCCACAGCAAGTACATATATGACTCTGTCACTGTCCATGTGGGTGTGAATGACCTGAGATGCACCTCCCTGGACTACATGAAAAGAGACATGGATGAGCTCTTGGATTATGTGTCCCATGCAGGTATGACCCTAGCCCTGACCAGCATTCTACCATCACCCAGAAATATATTGCAGTACAAGTAAAACATGATTGACTTCAACAATTGGCTAAGTTTCCGGTGTCATTCCAAGGGGATCCAGTGTTTATCTGCTTGGGATGACATCACTGACAGACCTTAATGCTTTGTCAGAGATGGCCTGCATCTGTCACCCCTGGGTTTCCAGATACTGGCTAAGGCTCTTGCCACCCCTATAATTCCTTTTAGGCGAAGTTCCAAAGACCAAATTACCACCATAACAGCTATAAATAAATGCAATATGAGGGTCATGCTGCTCAGTGCTAGAAGTCTAAATCTCAAGATGCACTTGCTCAAAGCACTCCTCAAAATGGAGAACATCGACATTTGTGGTATAATGGAGACCTAGTTTAAAGCAGCAGAAAACACCCCTGCACTATCAGGCTATAACTCATTCCACACCTTTCAGCCCCGAAACATGGACTGAAGCTTCAAAGGCAGTGATGTCTCCAAATTCATAAAGGATATGCACACTTCCAGACTAGTAGCCCAGCATAACGCATCTGAGATACTTCAGGTACAACTAACATTGAGTAAGATGGCAATTCAGGTCATAGCCTGCTATAGGTCCCTAACCGTGTCCCAAGACTATCACTCCATGTTCCTAAGCACCCTGGAAACTATTAGGATCCAATCCAATACTCTCATACTAGGTGACTTCAACTACCCCTCCATTAACTGGATAAACCACTCATGCACCAATACACTGGCCCAACACTTCCTGGAATTCATCAATTGAAATGCCCTGGACCAGATCATTCTTATCCACACTAGAAGAAGTAACATCCTTGACCTGGTTATTTCTAACATGGACAACCATTGTTCTACACTAATAGTCAATTCCTGCCTGGTTAGATCCGTCCACAAACTAAGCACCATGGAAATCCTCATCTCACCCACACACCCCTGCAAAGGTAACCACCATGAAAAACTTCTCCAAAGCTGACTTTGGGCTCCTAAAAACAGAAGTGGCTAACTTCACGGCACCCATGTCAATGGAAAATAGATGCATGACTGCCAAATTATACAGCAATGCATTGTAAGAACAGGTACATAAATGCATGGAACTAGCCATACCCAACAGAACCAAAATGCTGTCCTCCAAAAAAAGGAAGCCAATCTGAGGCCCCCTGCCATTAATAGACTCTACAACAGAAGAAAGAAACTGTTGTAGAAAAAAGTGAAGTCCCAAGACTGGAAAAACTGCATAGCCACAACAAAAAGTTGAGATTCCTCATTAAAACCTCTAAAGCCAGCTATGAAGGCAGAATTGTGGCAGACACTAAAAACAATAACAAAACCTGTTATACTTATATCAAGAATCTCCACGGCAATACCCAGGTTTGCTTTGAGTTACTGCACAATGGTACCTCCTATACTGAGCCAACAGATATTGCCAATATCCTGGCTGACAGATTCAGTGTCAACTTTACCACTCCCCCCAAAGGACCAATCAAAATACCAGATGAATGCCAGGCACGTAGCATTACTGCAGCACAGGTTAAAGCTGCATTGTCCA
Organism: Protopterus annectens; assembly: GCF_019279795.1. NCBI lineage: Eukaryota > Metazoa > Chordata > Ceratodontiformes > Protopteridae > Protopterus > Protopterus annectens. The sequence goes on from NC_056726.1 coordinate 715,658,906, forward strand.
AGGCCAAAAATACACCTTCCATGGGACCCAACAATATCTCTGGATGTGTTCTATATGAACTACAAAGTGAACTGGCACCGCATTTGTGTGCCCTGTTCAATCACAGCTTTACCTTAGGCTTTGTCCCTACCAAATAGCGCACTGCTACAGTCATCCTTTCCATAAAGGGGGAGCAACTACAGACCCTGGGAATTATTGTCCCATTAGCCTGATGAGTCTAATATGTAAGGCTATAGCGCACATTATCATGAACCTAATTAACAAGGATATAGGGAATCTCCAAACTCAAGATCCCATGCAGTTTGGTTTTGTGAAGGGTAGATCATGCCTGCTCAACCTGGTTATCTTCTTTGAGTCAGTCACCAGAGCTGTGGATAAGGGCAAGACAGTTCATACAGCCTAGCTTGATCTGGCCAAGGCCTTTGATACCTTTCCCCACTCAGGAATTATTGATAAACTGACCAAACTAAGCATCAACCCCTATATCACTCGGTGGGTTGTAAATTGGCTCACAGATAGAATCCAGAGTGTGAAAGTAGCGGACTCCAAGTCAGACTGCCTACCAGTCATGAGTGGAGACTCACAGGGATCAGTCCTGGGTCCTCTCCTGTTTGGCATCTACTTCTCAGAAGTCTAGGCCAACATGGAGGGACTCTGACTGAACAAGTTTATAGATGACTGCAAGCTGGGAGCCATTATTAACTCCCCAATTGATCTAGACATCCTACAGAAAGACCTCACTGAGACCAGTGACTGGTGTTGAAACCATGGCCTTAAGCTCAATGCCAAAAAATGCATCACCATCCCCTTTGGGAAAAACTCAGTTCCCACTAATTACCACATTGATGGAAGCCCATTGAACACTGAAGGTGTTATAAGAGATCCGGGGACACAGGTTAGCAGCAACCTCTCCTTCAACCACCACATTGCCACTGTGGATAGAAAGTCCTTCTATGTGGCACATATCACTACCAAGGGTTTTGCATCCATGAAAAAAGAGGTAATCATCTCTCTCTATCTTCCGTCATTAGGCCAATCATCAAGTATAATGCCCCGTTTGGCATGTACCTCACTATACACATGCAACAGCTGGTAAAAACACAAAAGTACCTCATGAGGAGGATCATAGGCCTTAAACACATGTCCTACATGGGCAGACTCAAAAAACTCCAGCTATTTTCTGTCTCATATCATCAACTAAGAGGCAATCTCTGCTTGACTTACAAAGCTATGCCTGACATGAAATGCTACATCTAAAGAAATCACAATCCCTCCACACCACATGCTGCAGAGACCTCAACCTCATTACCACAATCAATAAAACATGCTGGAGGGACAGGTTCATAACCCAGAGACTGCCCATGCTCTGGAATAGACATCCCATACATGTTAAGCAGAGCACCTCACTGGCCCTCTTCAAGAGAATTCTTGATGAGTGGATTTGAAATAGAAAGTTCACCCGGAGATCACCCCAGTGACTCTACTTGATAGAGGCACTAGGAACTAACGTCAGGCAGCATGGTGCCAGGGCACTTCTATGGGCTAGGCTTGTAAAGGCTCCAGGTCCTCTAGCCTAGTACACATCTATGAACCTATGTAATTGGAAGGCAAGTTATTTGTTTATAGCTTTTAGGATACCTTGCATGTTCACTCTTAAGTAGGAGAATTGTTTTTTCTTGTTGTTAACCAGACTGGCATCTGTTTGGGTTGAGCATATAAATAATTCTTAATCATAACTAAATATCCATGTAAAGATGTCAATACTTTTAGTCAGAAGTTAGCTACTGCATCTGGGCCTAGGGTTTTCCAGTTAGGAGCTTTTATTATCTTTGTTTCAATCTCTCTCACCGTTACTTCATCCCATTTCATATCCTGTACATTTGAACTTTTTATTGTTTGTTTTACTTCTTTTATCTATTTAGCATCTTTCTTATGTTCCACAGGATCTTCATAGATATTTCCCCAATATGTATCTATTTCTTTTTTATTTTTGGTGGTGTTTCGATTCCTTTTGCCTTGTTTCCCAATTCTCCATAAAAACTTTTTTGGGACATCAATAAATTGCTTATTTTGTACTTTTCCTTTATATTTATCTGCATATCTTCTAAGTTTTTTCTGCCTGTGCTGAGATTTTTTACTTTATTATTTCTGATAGTGTACAATAGATCCTGATCTGTTCTGATACTGTGCATTGCCTTTATCACGTCTTTTTTGTTGATCTGTTCCCTCCTACGTACTCTTCTAACAGTGACACTTCTTGTCTTAATTGCTTTATAGCTTTCCTCTATTCGATACTTCCACAATGGCATTCAATTTCTCCCCTTCCTTTCCCTTACTACCCAGTGTTTTTGTGGTAGAACTTTACCAGATATTAATTTAGCTGCACAGTAATATATCCTACTTACTTCTGTTATATCGCACAAATCTCTATGGGCAGTCCTAATTACTGTGCTCATTTGTTTTATCAAACTTCTACATTTTGGGGTTTTATTGACTTTCTGTAGTCTATTTCTTTCAGTGATCTTAATATGCCTGTCCATCTGTATTAAATCGAGCAACTCTTATCTTAAATCATTTTCTTCTAAACTGAGGGCACATTCTTTATTGTCCATTTCCTGAGGGCATTCTATAGAAACTTCCAGAACATCTTCCTGTGCCACATTTCCTTCAGTTTCATCTTGTGTCATCCATTGCTCTGTCATCTGGGAACCCATTGTCTTATCATTCCACAACATTGACTGTGTCAGAGTTGCCACAGATTACTGTTCCTTCACTTGCTGTAGAATTCCAGTTGAATGTTTGTACTGGCTTCCCACAGAAGGTTCCAAAGTATCGTCATATGGCAACTGATCAGACGTTTCCCGCTCCACTGATTTCTCCTTAATTTGGGGATCTATTTCTCTACACTGCTGTGATGTTATCACAGTTAGATTTTCTACACTAAATCCTTCACTTTGCATGTGATGCATAACCTCATTTTCTATTTAACTTCTCCATTACTAATCCTTTTTTCTACTTTTGCTCTTTGTTTCTTATTTTTTGTATTGTACACTTTTCCATGTCTGGATGCCTTTGCCTGTATTTCTCTTCAAATATCTTTGGCGCTGCTATTTTTGTATTGATTAGTTTAACTATGTTTATCTCATTCCCTCCAGTACAGCTCTTTTGAGTGTGCACCTTTTACTCCCAGTGGGTGTGGCTTAATCCTTTGAAAAATTAAGTTATCACCTTAAAGCTCAAACAAATATTCATATCTCTGAAACCATAAGTGCTAGTAGAAAACTATAAATGGCAGACTATTCAGGATAAATTAATCTTTACATTGATGGCATTCATTTAGTTTTATGCTTTAAACTGGATTTTATAAGCCAGAACAAATGCAGTCAATAGTAATTTTATAATGTTGGATAAATAGTTTATGATATCTCAGTAGCTATTCAAGCAAGACATAAACTGCCAGCACAATTTTCTTCATATAGCTTTACGCTTTCATATGAGGCTATGCAGTTTTGTCTGTGTTATCTAAATGTTGAGATATTTAAAGAAATATGAAAATTATTACAGTTCAAATAAACAGTATACAAATAATATTCACTATCTTTTTAGCTGCATTACATGTATCAGTACAGTTGTATTTGCCATTATGTACACTTTAAGATGAAATTTTCTTATACCTTGTATGTAGCATGGTTTTGGAATTCATAATGCAAATATAAACAAGCAATATTTGACACCTAACTGCAGAAACGCCTGGCGGCACACTCAGCTGTAATGAGTTATATGCAAAGCCATCTAAAGAATTATCATAAACTCGATTAACAAGGACATAGGAAATCTTCAAATACTGGACCTATTTAAGTTTGGTTCTGTCAAGGGCAGGTCATGTCTACTAAACCTGGTGGACTTCTTCAAGAAGGTCACTAGAGCCATGGAAAGGGTGCATACTTCTTACTACCAAGAGGGAAAGCCATTTGACAGAGTACCTCACTTAGGTATCACAGACAATCTGACTAACTCAGGCATAAATCCTTATGTCACCTAATGGATAGCAAATGGGCCATAGATAGGGTACATGGCGTTAGGGTGGGAGAATCCACCTCCACCAAGAGGTTTGTTATTAGTAATATCCCACAGGGCTCAATACTGGGACCTCTCTTGTTTAGATATGCTTTTCTGAAGTCAAGACAAATGAAAAGGGGCTTTAGCTTACCAAATTTGCTGACAACTGCAAGCTGAGTGCAATCACTGAATCCCCAGAGAGGTAGATATCCTACAAGAGGAGTTGGACACAAACAAATAACAGGTGCCAGAACCATGGCCTAAAACTCAATGAAAAAAAGCATAGGTATACCCTAAGAGAAGACGACCATCCCTGCAGGTTACAACATTGATAACATTCTTCTAACAGTCGATCCAGTGACAAGGGACATGGGAACTCAGGTTGGCAATAGCCTGAAATTTGATCACCATGTGTCAATGAAGATATCATAATCCCAATCAGTGCACCATTCAGTATGAACCTGACAAGGCATTTGCAGCAGCTTGAACAGCCACAGAGGTTCCTCACTAAAATAATACAGGGTGAAAATAACATTTATTTCTATTTATTTTATTTATTTATTTTACATTTGTTTATCAGGATAGTCAGACTGGACACACGTCCATTTTTAGCGGAGGCCCGGGGAGAAAAGCTCTGTACAAATTACAATATAGTTAATGCATCAAGTCCTAGTCAGCCACCTCAAATGCCAGTCCCTGTACTCTTCTCCTGCAGACTACTGAGGGTTGATCTATGCCTAAACTACAAGGCATTATCCAATCCAGCTCTGATTGATCTGCTACATATTTGCAAAACAAACAGTACTAGAATTACCTGATCTAAGGATTTAAACCTCACCTGTGACATGAACAAAACATGGTGGAGGGACAGGTATATGCATTAGAGATTACCCCTTCTTTGGAATAAATGTTCCTTGTAAACAGAATTGTTTCCTAAGCCTACTTAAACAATTTGTACCAATGGATGGGAAATTGCAAACTCACCACTGGCTTGTCACCTGTAGTCATTACAGACTAGGTTAGCGTTTAGATGTCCTAGCACAGAGGAATGTACCAAAATCATTCTATCTGTGGATATCGATAGATGGAAAAAAATGGGGCATGCATGGCTAAGCTTAAAAAGGCTCTATGACTGTTAGCTAGTAACCTCCTACAATTCTATGATCAAATCCTTTTTACATCTAGCACTATCACCAGCTCATCTTGTAACACATATTGCAAAATTTACCCATTTGAATTTTTCCAGCATATCTATCATAAGACATCAAAGCACCAGGCAATGGAAGGACAATATAACTCCCTCTGTATTTACTGCAACTATGTCCCATACTCATCCAGTACAGATAAATAAAAACAATATATAACTGCTTTTTATCTTAGTCTCCAAAATTAAATGAAAAGTGTAGGGCAATAAATAGAAACTGACCTCATATCACATTGATGCTAAGCATTTTTGCTATTCATTAAAAAATTCATCTGCATAGCCTGATCATTTGTTCATTCAGCCGCTAGAGTTGTGGCTCCTTCTCTTCTCAGACAATCAAACAAGCGCTTTTTATGATGGTTATATATTCCTTCTTACAGTATTCTTCATGATGTGCTCTTTGGACCATTCAAGTCAAGCTGATGGTCTGCAACTCATTCTGCCTGATTTTCTGTCACTTGGTGACCCTGCTAGTTTATACAGTGGTTATTTCTACAGTTTTGTATGCTTCCAAGGTCATTTCCTTCACCCACTCATGTGCAGGTACTTTTAGACACATTTCTTGGATCACACTATCCAATATATCATTCTCCATCTTTAAGGTAATTCCTTCCTTAGCTAAATGCCTAGCAGCTTCATTAACTAAGACTCGCTCGTAGAAAATTGCACATTTGAGTTTACAATCATTGAAACTAATGACTGTGCACACATCTGCTCATACTCTCACTTACTGATGCTTTGTCATTGCATTGTTTTCCTTTAATGCTCATTTTAATTATATGTATGCCACCTTGTACATTGGTGCACACTGATCTTCCTTCTGTTTTGTTCTAGTATATCTAGCCCTGTCGTCCTCTCTCTGCAGCCTCAGAATAAATCAAAATAAAGCTGTGTCCACTGCTGATGCATGGCAGTTAAAATATTCTTTAAGATCTTAACTGTGCACTGTGCTAATATCAGACATTTTTGCATTGCTGATTACTTAGTTTGCTCCTATTTTCCTCTGTCATCCTCCAATCCCTTACTGCATAGAATTATGTCATGAAAAAATTAATTAAACAATCAAACTTAATTAAATCACCATATATACTGATGGGGTATATTTATTTATACATATATATATATATATATATATAGAGAGAGAGAGAGAGAGAGAGAGAGATAGATAGATATATATATGATATATATTTACATATATATATAAACAACTATTAATAAAACATTAGTAAAGCATAACCTGATGTAAACTGAATAAACTATACAAAACTAACATGCCTACATATAATATATTTCCAAAATCTGTTATACTATTTCTCTTGGCCCAGGGACAACACAAGGAATACTACAATGAATGTAAGACCAAATGTACACCCTTTAATGGAACATAGTACTGTGGGCATTATCACACCCACATTGATGACATCAGCGAGTATGCTACAACCAGAAATGGAAGCAAGCCAAGACAATGTAGTTATGAATGGAGGAGGCTCCTTACAACTGGAGGTAAGTTTAAGTAAGCAAATGTTGCCAAAGACAACAGGCGTTTGAAGAAAGGAAAACCAGATGGCTAATAGTGCTTCTGTCCTTGCCACAACAAGTAATTCAGCAGATGCAAGTGTGTTTTGTTCTTTTCCACTACCAATTTGGCAGACCGACCGGCAGGTTTGGTTGCCACAGAACAGAATGAAGAAACGGAAAACATCGGAGGAGAGGCACAAATTTCAGAAGAAGATGCTCCGACCAACATAACGGACTTAGTTATAAATATTTCCAGGTATGTCCTGACTGAGTATGAAAGGTCTTTATTAAATAAGGGCCTTTCTTTTATACCCTGTAGGACAACTGATGTGACTGATATTATGATAGATATAAAAATGTTTACTGAAAATGTAGGCTTAAAAATGTTATTTGGACAAAACAACATTGAGAACAGGACTGTTTTTAAAAAACCTTCCACTTTTACACCACAAGCAAACCCATTGCTTTATGCATTTGAAAAGGCTTGCAAAAGGAATTTGCTTCAATTTTCCATGTGTCAAGACAATAAACCAGATTTTTATAACTTGAGTTATGGTGAGAATGAAGCCATTAAAAGACTGCAGGATAATAATGAATTTGTAATTAGACAGGCTGATAATGGTGGTGCTATAGTGGTGTTAGATTATGAAATACATGTTAATAAAATGAGAATGTTGTTAGATGACAAAGAAATGTATCAGACTTTGAATGCAATATTGCTTGACAGGATTATTAAAATGTTCATGGTGAATTATATGACCTGTTCTTATGTAACATGATTGATGGTGATTTGTATAAATATTTTTTAGTGGAAAAAACAGTAATTCCCATTTCTAGGGGATTACCAAAAGTGCATAAGGTTTTAATGGACCCACCTATGAGACCTATAGTCTCAGGAAGAGGCTGGCTAACTGTGCCATTGTCAGTTTATCTAGAGAAACAGTTTAGACCAGTGGTAGACAAGACTGAGTCAGTGGTTAAGGATATTCAACATTTTTTTGAAAGCTATGCAGAATATGTCTCTTCTGTAAATGATGTTACTAGTGACCTTTTTGTCACATTAGATGTAGTTTCCCTATTTACATCGATACCCAACATGACAGGAATGGAGTATGTAAGACTGTTAGTAATTGAAAAAGGGGTCCCTAGAGATCTCATCATGAGATGCATGCTACTATTGGATATAGTGCTAAGTAATAATGTATTTATGTATGACAAGAAATGCTATTTGCAAAACAAGGGGGTCGCTATGAGGACCCCGTGTGTGAACTCGTATGCCAACTTGGTTTTGGCATACTTGGAAGGCACTTATGTGTTGGGTGATGCTTTATTTAGTGGGTACATAAAGTACTATAAATGGTTTGTAGATGATATTTTTTTCATTTGCAGTGGAACCAAACAGCAACTAGATGATTTTGTTATTTACATGAATGGGACAACAAATTTCCTAATGTTTGAATGTAATAGTTCACTTCAACAAATAGAGTTTTTAGATGTACAATTGATTAAGATAGCTAATGAAATACACACCAATTTGTACAGAAAACCTTGTTGGAAAAACAAGTTTGTTACACCACAGTAGTATGCACCCTGGACACATTTATCCAAATATTCTAAAGAGTCAAGCACTGAGGGTATTGAGGCTAACTAGCCATGATAGTAGCCATCAGGAGAAACAAAGGGCCTTGGCAGAACATTTTATAGAAAGATGGTATCACAAAAAAGAAGTGGACAAACTACTTAAAGAGAGTACTGCACAGAGAGCAGGAAAAGGTAAACCATTCTTCTATAAGAACAGAGGAAGTAATGACATGGTCCATAAGGAAGAACAAGATTTCAAGAAAAATAGGGTAGTGAATCCTTTCACAAATAGAAACCTGAAAATTAAACAAATAATAAATAATAATTGGAGATTATTAACTATAGACGATAGGATATCTGAACTGGTAGGGCCAAAACCTAATTTTACCTATAAGAATATGAAGTAATTAAAAAGACTACTATGTTATGAGGAAAATATAGAAAAAGAGACCCAGTCTCAAAGGAAAGGGACTTTTCCCTGTAGACGCTGCAATCAGTGTATGTATATGGTAGGTGATAACAAATTTATACACCCAGATACTGGACATGAATATGATTTTAAATACTATGCAGACTGCAGGTCCAGGGACTTAGTGTCCTTAGCCCAATGTCAGTCATATAGGTCCTTTTATGTGGGCAAGATGAACAGAACCCTTAGGGAATGCATTAGGGAACATGTGTATGCCATTAATAAAGAGGACAAAGGAAATGCATTAGCCAGACATCTAATGAGGCACGGTACAACACATAAGTTCAAGTTCAGAGTTTTGGAATTGATCAAGAAGACTGGTAGGCTAGGGGATATTAAAAACTACACTGAAGAGCAAGAGAATAATAAAGTTACAAGCACATAAAACACATGGTCTTAATGACAAGGTAACACTCAAACCTTTTTTAGCTGCACGGCCTTATGCACATTAGTTATTGTATCTTATACTCATTTAATAGTGGTCATTGTCTTAGTCATAATATCTAAGTACAACATTCAATAATTTTTTTAATAATTCTAGTCATATGACCTTATGCACATTAGTTATTATACTTTGTACTGAATTAATAGTGGTCAGTGTTATAGTCATGATATTTAAGTATAATATTTAATGACTTTTTAATAAATTGTGATGTTGTTTAAGTTAGATATGGACTAGAATACATATATTAGTAGTTTGCTTTTTATACATATTAGATATTGTAGATTTAATATTGTGGTTAGGTGAATTTTTTACTAAGAGGTTATATATGAATTTATTATATTATAATATTTTTTGTATATAACAAAGTTATTTGATTGATTAGATTAGGTCTGTTAGAATTGATATAAAATAGTATAACAGGTTTAGAAATATATTATATCTAGGCATGTTAGTTTTGTATGGTTTATTCAGTTTACATCAGGTTATGCTTTACTAATGTTTTATTAATTGTTATATATATATATATATATATATATATATATATATATATATATATATATATATATGTGCCATCAGTATATATGGTGATTTCATGAAGTCTGATTGTTAATTAATTTTTTCATGACATTATTTTTTATTTATTTATTTATTTTACATTTGTTGACCGGGCTAGTCTGGCTGGATACATGTCCATTTTTCAGAGCAGAGGGAGGGAGGATTGGAGGATGACACTGAGTAGGTTTTCTAAAAAGAAGAGTAATGGTGACTGCTATGTTAAAGTCTGATGAAACATTTTTAAAACGTGAAAGCGTTTACTACTAGATTTTGTGTTCTTCCCGTATTAAACATTTCGGAATAAGCCGTGGTGAGCCTCTTTTGTCATTTCTTGAATTAGTATTACAAGTATCTAATTTAGAACTATGCAGAAAGGCCATTACCAGGTCTGAGTGCTTTGGTCATGCTTTTATTAAGTGTGAAGAAATTTCGCATGACATAAGAACCTAATGAAAGTACAAGCAAAACCCTAGACAGATGTGATAAACAGTAATGCAATCAAAATGCTGGCTATTGAAGTAAACAATTATAATGTTGACTTATGGGTAGATTCTCTGGTATTTAAATGCTTTATTGTCCTAATGGCACATTATAACCCTTTGCTTATACATAACCATAGATTAAACATAAAAATGCACTTGATTTCTTTAGCAAGATGATGCGTGTAATTAACCCAGTATTTCTGAGATGAAATGTTGCCTTCTGTTATTTAAGGAATGTAACCATAACTTCTTCTTGTCTGGATGATGAAAAAGAAACACACTGTAGTTTACTGTTACTTAAATAAATGTAAGATAACATCTCAAACATAAAGCAACAGATTCTAGCTGATTCTTTTCTGAAAGTATTTTGTACCGGTATTTAAAATGGAACCTTTTTGCAGAAGCTTTTTTATAAGAGCACTATAAAGCTGGATATTGGTCTTAACCAAGTATCACATTGAAAATGCAAACAAAAAACAAGTAACACGTATTATTTAAGCACGCTTCCTGGTTGGATAGCGCAATTGACCATCTGTCAGGCATTTTTTTCAGCTAAGTAGCTTCTTTCTCCTTAACAGTGACTGTTGTCTAAGTGATTGAGCAACTGGCATTCATTTCATGCATTTATCAAAAACATGAACTGAAACTAATTTAGCATGAGGACAGAGACAGTAGTTGATGTCCCAAACAACCGCACGCTTGTCCACCACCAAGCATCGAACACAGGAAACACCAGATTACGGAATAGCCAGTACAGTGAGTCTCCCACTCCCCCTCAATACTTTAGACAGTTGCCAGCAACTAGCCTGTCACAAGAATCCACTCTCGATAGCCAGGAAAGTAGAGATGACACAAAAGTTTTGAAAAGAAAAAGTACTATTAATCCAACCCTCAACACACACATCAGCGTGTTTTCCAGAGTTTGCGAAACAGAAATCAGATCCATCCTAAATAGCCCCCCCCAAAAAAAAGAAATACACAGCTAACTTAAACCACAAAGAAAAGTTAGCTTTAAAAAAACTCTGCCAGAATGATCAGCTTAGAGTACTTAAAGCTGACAAGGGTGCAGGCATTGTAGTCATGACAGAAGCAGACTACAATTCCAAAATGCTAGCAATTCTTAACAATAGTGACAACTATTGTAAGATTTCCAAAGAGGAAGTTTTAACCAGATTCAAAAGAATCGACTCCACGCTATTATATCTCACCTACAAAGACAAAATCAGTGAGGAGGAACTAGAATTCATGGAAGTGGAATCCCCCACAGTAGGAAAACTCTTTGGGATATCAAAGATCCACAAAGGCCAATCAAATCCCCCCCATGAGACACATAGTCTCATCCAAAAGGACCAAAACCGAATTTATCTCGGAACTTCTTGATTTCTATTTCAACCCACTAGTCCAAATGCCCAGATTCTACCTAAAGGAGTCCTGGGAATTTCTGAAAGAAATTCACCAAATACAAAACAAAAATTTGAACTGTCCCAATCAAATCAGCCTAGTTACACTAGATGTGGTAGCACTATACCCAAGCATACCACACAAGGAAGGGACAGCTCTAGTCAACAGGTACCTAGTCCAGCACAGACACATAGACCAGGAACATGCCGACACCCTCTGCACACTGTTATCCCTGGTACTGGAGAACAACTTCTTCTCCTTTGGCGACCACATCTACAAACAACTCAAAGGTGTAGCCATGGGAGCCAAAATGGCCCCATCGTATGCTAACCTTGTACTCAGTGCATGGGAGGAAGATACCCTTACCAAAATGGAAGGCTTTAACAAAGTCATCCTATACAGAAGGTTCATTGATGACCTCTTTTTAATTTGGGGAGGAACTACCCTAGAACTACAAGAGTTCATCACGCAAATAAAAAATAGCATCGATTTCCTAGAATTTACCACTGAAGGCTCACAGTCCACGGTCAATTTCTTGGACATTAGCCTTAAGTACGAACATGAGAACAAAAAATTCTCATCCAATCTATACAAAAAACCCACCCACAGGAACAACTTTCTGGACTACAGAAGTCTCCACCCTGACTTCATGAAAAAGAACATTGTCAAAGGACAATTCGTGAGACTGAGCAGAATAGTAAGTGAAGATGAACAATTCTGCACAGAAAGTGAAAAACTAAAGCTACTATTCATAGAGAAAAACTACCCTAAAAAATTGGTTAACAAAATAGCTCTCAAAGTGGCCAACAACAGACACTCAAGACACAGACCCATACTCACGTATGGTTCATTTGAACAAAAAGTCCAAAGTGAGAGCCAACAACCAAGATTCCCCATACCAATCTCCACATATGCAGAACTAATTAAGAGAACTTTATCCCACAACTGCGACATACTGAACTGCAGCCCAGAACTCAAAAAATCACTGGGCAACACCCCCATGTTCACATACAAAAGAGGACACACCCTCAAATCCCTATTTTAGCACAAGAAATCTATGCCCAAAACTGAGCTTACACAACAGGGCACCCAACCCTGTGGCAACTGTACATGCTGCCAATACATAAGCTCAGAAACCAACCCCAAAATAGGCGGAAATAACAAGCCAACCATAATATATGGCAGTTATGACTGCAACTCCACCAATGTCGTATACCTCAGCAGATGCACCCATTGCACCTGCTACTATGTAGGTATGACTACTCGCAAACTCAGTGATAGAGTTAAAGAACACCACCAAGCTATACTCAGATCAGATCAGAACAATGCATTGGCTAGACATGCACTACACTGCTTCAAGCCACCAAAATTCACATTCCTAGTGCTGGAAAAAAGCTCCAGCTTTTAGCGAAGAGTCAAGTACGCCCCTAGAGGTCAGAGAACTCAAATGGCAAATAAAACTAGGAGCAGATAACTATCCAGGATTAAATGGCAGCCTCAACATTAAATGTTTGTTGAAATGGATCAGGTAACCACACCTGTTGCCCTCCCACAGAGTTAAGTCATGCATGACATCACTGTCAGTATTTATTACATTGTGGAATGCACTTATAATGTTTTCTGAAGAAGTTCGATAACTTGAAATAAAGAAGCGAACGAAAGCGCTCAAAACCAATTACTGGCGTCCTCGTGTTGATTGTTATCCATATACCAGTACCCCCCAAAGGGTACTACACTACCTAACTTAGTCTATAGCAGTATAAGGCACAATCTCCTAGCAGTAAGAATAATAGTTATTCCAGCAGACAGTCGTCATACTTGCACCAAATACTGATCATGGATACCACACCAGACGCCAGAGAAATGGACGACAGTCAGGATCTTTTCGACTGTACGATCCACAGCATTCCTACGGATCTACAAGCCCTAGCAAGGTCACTCTCTCAATCGTCCACCATAGCGGAGAACATCGCCAAAGGACTGAGATGCCCTACGATCCTACAATGGCCAGCTGCCAGCCAGATCCCACCAAAACCCCAAACCGAGAGTAAAGAAGCAGGAAACTGCAAAAATCTCTTCATGGAACAACTACAAGGACGAAAAGGAAAAAACCCCTTTTCAAACTTCCATCCAGAGGCGGGATCTTACCAAATGCACGATACAGAAGCTGACCCCATCAGCAAACTAAGTATCGGGGACTGTAAATTTCTCATGCGAAAGCTAGAGAAATTACTGATGCATTTCAAAACCATCGAATACGACAATTTTTACCTAGCTGAATGTGCGGCCAAAGAAATCGTACCAAAAGGCTTACGCATTCTAAAATTCCCAAACAGAGTCATAGCCAATGGAGAAGCACACCAAGCCCTATGTGAAATTTACAACAAAGCAGGACTGGAAGTGATGGGCGTCCTCACCAAACAAAATGCACCAATGCTTGAGGAGCTAAAAGAAGAGATCCAAGGTATCAACGACACCATCACGCAGCACCCGGCTTTCGACTCACTCAACTATGAATGGTTGAGTATTAACAACAGGGTCACCAAACATATTAACCATACAGTCAACAAGAAGAAGAAGAAACTCAACAGAGACTGGATACAGTACCAGACAAATACAGCATACCCGACCGCAAACAGTAAGGAGAACTACCACAGAAGCTCCCAGCCACAGAAACTGATGAGCCCCTACAACGGCAGCAGACCACAGCCCACCAAAACAACAGCAGGCTAGATGGCCCACTCCAACGACCACAGAAGGATACCTCACCAATCACCACAACAACAAAACAGCTCAGCCAAAGGTAATGGAGCACAATTTAACAGCAACGCTCCGACTACCCCCTACCACGTGGAGGTGACCAATCCATCTAGATGGCGCAAACAAACGCCACATACTAGTAGCCCAAACATAAGAGAAGCTCAACAAAACACCACTGAGGAACACGATTCAATGCAAGAGCCTCTTTTAGGGCAAGAGCCTTTTTTAGGGCAGGAGCCGGTACCAATGCAAAAGTCGCCGTTAGTGCGGGAGCCAGAGTCAGTACAGGAGCCTTTTTTAGAGGAGGGCCCCAGCTACTACCGCACGGACCAAATGCACAACCACCAGAGAGGATGGAACAACAGCACCAGAGGAAGAGGAAGAGGTACCCCCATGGGTCCCTCAACAACAACAAGCAGATGGCCCAGGAAAGCCAAACAAAAGCAATTAATGTAAACAGATCCCCCCACATAAATCCAACCAGGAAAGCAACAAACATTAAGAAGTTTTCAACCTTTCTAACCAGCCCCTCAACCCAGGCACAATGGATCTACTTAACAATGGACTTAATTTCATCCTGACCCAAAGAGCAAACTGCACAAATGTGCTGCTTGATTTAAAACTATACTGCTGTAAGCTAAACCTTGGAAATACCTTTCACAGCAGTAAATTAAACTGGGAGCTAATGAATATGTTCGGCAGCCCCGAACATAACAATGACCTGAGTATCTCCGACACAAATTTCCTGCCCTCTGAACCAACAGAGGACAGGGAAACAGAAACCAGAAGGAGATCCGCAAGACTACCAACACAACAACAAAACCAGCAAACTGACTCCGAGAACGTACCTCCAAGCTCAGTAACTGTAAGTAATAGGTTCATAGGTTCGGCATTTACAAGCCTAGCCTATAGTTTTTTGGCTTACGCCCCCCCTTTAGTATGGGGAACTATACCCATTTTTTTGCTGTGCCTCTGTTGAGTGACATCACTGAGGGGTATATCTGCGATCTCCATCCATTTGGTCAAGATTTCTCTTGAACAAGGCCCGAGAGGTGCTCTGCCTTACATATACCGGGGATTTTATTCCACAGCATAGGAGTCTTTTGGATGAATCTCTCCTCCAGCACTCCATCTTAATATTAGGTTTAAGTCTCCCTCCTTCCCTTCTTGGCCTTGTGGATCTTTTCTAGATTTTTGATTTTTCATCAATCAATATCAAATCTTGACATGTGTGCTTGCATGTTAGGCAAGGTCACCCAAAGGCAACGACTGAATAGCGATAGAGCTGGAGTTCTTTCAGTCGGGCAGCATAGGATGTTTGTTTATCCTTTTATCCTTTGGTGAGAACTTTTTGGCCAAGTGTCGGGTCAGATACATTCCGATGGGCATTGTACTCAATCAATGGTCTGATGAGTGAGAGTATAGGGAGACTGATGACCTCCTTGAGATAGAGATGAGAATCTTCTCATGGTAAGGTGGGCAATAGTAGAAGGTCTTCCTTTACTAACATGGCTGGTGTTGAATGACAGACTACTATCTACCTACCTGGTCCCCAGGTCTAACTTCTTTCTTCTGTTGGATTGCCTGTTGCAGTTTGGTTTGTAGGGTAACTTTTTTGTTTTTTTGTGACTATATTTTTTTTTTTTTTATTTAACTGAAGGATGTCTATTAATGAGCCATTTAATTGCTCAGGGCAAAGTGCAGCTACCCACAGTAGCAATGCACCCAGTACTAGTTCACCCCAAGTGACCAGTGCCTTAAGCTGCCCACCCAAAAAGAATAATTCCGCTGATTTAATCAACAGTGACAAAGCAACTGATAAATGTTTGTTAATTCCAGTGCGGCAACGCACAATGCTTAAGATTAACCAGCCACCCGCGAGTGCCACAAAAGACGTGGATAACATACCAGATCTAACCAAAGTATCTTTTATTGTAAACCCTGCCGCAAACATAGCCAGTAAAGAAAGCAATGTCAATGTTGCCAATGTTACCAATGTTACAATTGATGTTAATAAAGATATGAATTGTGCATGTTCTGCTATCTTTTCGAATACTGTTCTTAACAAGTTACCAGGCTCTTATACCACCAATGAAAGCGATGCAATGATTACTGCCAATAGAAATGGTGCAAATAGCAAACTTATTAATCATAATATGCATGCAAAATGTATACCAATTGGTAGCAGTACTTCCAAAGTTGGTAGCAGTAGTTCCAAAGTCTGTGAACAAGGTGTACTGTCCGATATCCATGCTGACACACATAGAGCTCCAAACTACACCTTACAAACCGATCAGTGTGTTTTCCAGAGTTTGAGAAACAGAAATCAGATCCATCCTAAATAGCCCCCCCCAAAAAAGAAATACACAGCTAACTTAAACCACAAAGAAAAGTTAACCCTGAAAAAACTCTGCCAGAATGAACACCTTAAAGTGCTCAAGACAAAGGTGATGGCATAGTAGTCATGACAGAAGCAGACTACAACTCCAAAATACAAGTAATACTAAACAATAGTGACAACTATTGTATGATTTCTAAAGAAGAAGTTTTAAACAGATTCAAAAGAATCGACTCCACACTATTATATCTCACCTACAAAGAAAAAATCAGCGAGGAGGAACTAGAATTCATAGTAGTGGAATCCCCCACAGTAGGAAAACTCATTGGGATACCAAAGATCCACAAAGACCAATCAACCCCCCCCCCACATGAGACACATAGTCTCATCCAAAAGGACTAAAACTGAATTTATCTCGGAACTCCTTGACTTCTACTTCAACCCACTAGTCCAAACGTCCAGATTCTACCTAAAAGATTCTTGGGATTTTCTAAAAGAAATTCACCAAATCCAAAACAAAAATTTGAACTGGCCCAACCAAATTAGCCTTGTCACACTGGACGTGGTGGCCCTATATCCCAGCATACCACACAAGGAGGGCATTGCCCTTGTCAACAGGTACCTAGTTCAGCACAGACATGTGGCACAGGAACGTGCTGACACCCTGTGCACCCTACTGTCCCTAGTACTAGAGAACAACTTTTTCTCCTTTGGGGACAACATTTACAAACAACTCAAAGGGGTAGCCATGGGAGCAAAAATGGCCCCATCCTACGCTAACCTAGTCCTCAGTGCCTGGGAAGAAGACACCCTCACCAAGATTGAAGGCTTTACCAAAGTCATCCTGTACAAAAGATTCATAGATGACCTCTTCTTAATTTGGGGGGGGACCCCCCCAGAACTACAAGAGTTCATCAACCAAATAAGAAAGAGCATCAATTTCCTGGAGTTTACTACCGAAGGCTCACAGTCCACGGTCAATTTCTTGGACATCAGCCTAAAGTACAAACATGAGAACAAAAAATTCTCTTCCAACCTATACAGAAAACCCACCCACAGGAGCAACTTTCTGGACTACAGAAGTCTCCACCCTGACTTCATGAAAAAGAACATTGTCAAAGGACAATTCGTGAGACTGAGCAGAATAGTAAGTGAAGATGAACAATTCTGCACAGAAAATGAAAAACTAAAGCTACTATTCATAGAGAAAAACTACCCTAAAAAATTGGTTAACAAAATAGCTCTTGAAGTGGCCAACAACAGACACTCAAGACACAGACCCATACTCACGTACGGTTCATATGAACAAAAAGTACAAAGTGAGAGCCAACAACCAAGATTCCCTATACCAATCTCCACAGATGCAGAACTAATTAAGAGAACTTTATCGCACAACTGGGACATACTGAACTGCAGCCCAGAACTCAAAAAAACACTGGGCAACACCCCCACGTTCACCTACAAAAGAGGACACACCCTCAAATCCCTATTTGAGCACAAGAAATCTATGCCCAAAACTGAGCTTACACAACAGGGCACCCAACCCTGTGGCAGCTGTACATGCTGCCAATACATAAGCTCAGAAACCAACCCCAAAATAGGCAGAAACAACAAGCCAACCATGATATATGGCAGTTACGACTGCAACTCCACCAATGTCGTATACCTCAGCAGATGCACCCATTGCACCTGCTACTATGTAGGTATGACTACTCGCAAACTCAGTGATAGAGTTAAAGAACACTACCAAGCTATACGCAGATCAGATCAGAACAATGCATTGGCTAGACATGCACTACACTGCTTCAAGCCACCAAAATTCACATTCCTAGTGCTGGAAAAAAGCTCCAGCTTTTGCGAAGAGTCAAGTACGCCCCTAGAGGTCAGAGAACTCAAATGGCAAATAAAATTAGGAGCAGATAACTATCCAGGATTAAATGGCAGCCTCAACATTAAATGTTTGTTGAAATGGATCAGGTAACCACACCTGATCCCCTCCCACAGAGTTAAGTCATGCATGACATCACTGTCAGTATTTATTACATTGTGGAATGCACTTATAATGTTTTCTGAAGAAGTTCGATAACTTGAAATAAAGAAGCGAACGAAAGCGCTCAAAACCAATTACTGGCGTCCTTGTGTTGATTGTTATCCATATACCAGTACCCCCCCAAAGGGTACTACACCACCAAACTTAGTCTATAGCAGTATAAGGCACAATCTCCTAGCAGTAAGAATAATAATTTAGTAATATGTTCTCTTACAGAAGTGAAGGCTGGGAAGCTTGAAGACAAATGCACCTGGCTGGGCAGTTGAATTGTTCTGACACTAAAGTTCCCTGATCAGTAAAATGTCAGAATAGTTATCACTGTTTGTTGAATAAGAGAAGTTCAATGTCTTAATTTAGTAGTGCTCTGTTTTTCAGATGTGATGATATCACAGCTTGTTCAAATAGTCTTGAAGCAAGTCTGTAAAGGATTCAAATGAGGTTTTCAAAAGAAATCAGTGACTCACCACAAAAAATAAATAAATGCATTTTTTTGGAGATCCTTTGCTACCTCAGGCCAAAAGAATTTTCTCTACCACTGCAAGCTTTTATTGTTACTGGAAGCCTTAGTATCACAGCCAGAACATAGGATCCTAAAAAGGATATTGGACACACATAGTAATATTTCCAGGAAAACTGAAAAAAAAAAGAATGTAGCTGGTATTATACACATTTAGCAGCATGAACTCGGCTTTAAGATAACTAAGGTTAAATGTGCGTGATATTGATTTTAATAATAAAATGAGCATTACTGAATCTCTCCATTCAGTTCTGCTTTTTTGTTTTTGCTCTCTAAAGCAGATGTACAATGTGTAGATATTCATGCAGAATTATTGAGTAATGTATTTGTCTGAAGAGAGACTGTGCACTTTACTGAATGTGTTCTGCTATTCTTGTACTGTTGCTAGAAGCACAATAAAAATATAATCTAGTGAATCTAGTGGAGGAATAGTTAGAACCCAGTCCCAACTCTGTACAGTAAACTAGTATGGCTCCTTCAGCTTGAAAAGCATGGCTTCTGATTCACGTTTTCCACATCTAAATCAGGTTACATTTTTAGATTTGTTGTTTGTTGACATGCACAAATTGGCAGTCTTATTTGAAGATGTACATATCTAGGTAAGCAAGAACTGAGTAAGATGGCCTAATGTTATGACAGTATATTGAGAAAAAAAAAACAGGAAAACTGTTTATATTGTACTTCAAAAAGTAAAGAAACATACAGCAAGAGAAAAATCGAAGGAGAGAGAGAGTGTGTGAAAGAAAAGACATAGGTCAAAGAAAAGCAATAAAATGATATCATGGGGCATTTTTTATTAAAATGAATGCAACATCTATAGTAAAAACTATTATTTTCATTCTTAACTGCATTGTCTATAGTAAAAACTATTGTTATCATTCTTAACTGCATTGTGTTTGTTTACTAAGTAAATGAGAACTGCATCAACTACACATGTATTTATCCTTTGTTGACTGGGTTAATCCTATTACACTAGGGGCTTCATTTCAGGGGGGGAGACTAGATATTGCATTTATACTATTATGAGAAACATGGCCAGGAATTGGGGAACTTCCTCTACTCTTTTTGTTGTGAGTGGGACCCATTTTGAACGAGCACTTCCTATTTCTGTTCCAGGCACAGAAGTGGCCCAAAGAAACAGGGAGGCAGATGAAGAGAGAAGAAGGTGATGGAATAGTGAAAGAAATGAAGGAGAAAGCAAATATCGGGACTGGAGAATGTGTGCAGGATTCTAAGGAACTGTTGTTGTTGTTGTTTGGCTTTCGGCTTTTCCCAGTTAGGGGTTGCCACAGCGGAACTCCGGTCCGCTAATGACTGGCAGTAGATTTTCATGAACGACGAAGTGCCAGTTCGATGTTCAACCTTCAACGAAGGCACGCCCATTTACGCATGTCTTTCGAATGCCCACCCAACCGCGGGGAGGACATGCAGACTCCACACAGAAGGCACTCCCCGCACTCTAGCTGAGAATTGAATGGGGGAACCTCTTGCTGTGAGGCAACAATGCTACCGCTTTACCACTGTGGATGATAAGTACAAATGAATAAAATAAAGGAAATTGATGAAAACAAATATATGTAGCTAAAGATTGGAGTTTGGTATAATAGTTAAGGTGTTTGACTCACAAACACAAGGTACAGAAAGCTTCTTCCATCAGATTTTAGATTATGTAGTGATAAATATGAATTTATAATAACAGGAGAATTTAACTGTGATTTAAGAGGCAAGTGTAAAAAGAAGGAAATTATATAACAAAAATGTTGAAAATTATAAGATGTAGTAAGTTAAATTTTTGGGACAAAAATAATGGACTTACAAAAGGGGTATGCATAGAACTGAAATAGATTATTTTATAGTATCAGAAGGTTTAGTTATAGGAGAAGGCGAGGTAGTTGAAACAGGATTTTCTGATCATCCTGTAATACGGCTAGAGATAGAAGAAAAAGGACTATATATAAATACGAAAAGGAATAAAAAGGATAAATGAGAACGTATAGAATGAAGAAGGCAAGAGATTAGTAATACAGTTATCGAAACATCATATTACTATGAGAACATTTTATAAAAATCGGTCTGAATGGTGGGTTATATTTAAGGAAAAAAAAACAGAAAATGTTTTTTACAGTAGCGGTATGATGTAAGAAAAGTAGAGAAAGAAAAATATAAAAGAGAATATAACGATGCATTGGAAGATTTAGAACGTAGTGATAGAAAGTACTTTGACAAAGAAAAAGAAATATATGAAAGAAGTTAAGAAAAAGAGGATTGTTATATAAGCAACGATATTTTTTTACAATGAAAAAGAGAAGTATCCAGTTACTTAAGCAGATTAGTAAAGGAAGATGGTAGTATAATGAGATAAATAAACATGTAAAAGAAGAAATAGAAAGAACTCAGGAAAAGATTATGAATAGTGTAGTACAATATGTGCAAGAAATGTTTAAAAAAAGAAGGTAGTGAAAAACCATGGAAAGTAAAAAAGTTAACAGGAACAGAGAATAAAGAGTTGGAAAAAGAGATTTCATTAAATGAGCTAGGTAAAATTTTAAGACAAGTCAATACAGACTCAGCTGCAGGCCCAGATGGAATAGAGTCTAAAATATATAAAAATTTAAGGGATTGGAAAAAATATATATTTTTAAAGATTTTTATTAAATAAATGAAGGTTTTATGTATAAAGAATTATGTAGTGCATTATGCCAATGTGATTTTTGCCAACAATAATGTAACATTTTGAATATCTATGGCTCAGCTAACTAAAATGCTCCTAGACTCGATGAATGGTGATGAATGGTTACAAAAAATATTAGATTTTTCTAATAATACTGTGTCTGCAATGTCTTATACAGTACAGGAACGTCTTAATGACTTGATGAATTTGAATATAAATTACTGAAAATTGGCAGGCTGAAACTTGAGAACGCCTACCTTATAAATTCATCAAGGCTAATAGATCCCTAAAGGACTTGGCATTTGGAAATACCTGACTGGTTTAGTAAGCAACTCCCCCTTATACAATGACTTATTGCAGCTGTTTGATAAGCACGGTTGTGAAGTGATGGAACTTTTGGTTAAACATAACACTGCGACAATTGATAGGGCTTATAAGTGACATCAGTTCTCTTGACAAAGTACTAACAGAGGATATGAACTATGATCAATTTAAAGTGTGACATGCATGTATTTACCATTCAGTAGATGTTCAAATCAATAAAATTAAGGAGATGAAGCAAGGGAAACTTGAAAGATGCAGGGTTGAATATGCTGATAACGAAGTCTATCCAAAACTCCCTCCTTCACAGGAATGGGGTAACAGACTGCTTTGGGAGAATAACCAGTGCATGGCAGTAGACCATAATATGGGGCCCAATACTACATCAGGGTGGGCAAACTGCACATGAATCCCCTTTGGATTTCCACTGCTTCACTGGTCAGAGAGACTGAAGAGCAAACAACATGCCCAGAGAGGGCCTTGGCTGATCCAGAATTACAGCAACTTCTCCCCCCAATTCCCTATGGGGGAATGGTTGGGGGCACTGAAGAGGAAAGAGATGACCCAAGGCACCAGTATTTTTGAAGGCCTTGAATGTTGTGTAGTAACTAATTGTACTGGTGATTTTAATGTGTTTAACTACAGTTCTTTCTGTATTCAGCAATCATATGCTGAATTATTATCAAAATGTTTCTATTTTGTTGTTGGAAGGAGAGCCCAGTTAGTGGAGAATCTCATGGATTTAAAATTATATATAAGAAAATTGAATCTAAGTTTGCTTTTTGGTAACAATTTAAATTTGAACAATGACCATTTAAAATTGGCCAGTATTTGTAACCTACCAGTGCACACTACATTAAACATTTTTAAAAACTTGTGAATTGGACCTCAGGTCTAGCATACTTAGTAGAGTTCGACCAAGTTTTTCCAACACCACTGGGAATGAGTTGGATATAATAAATGAATAGAAATTGGCTAATGGCTACATAATGAAGCCAGACAAATGGGGTGTGGTAGTCCTAATGGACAATATACAGCATGTGGAAAAATGTTTTGGGTGTTATTTGATGACAATTACACCCAAGTGTCAAAGAATGAGGTTACTATTGCCTATAACAAGATCGACTCAGCTTTATATGATATGCTAACACAGGAACAAATCAATTTTAATGAACACAATTGTTGTCCATCAAAAACCCTATGATACCAACAATATTTGACATAGCAAAGGTCCATAAGGATAATAGAAACCCACTTATGAGAGCTATCATAGACGCGGAATATTGACTACTTATGTAAAGATTCTTGGGATTTTTTTGGAAAAATATAATAACCTTAATTTTGAGGAATCCATGTTTTTTTCTGACTATAAATGTCAGGGACCTCTATAGAGTTATTCCACATGACATATGGCTAACATGTTTTTTCGAGTTCTTACATGATTTTGCTGAACTATCTCAGTGCCAAGTTAACATATACATTCAAATTTGGACATAGTCTTGCATAACAATTTTATATTGTTTGAGATCCAGTTTGTTCTGCAACAGAAGGTTGTAGCCATGGGCTCAGCCTGTTGGTCCCTTTATGATAACATGGTGATGGTAAAATGGGAGAAAAAATATATTTTTAGCAGTGGCTTCAAGGATTCCTGATACCTATGTATGAGGTTATTTAGAAGGATGTGTGGAAAAGATTTATAAGTTTGTAGAATTCATTAATCGGCTCACTGATTTCCTACAATTCACATACAGAGTAGGAGAAGACACTATTTTATATCTGGATGTAAATTTATTGAAGAATAGGAAAAAAAACATAACAGCTAAGATGTTTTGAAAACCCACTTATTCAAATTCTTTTGTTCATTACTCCAGCTCCCACTCCACCAAACAAAATAAAGCTGTTATTAATGACCAGTTTGTCAAAGCTGCATGTATGATTACAGTTTTTGATTACATTGTTGAAGAATGTGAGACACTTATTTATTTTATTTTTTTATTTACCAGGAAAGTCTGACTTGGAATAAGCCAATTTTCAGTGCAGGCCTGGGGAAAAACACTCCACATGCATGTCTTTGTAAAGTGGGAGGAAACCAGAACACCCAGACAGAAGGCACCCCTGCTGAGAATCAAGCCAGAGAACCTCTTACTGGGAGGCAACAACAACGACCACAGCACCACTGTGCCATCCAAAAAAAAGTCTATTTAAAAATATTTTCTTTAACAGGGGTTACCCCAAGACCTTTATTAACAACTCTATGAATGAGGTGATTTGTAAAAGGAGGTCTAATTTTTACTATCCTATTTTAAAATTACTGCTAAAAGCCGTACTACTTGAAGAACCACAAAGTTTATTGAAACGCTAAAATACATACGTTTTATGTCCAACACTATAGTTAGACTTCTTCAGAATAAATTTCTTATCAAGTCATATTTGTACTGCACGCCAAATACTCTAATGGTGTAATTAAACTGCAGATATCTTAAAGGCACAAACTCTCAAATTAAAACAGCTATTACCATGAATCGGATTATTTTAAAACTACAATGATAACAAACAAATATATAATATATAATCTTCTACTAGTCTTATATTGTAACAACAAATAAGTGCAAACTAAAAAGATATGTACACGAATCTAATGCTGCTATTAGTATATGCAAGGTATGGTAAATTAAACAAATACATATAAATACTATAAATACTGTACAGGTCATATCTAAAACCGCTTCATATTACGAAGATCATATTGACGCATTTCATACTTTAAAATATACTTGTCTGAATAAAAATAAGATTAAATTAGACTACCCATATAAACAACAGTCTACGCTAACTTGAAATCCTAATTTGTGTCTTTCTAACATTAAAATTTTAAATATATATATATATATATATATATATATATATATATATATATATATGAATATACAAAATTACTTTAAAAACATCTAAATGCACCAAACCATAATAACTAATATTCCTAGGAGTTCTCATGTTAGTACTTGCTGCTGATGCCCTAGATAGTGTTAGTAATATAAAATGATATTAAACATGTTAAAACATTCTGAACATTTTTGCAAAAATATCAACTAAAATTAAGATTGTTAAAATTATTATTATTATTGAAACTATTGAAACTATTAAAACTATTGAACTTCCACATAAAGTGCCTACTTGATGTTCATCAATTGTGCTTAGCAAATGGAATACAAACCACATTACGGATTTGTGTTTAAAATTCTATATAAATATTATGTTAGTTCAAAATTATTGACCAAGTTACACAAGATGTTAGGGGAGGCTCTTTTGGCCTTTTACTAGAAAAGAAAGAGTTACTATGGCAAATTAAACTTAATGCCTATTCTGATCCAGGTTTAAATGAAAAATGTTCCCTAATGTGTTTACTAAAACTTAGAAGTTTGGACAGATAAGGTGCTTTTTCATAAACTTTGTTAGGGATTTGTTGGGGACTTGTTTACACTATGTGCATACATAATATTTATATAGAATTTTTAACACGAATCAGTAATGTGGTTTGTATTCCATTTGCTAAGCACAATTGATGAACATCAAGTAGGCACTTTATGTGGAAGTTCAATAGTTTTAATAGTTTCAATAGTTTCAATAATAATAATAATTTGAACAATCTTAATTTTAGTTGATATTTTTGCAAAAATGTTCAGAATGTTTTAACATGTTTAATATCATTTTATATTACTAACACTATCTAGGGCATCAGCAGCAAGTACTAACATGAGAACTCCTAGGGATATTAGTTATTATGGTTTGGTGCATTTAGATGTTTTTAAAGTAATTTTGTATATTTATATATATATATATATATATATATATATATATATATATATATATATATATATATATATTTAAAATATTAATGTTAGAAAGACACAACTTGAGATTTCAAGTTAGTGTAGACTGTTGTTTATATGGGTAGTCTAATTTAATCTTATTTTTATTCAGACAAGTATATTTTAAAGTATGAAATGCGTCAATACGATCTTCATAATATGAAGCGGTTTTAGCATGACCTGTATAATATTTATAGTATTTATATGTATTTGTTTAATTTACCATACCTTGCATATGCTAATAGTAGCATTAGATTCATGTACATATCTTTTTAGTTTGCACTTATTTGTTGTTACAATATAAGACTAGTAGAACATTATATATTATATATTTGTTTGTTATCATTGTGGTTTTAAAATAATCTGATTCACGGTAATAGCTGTTTTAATTTGAGAGTTTGTGCCTTTAAGATATCTGCAGTTTAATTACACCATTAGAGTATTTGGCGCGCAGTATAAATATGACTTGATAAGAAATTTTCATTGTTTTGCATTTATTCTGGAGAAGTCTAACTATAGTGTTGGACGAAAAATGTATGTATTTTAGCGTTTCAATAAACTTCGTGGTTCTTCAAGTAGTACGGCTTTTAGAGGTAATTTTAAACAGTTTGGCTTGGTTTCATTTGTTGTGGTACTATCCTATTTTGTTGGACTGTAGAGGACAGTACCAGTATGAAACTGTGTTTTCTAATAATAAAGACTGTGGGGCAACTGGCAATGAAATTCTGAATACCTGTAGTTTTACTAGCACCTTTTATTTGGACTCTGAATTCATCGGGTGGGTATTGAATAAAAATTGGATATTAGTATATGACAACATAAACTTAAGGAAGGACTTTTCTAAAGGGCTGTTGGTCATCTATATAAAGGTCATTAGTATAAAAATATTGCTGACAACCAAACAAAATGAAAAAATGAACTGCAGACCTGCTGGCAAAAAAAAACAAGTAAACCAGAAGCCAAAAATTTAGTGCTTTCATCCACTGTTTAATACGTGAACTTCCTCAGAAACATTTATATATATATATATATATATATATATATATATATATATATATATATATATATATATATATATATATATATATATATATATATATATATTTTTTTTTTTTTTTTCACATGTGTATTTTATATTTTCATAGTAACTGTTTGGTTCTATGCTTGTGTGTGTCTGTGTATGTGTGTGTGTGTGTGTGTGTGTGTGTGTGTGTGTGTGTGTGTGTGGGGGGGGTACAAGTCTATATGTGTGTGTGTGTGTGTGTGTGTGTGTGTGTGTGTGTGTGTGTGTATGTATGCATATGATTGTTGTGTCTACATGAGAGAGGTCTTTGGATATGCATTTTATATGCTCAAGTTGATTATTATGCTATTCACACAGCATGAATTTACACTGCATTTTTATGACTGTATTTTGCATTTAACACATATGTATGTGTATATATGTGTATATACATTCATTTGTATATATATATATATATATATATATATATATATTTTTTTTTTTTTATTATTTGTTATCATTATGACAATACTTCATTTTTGTGGAAAATCACATTTGTTATTTTTTCAGTTTGATGGTCATGATGTCATTTCCTGTTTAGTAAGTTATTTAAGGAACTGGAAATCATTTGAAAATGTTTCTGAGGAAGTTCACGTATTAAACAGTGGATGAAAGCGCTAAATTTTTGGCTTCTGGTTTACTTGTTTTTTTTGCAAACAGGTCTGCAGTTTATTTTTTAGTATAAAAATATGTTTGAATCATCATCTAAAAGAAGCAAGGATGGTATGAAGAAAGGTATGTTTAAATGTGGTTCATGTAAGTTTTGTAAAGACATCTTGTGTGTGGATCATGTTGTAATAAAAAATAAAATATGGTTTATTAATGGTAGACATAACTGTCTGTATAAGGGGGCTATTTATGTGGCCCTATGTCAGAACTGTTCAGTGTTTTATGTAGGAAAGACTGAATATATGTTGATAGAAATAATTTACAAACATGTGTATACCATCAGGACAAAAAAATGACAATAATGCCCTGTTTAAACATTTAAGTGAATGCCCAGAGCATTGTTTTAAATTTGTGGTGTTAGATTAGCTTGATGCTAACCCCAGGGGGCATCCCTGGTGATGAGTTTTAGAGAAAAAATAGTTGCTATGGTAATTACATATTAATGCACATAACCCCCTGGACTTAATGGGACTCTGTCCATCACTTGCCTAGGGAAATTAAAAGCTTACCAACATTAGAAGTTTTTTTTAAATACAATTTTAAAATAAATTATTATTCATTTACGTGCAATATTCTCAAAATGTTTTTACTGTTTGGTACTGTTATAAACATTGATGTATTTTTAATACATTTGTTTCCTTTTATAATACTAATGCCTTTATTGCATTTTAGTTACATTGTTCCTTAATATTTTTGATGCAAAAGTGTCATGTGATTTCAAAACTTTTTAAATAGTGGTATATTACATTTTTTTTGTTATCTGAAGAAGTCTAATAGTTACAGACAAAAGCACTTATGTACTTGTTCTAAATAAATGGTGTGGTTTGCAGTGATTACAGAGCATTTGTGCTTCTTGTTCTTTTTCCTGTTTCATGTTTCTCTGGATTACTTTGTTGATTATGTAGTGGAATACTTAAATTCAATGGAAGAAGGAAAGATAAAAGAGAATTAAAAAAAAAACTGGAGACCAGTAGTATTAAATAATAATGATTATAAAATCATTATGAAACTAATACAAAAGAGATTTGAAATTAGAATGGGAAATATTATGGAAGATAGCATATATAGTATAAAGGGGAAGGGATGTCAAGAATTCAACACCATAACGTTTGAGATAGACTTATGTTTCAAGAGAAGGATATCAGTAACAAGAATACCATCTTACATAACAAATCTCAAAGATTTTAAGGAATTTTATATTAAAGATTAAACATTCCTAGATCTCAATCTTACAAAAGATGCATCTGAAATATATATATATGGGATGCATTGAAAGCATACCTATATGGAAGAGTGGTGGAATGGTATAAAAATAAACAAAAACAGTGGAATAAGGAATTAATGGAATTACAGTCAAAAGTAGATAATTTAAAGCTTGATATTCAAAATGGAAACACCAACTTAATAAAAGAACTAGAAGATACTAATAAAAAATACTTAGAGATGCTACAACACAAAACAATGATCAACTTAGAAAAAAATTAAACTATGTTACTATTCAATGAACCCTAAAAAGATTATTAAAACAAATCAAATCAAGGAAATACATAATATAGAAACCAAAAAGAAAGTATCTGATTTAGAAGGAATACTAGAAGCTTTTAGGCTATTTTTTCATAAACTTAATAATCAAAATGAGAAAACAGAAACACATTCAGCATTGAAAGCTTTTCTCAAAAACAATGTTAAAGTTAGGTTATTAGAGGAGCAGGTACAACTAATAGATAAACAAATAACAATGACAGAACATAAAGCTGAAGTAAATAAGCTAAAATTAAACAAAGCTCCAGGTATAGATAATATCACCCCAGAAATGTTTAAATTACTATCAAATGAGGCTTTGCTGTTGTTATTGAATGTCTTTACATCAGTTAAAATGGTAAAGACATTCCTCCTTCTTGGAAGTACACATTAATATCACCAATTCTGAAACAAAATAAAGATCCCAGTGAATGTTCATCATACAGACCCATTTCACTTCTTAATATAGATTATACAATTTTTATGGCAATACATGCTGCTGAAATAAAACAATTACTACCACTTTTGATAGAGGAGGATCAAACAGGTTTTATAAAAGATAGGAACACTTATGACAACATGAAAATAATTATTTCCTTAATTGATTATATAAATGTCACAAAAAACAAAATGAATGTTATTAGCTTAGACATAAATAGCGCATTTGATTCAGTGAACTGGGATTATCTGTGGTTAGTTTTAGAAGAATATGGCTTCTCAAACAACTTCACTTTGTTAATAAAATCATTATATGAAAAATCATTGGCTTATATAAAACTGGGATCTTGTCTGTCTAAATCTATTAAAATAACTAAGGGCACAAAACAAGGCTACCCTCTTTCTCCGTTATTGTTTGTGCTAGTCATTGAACCCTTAGCAAATAATATACGTATGGATAAAAATATTGAAGGAATACAACTAGACAACAGCCTAGAGCTTAAAATTCAACTTTTGCTGATGATATTTTAATTACCTTAAAAAATAATAATAGCAGTTTAAAAGCATTATGGGACTCAATTCAAAACTTTCAAAACTTTTCAAGTCTTAAATTTAATGAGAACAAAACAAATGTATTTCTTATAAATACTAATAAAAAAGAACTAAATAAAAAATACCATAAATATATCTCTACCGATAATATAATTAAATACTTGGGAATTATAATAACTAACAACCTAGATACTACAATTGAAACAAATTATAAAGAGACCTTAAATAATATTAAAAATCTAATACAAAGATGGAATAAATTCTTCTTTTCAATGGAAGAAAGGCTTTATATAATTAAAATGATCATATTTCCAAAAATTCTTTATGTCATACAAGCTTGTTCTTTGTCACCAGCTAAATCACACCTAAAACAATTAAATGATTTAATGATAAGAATCCTATGGTATCCAAAAAAAAACAAGGATAGCTATGAAGTATCATCTAGATGATTGGGATATAGGTGGCATAGGTTTACCAGACATAGAAATATATTTGCATTCATCCATTATTAAAACAATATCATTATGGCTAAATACAAAATATACATCAAAATGGAAGCTAGTTCATGAGAGAATCTGGTTAAAATCAGGATTTGTAGTAGCAAATAAGTATACAGATTTCATACCAAACAATTTTCTATGGCTGATGAAGGAATATATGATGATACATAAGAATAAAAATATAAGTTCCAAATACATTACTTATACATTAAAAATTTTCCAAAATATTATTAATAGCAATCCTGATATTAAAGCATGGTCATTTATTTTATATCCAGTAGCATACACACAAGGTAATATAATACCATTTAATATGGAAGTAGTCAACATGCTTAAAGAAAAGGGATTAATATATTGGCATCAATTGCTAAACTCTGGAAAGCCTCTGACAATAGACCAGATTAAACAGAAATTAAATATGGAAGATAGTTTGTGGTTACATGTAAAAGAATTAAGACAGTATATATTAAGCTAACAAGAAACAATGCAACCATCAATAAGACAAAATGTTCCTAACCTTATAGAACATATAATATTACTAACAAATCAACCCATTACTGGAAAGAGATACTTATCATCTATTTATAAAGCAAACAAAAAAAATAAAAATGCATAATAATGACAAAATATGGAATTATTATAGATCAGTTAATGGACATGTGCCAAATGACAGAGATAAAAAACTAATTCTTCTCTCTCCAAAGCAGACATCACTTTCATTACATTGGAGACTTTTTACATGGCAATTCATACACAGATCTTATGTAACCCCTCATAAAATGGAACTTATGTTTAAGAAAAATATTGGCTGGTGGAGATGTGATTTATCAATAAAAGCAGACTGGCAACATATGTTCTACGAATGCCATTTGATTAAACCATATTGGGATAAAATAAATTATTTTCTGCAAATGGTATTCAATGATAAATTCCAGATTTCCAAATCTATTATTTTGTTTAATGCACCTGTACCCAACTGTGTGCCAAGAACAAAATATGTAATCTTATGGACTCTCCTAGCTATTGCAAGGAAGAACATTACATCAAACTGGAAATCCAAAGCTTCCCCAACTTTTAAGCAATTCATGAATATGGTGTCAGCAGTATCGCAATTGGAAATGAACACTATTAAAGGAAGAACTGAAAGAACTACATCATTATACGTAGCATGGCAAAAAGTAACTGAAATACTGGAGAATAATGACTGCAGCAGATTATAATCAGGAAACAATTGTATAGAAAGTCAATTATATGTCAACAATAGACACCCTTGTAAATACTTTATTTTGGTTTTAATATTTGATATCTGTTTAGAGGTTTTAGCCTACCTTTTTAAATAATTTGTAAATATTTCATTGTCATAAATAACCTGCATTCGTGTTTTCTTGTTTTTGGAAATGAATAAAAATATTAAAAAAAAAAAAAGAATTATTAATGATAGAGAAATTGTGGATGACATTATGAACAGAAAAGAAGAAGCAAAAATCATGATAGGAGGCCCTAATAAATCACTTGACACAACTGAACATGAAATCTTATGGGTAATAATGAAAGAATACAATATAAATGAGAACTTTAGGAAATTATGTATACCGTATATAGTGATAATAAAGTAAAAATACTTGAAAATGGCTGGTTAAGCCAAGCACTACATATGAAGAGTGGTATAAGACAGGAATGTCCAATGAGATGTATAGTCTTTGCATTAGTTATGAATGTGACATTATGTGAAATAAATTACAAAATAAAGGAGGGGGGTATATAACATCTGAACGGTTAAGAATTCCAGTTCTGTTAACATATGCAGACGAGATTATAATTGCAAAAAAACAAGAAATTTGGATAAAAGCAGTAATACTTTGCACAAATGAGAGGGGTGGCTTTAAATAAAGAAAAAAGTAAAGGTTTAGGTGGTGTAGTAAAGATCAGGAGTATATATTTTACAATGAATGAAATTTCTGTGTTAGGTAAAAAATTTGAGAATAAACATGTAAGTAGAATTCGGTGGAAAAAAATGGAAGAAATAAAGCAGATATATTTTTTTGGACAACATATAAATTATCATTCAGAAAAAAAGTATTATTTGTTTAATTCAGTACTGATGGGAAAATAGCATACTTAGCAAGTGTACTGATGTTGCCAACAGTATTTGAAAAGGAATTACTGCAGATATTTTTTCATTTATATGGGGTTCTAGATTAAACTCCGTAAAAAGAGAAGTTTTGTGTGTAAATAAAGAAGAAGGAACTTTAGGGATAATTAACCCAGTAGTATATAGTGCTTCAGTAAATATGTACAACACATAAGTGGAAAATGAAAAATATGAGAGATCAGAAGTAAAACTGTATAAGTATGCTAAAGTATTAAGTGGAAAAATGAAAAATATAAGAGATCAGTAGTAAAACCGTATAAGTATTATACGTCTTGGAGTATAGTAAATAAGAGTAAAAGAGAAAATTTGTGTACAAATGAAGAAATAAAATGCTACCAAGAAAAAATATTTTTGTGGAAAATAAAAACTGATGATATAGAAAAAGATAGAAAAGCATGGTATAAGAATGTAATGATAAAACATTACTATGTAAAACCATGGGAAAATCTAACAGATGAAAAATTAAAGTTATATAAATAAAAAGCAAATAGAGTAATCGGAGAGTAGAATGTCAAGATCTTTTGTGGAGACTGATAATATATAAATTGCCAGTAAAAGGAAACATGCCATATAAAAAGAAAAGTGATAGAATATATTTACATTTTCAAGAAGAAGAAACTACAGAATGTGTGTTTTTGAAATGTAAATCAGTAAAACTTATAGGCTAATCCATGTAAAGAAGATTTTTTAAAGATATAAAAGAGGTGCCCCTGGATTCAGCAAGCAGTCGTGCAAGTTATTCCTGCACAGCAGGGACTGTTCCTGTTCAGCATGGCAGCACGCCATGCAAATGTATGAAGGTGCACTGCCATGCTGTAAAATGGACATGGTTCCATGTACAAGCACAGGGGGTGTGTCTGATAGCAGAGCTCTCACAATATACATGCCCCCTGCACTCCAGAATTGCCATTCAGCAATTTAAAATGAGTGAGAATGTTCATAACACCCCCAACCCATCAGGATAAGAAATCTGGACAAAGCCATAAGGGGCAATCATCCCTACCAAGCCAAAAGTTGATAGAATAACAGATATAGCATAAGCACATAGTGCACACCTCCAAACTCATCAGAGTAAGGAATGTGGACAAAGCCATAAGGGACAATCGTCCCACAAAGCAGAAAGTTGATAGAATAACAGGTTCAGTATTAGCATGGATATTCTGAAGGGTACAAATAAAAAAACACAACAAATACACTTTTTTTTAATATATGCAATAATGTTTAAGCGTAGCTGCGTGGCTGTGCCATTTGCTTAACTACGCTTAGCCCAGTTCACATGGCATGATAAATTAAAAAGCAGTAGACATCCAGCACAAACATAAGTGCAACAATGTAGAGGATAGAGCATATTTCATGCATGTAGTCATTCACGGTTTGAGCCTCACCAAAGCCATTTCCATTTTGTATGTGTAAACATTAAAAATTTTTTTTTTGCATATTTATGTAAGATGTAACTGAGTTTTCTCAAACATGGCAGTGTAATAGGCCCAGATGTGAGGTGTCAGTGTAATAAAGTAGTGAAACCCCCATTTAAACACAAGTGCCCCATACAGTCATACAAGAATAAATTAATCACAGCACATTGAAGGATGTTAGGGAAGGTAAATATATCTATACTATGCAATGAATGATGAATGATGAATCAATCCCATACAGGTGGTAGACCAATATAATAAAACATAAGCAATGCTAAGCATTGCACAGCTATGTTGACTGGGTATAATCATTGTGTACATACGAATACTAAGCAATGGATATTCCAGCTAAGTGGATTTGCCCATTGGTAAGCAATGCTGAACCTGCCCCTTTAAGCACTGCCAACTTTAGCTAAGCAGGTTTGCCCATAGCTTAGCTTAGCTCAGCATTCTCAAAACTAACCAATCATGGCAAAGGGTGGAAATTGGCTGTATTTAAACCTCACAGGCAGAAATACAGCTCATAACTGGTTGTAACTCTCCACTGTAGGCAGTATGACAGGTGTTGAAGAGGGCATGTGCTTCTGGCCACAGCGCTGGGACATACAGGAGTCCAAGGTCATGGTATGACTCCTGGTAAAAAAAACCTGACATGAGACTGTTGTAGGACCAGTACCAGGGCTCCCAATATAAGGCAGAAGCCTTGGAAAGTCTCACCCATGATCTCACCAGTGCCACTGGTACCCCTCGGACTGGTGAGCAGGTCCGGCACCACTATGCTGACTTGAAATGGAGGAAGAGGGAGCTCTTGCAACAGTGAGTCCAAGAAGCAAGAGACAGGGGAGATGTCCCAGCAGTGTGTAAGTATTCATAGGAATAATTGTTTACCAAAGTCCAGCCTGTGTATGTGAGGGATAGGTATGGAAAAATGTTTCTCTATTTTCATTACAGGTGCAGCTGAGCAGACTGTGAACCAGGAAGCCCATGCCAGCAAGTTGCAAAGGCTGCATCACGAGGTTGGTGAGTAACAGTCCTGCTTGTAGTAGTCATACCAAATAGTTATAAAGGAGTAAAATGTCACCTGGCAGTATAAAAAAATGTGTATGGTTTCCACTGAATAAACCAGACACTATGACAGTAATAGTCCCATATAGGTCATATTTAAATAAAAGTGTAACTGCCTGGCAATAAAGCTCTAAATCCTGGACTGGTTGTGTTTACTCTGGTATTGCATGGCCTCACATGTTGTATTCAACAAGATCTGGTATGTGAATAGTACTGTTGTGTCAACTGTTTCTCACACTGTGCTACATAAAACATATGTCTAGGAATGTCTGTATAAGAATGTTGTAATTACAAGGTCAGATTGTACAACCAAGAGAGATTTAGACAGAAAACACTGAAGGAAGAAACAGCAGTTTCTCAATAGCTTGCTCTAATGAAACAAAATTGTATTTTTAGCACACACAGCCATGGTTTGAATCATGGGAGTGGTAGTAAGCTGTATATATAATCATAAATCTCAACTGTACAGATTTGTGCAGAATGTCCAGATTTTTGCCTCATATTTTTGGCCTGTTCCTCTATTTTCCTGGCAAATCACTGGGATGATCTCTGGACTTCAGATCCTTCAGAAAACATATATTAATACAAATTCTGTTACTCTAGCAACTTTCTAAAAGTTTATAAGAGCATTATTTAAAATATGCCCCTATTTGTACCCCCAGTTTGTCAAACATTGTACAGATTTTTTGCATTAAGAGGTTGAGAGGTATGTGCAGAATTATAACTAGGAATCTGGGAATATGTGTATAAACAGTCAGGTAGTGTTAACAAACATTCCCTCCGCAGGTATACCAAGTAAGAGAAGTAGAATGTAGCTATAAGACAGTTGAAGTATACACTGTGTACAAACATACCACTGCCCAAACCAAGGGCATAGGGTATTGTAATACCTGTAGAGTAATGATTAGAGCAATGATCACTAAAGTTGTGAGTACTGCAAGGATATACAAGTTGTTAACTGATATCTCTCTCTCTTCCCCCCATCATATCTCCAACAATAATCTAAACACACAAATCAATGAGTATGTTTTACACCAAACCTACTGTTGGGACATGTGTTTTATTGTTCAACAAATATTAAAATGTGTTTCTATTAATGTTCCATGTTGAAATACTATCATTGGTGGCCCGTTGCTATCAATGTAACCTACATGCCGTTGTAATGGCCACTGTGGTTCCGTATATGCATGTGTTCTGTTTGCTATGCAACTGTTACAAATCTGTTGTTTTGGGTTAATGGGAATATCTATGCATGCTGTTATAACTAATCCTGGGTTGTGTTGACTACTACTAACTCACATATGTTCTAAAATTGTAACACCATACCACGTTTTGGGAAGGCCGGTCCCAGTGAACCCACTTATCTCACCTCATCTGGCTGTGGTACTGGGCCCAAGCACATCTGGGATCCACCCTGAGACCTCCTCATCTGCTGGTCCTGCACCAACTTCGGGTGGAACCAACTCAGGGGATGGGACTCACTCTCTCCTGAGAGTGGGCGCAGACAGGGTAATGTCACCCAAAGCCAGGTCCGGGGTTTGGTGAGTAGGGATCTCCGAAAGGAGTTTGAAGATCTGCTATGCCAGCTTGAGAGCTGCATGGTGCATTTAGAGGGTCAGCCTGCCCATCCTGTGCAGCTCCAGCTCAGCCACCTTCAGGGCCATGCAGGTGCAGTGGTGATTGCCCATGGGTGGGGACCTCAGTCCCACTGTTTCCATCTGGGGGATCATGGGCTTCCGATTTCCAAACACCCCTCCCCGCCCAAGGTGTTTACCCCCACATGTGTTATATATTGCCACTGTATGCTGTCTTGTCTGTCTTGTCTGCCTTCCTACCTAACCTATCTCCCCAATTATGCCTACTATCCTTCCCCAACATCCCACTCTCACCTTAAAAAAAAGGCAATCTGTTCCCATAAAAAACTTTCACCCCACACATAACTGTCCATTTTGCACACATGTCCACTGGACACATGTAATCTGGTCTAATTGGTTTCACAACACATTATTGTTTTTCCCACCCCTCTCTCAGGGGATTGAGTGTACAAATATACCTCCAAATTCAGTATATATGCACAGCTGTTTCTGTAGAAGAAATGGACAGCTATGGACCTTCCCTACACCCGTCCTGCACATCCCTAGCTTTTTTCCCTATTGTCTTTCCCTCTGTGAGCCCCCTTTTTCATCACTTTCCTATCACCCCTTTTTTCTTTTCTTTTAAAGAAATTAGCACAGGGGTAAGTAGAAGTAAGCACTTTTAAGCAGTAGTAAGTGGGATTAAGCCTGTTTGCACAATGCTAAGCAATGGCTAGACAGATTAAGCACTTGTAAGGCTGTCTGTAAGGATATTTAACTGGAAATTAGCATTGCTTACCACCGTGCAAACCTGCGCAAACCCACTTACAACTGCTTAAAAGTTCCGTAATCACTCTGTATCCAACAGCCCTTGTTCTCTCCAGCAACAAAATAATCCATCCTTGCAAGGCTTGTACCCAGGACCCTTCACACCATAGCAAGTTACCACTAAGCCATCTGCGCTGTAGATATGTGTGATGTTTTCTCAAGCATATCATGCAGCACAGTCATTCAACAGCAGGGAAAATGTATTTGTATATGTGCATGTGTGTGTGTGTGTGTGTGTATATATATATATATATATATATATATATATATATA
Source organism: Protopterus annectens (assembly GCF_019279795.1). Classification (NCBI taxonomy): domain Eukaryota; kingdom Metazoa; phylum Chordata; order Ceratodontiformes; family Protopteridae; genus Protopterus; species Protopterus annectens. The sequence goes on from NC_056726.1 coordinate 715,697,196, forward strand.
TATATATATGTGTGTGTGTGTGTGTGTGTGTGTGTGTGTGTGTGTGTGTGTGTGTGTGTGTGTATATATATATATATATATATATATATATGCTCAAAAGTCAAACCCACCTCCATAAACAGCACAATTAACAAAAAACTGAGGGTTATGCTACTCAACGCCAGAAGTTTAAATCTCAAAATGCACGCGATGGAAGCACTCCTCAGTATGGAGAACGTCGACATCTGTGCAGTAACTGAAACCTGGTTCAAGGCTCCAGAGAGCACCCCAGTACTACTGGGCTACATCTCATACCACACATTTCGGCCACAGAACTCAGACCGAAACATAAAAGGAGGGGGTGTATCCATATTCATCAAGGATACCTACACCTTCAGGTTAGTGGCTCAGCACAATATCTCTGAGATCATCCATGTGCAACTAACATCGGCCAAATATGCAATGCAAATTGTGGCCTGCTACAGATCACCCTCTATGACCCAGGACCACCACTCCACCTTTCTGGAGACACTGGAAAACATGAAGGACCTACCGAACACCCTGATATTGGGCAATTTCAATTACCTTACCATTCACTGGGAAATCTACTTGAGTTCAAATTCCCAGGCCCAGTGGTTCCTGGAATTCATCAACTCAAATGCCCTGGATCAGCTGGTAAACTCCCCTACCAGAGGTGAAAACATATTGGACCTGGTCATCACCAACATGGGCGACAGGTGTTCCACACTGGAGGTCAACCCTTCACTGGTAAGATCAGACCATAAACTAATCACTCTGGATGTCCACATCCCACCATCACCCCCATCTAAGGAAACCACAGTAAACAACTTTTCTAAAGCAAACTTCACCTTACTTAAATCAGAGGTGGTAAGTTTCACAGCCCTCATGCTAAAGGATAATGCTACCCAAGATGCAGAAACCTTTACAAATGCAATTACAAGGATGCATGGATCATGCCATCCCTAGCAAAACCAATACTCACTCCTCTAAGAGAAAGAAACCAGTTTGGTGGACCCCTGCAATAAAAAGGCTATACAATAGAAGTAGGAAACTACTTCAGAAAAAAAATCAAATCCCAAGAAGGAAAGACATCCCTGATCAGTATCAGTAAGAAACTAAGGTCCCTCATGAAATCATCCAAGGCTAACTTCAAAAGAAAAATAGCCAAGGATTCATAAGATAACCACAAAGCCTTCTTTAGCTATGTTAAGAATCTAGGTGGCAACTCACAGATATGCACTGAACTAGTGCAAAATAGCACAAAATGCACTGAACCTACTGATATTGCCAACATCCTGGCAGACAAATTCAGTGCAAACTTCATCCCCCTCTCACCTCCAAAAGGGCCCATAACAATACCGGAAAAGTGTAGTGTCCCAAAAATCACAGATGCGCAGGTGAAAACAGCCCTTTCAAAAGCCAAAAACACAGCGTCAATAGGACCAGATGGTGGCCCAGGCTGCATCTTGCATGAACTACAGAACAAACTAAACCCCACCTAAACGCACTGTTCAACCTCAGCCTCTCCGCAGGCTATGTGCCCATAGAATGGTACACAGCAATGGTTATTCCTCTCCAGAAAGGAGGGGCCACAACTGACCCTGGTAACTATCGCCTCATAAGCCCGACTAGCCTGGTCTGCAAGGCTATGGAGTGAATCATCATGGAACTCATTAACAAAGACATTGGGAACTTCCAAACACTTGACCTGACCCAGTTCGGCTTTATTAAGGGCAGATCATGCCTACTAAACCTGGTTGACTTGTTCGAGACAGTCACCAAGGCCATAGACGAGGGAATGGTGGTTCACACAGCCTTCCTTGACCTCGCCAAGGCTTTTGACACCATTTCTCACTCGGGTATTACAGAAAGACTCACCAGCCTGAACATAGACCCCTACATCACGAGATGGGTTGCCAACTGGCTTACAGACAGAACTCACATGGTAAGAATAGTGGGCTCCAGGTCCGACTCTAAACCAGTCACAAGTGGTGTCCCACAAGGCTCGGTCCTGGGACTCCTACTGTTGAGCATGTACTTCTCAGAAGTATAAGCAAACACAGGAGGGCTACAGCTAACCAAGTTCGCCAATGACTGCAAACTGGGAGCCATAATTGACTCTCCTGCTGACACGGGCATCCTACAAAAGGACCTTACTGAGATGGACACCTGGTGTCAAAGTCATGGCCTCAAGCTAAATGCCAAAAAATGCATAGTCATCCCATTTGGGAAAAACAAAACACCCACAAATTACCACATAGGTGGCAGCCCCCTTAATACAGAAGAGGTAATAAGAGATATGGGGACCCAGGTAGATATCAATCTCTCCTTTGACAATCATATTGCCAAAGTAGTTAGGAAATCCTATGTGGCCCATCTAATTATTAAAGGGTTTGCATCTAGGAATAAAGAGGTTATAGTGCCCCTCTACTCGTCACTCATTAGACCCATCATAGAGTACAATGCCCCATTTGGGATGTACCTCACAAGACACTTCCAACAGCTGGAAAGAACAAAAAAAGTACCTTACCAAGAGGATTACTGGCCTCAAACATATGTCCTATGCAGCCCGACTGAAAAAAATCTGGCTGTACTCAGGGGCATATCGCTTACTCAGTGGAGATCTTTGCCTGACTTACAAAGCCATGTGCAACTCAGAATTGATGGACATGCTCCACCTAAAGAAATCCAAGTCACTGCGAGCCACATGCTCTAGTGAGCTAAACCTTGCCACATCAATACATAGAACATGCTGGAGGGATAGATTCCTGTCACAGCGACTCCACATGCTTTGGAACAAAATTCCAAATTACATCAGGCAGAGACCCTCACTAACACTCTTCAAGAGAAACCTTGACGAGTGGATGGGTAACAGAAAATACACCCCTGGGATCACTTCATTGGCTCTGCTTGACAGAGGATCAGTTAATTAATCAATGGGGCGGTGAAAGCCGACAAACTCTGGCTAGGCTTATAAATGCTCTCGGGCAGATAGCCTAGTACCTACCTATGAATCTATGAATATATATATATATATATATATATATATATATATATATATATATATATATATATATATATATATATCTGTGTGTGTATGTGTGTGTGTGTGTGTGTGTGTGTGTGTGTGTGTGTGTGTGTGTGTGTGTGTGTGTGTGTGTGTGTGTGTGTGTGTGTGTATGTAGTGCATTCAGACATCAGATCCACACTCTGAACCTCTCACTACAAAACATCTGACCAAAGACACTGTAAATGGGGGTGAAGGGGCCCAAAATAGGGACATCTTGCAATTATTGCCATTATCTCTTCCTCCACAGCTAAACTGTTCTGCCTTGCAACAAAACAACCATCTGTTGCGAGTTTTGAACTCAGAACTCTACACAACATAGTCACAACAAGTTACCACTAAGCCATCTGAGCTGTGAGATTTTGGGATGATTTCTCTAACACATCATGCAGAACAGTCAGTCTACCACAGGAAAAGTACAATGTGGAAGCACTAAACATTATAATGATACATGTACACACAGATACACATGCATACATATATAAATATATAAACACTTATAGATATACATAAAGAGAGTATATATAGAGGGTGCACAGAATATCAAGCAGCCATTATTCCTACATTTGCCACCTTTTCAAATGGTCAGTGTCTGATTCTTTCCTACAAATGAGAATTATTGCATGAAACATATACCCACACACAATGCAAAGGACATGACACCACACAGTTTGCATACATATAAATGTTTATTTGTGTACTATTTCAGATGTTTATGCCATTTCCTATACCATTTAGTTGTTTGAAATACATAATAACTGATTAATGAAACTCTCAAAGAAAACATATGATACAGTAATCTGCAAAGATAAAGCTTTCAAGTAGTACAACAGTAAAAAACACACCTGCCTTGAAGACAAGAATCAGTCAACACTTAATTACAGGTATAGTTCAACAGCTTACAATTACACTGTGTAGTGAACCCCCTAGGGGGGAAAGTATCAGTTGTCACAGTGTAAATGTGTCAGTTACATAGCAATGCTTTACTTAAAATGTCACTATCACACTGACAAACAGAACTGTGTGCAAGACAGTAAGCTGTAGCCCACCACTGTTCCCATGGTGAAACATATGAAAATGTACAGCCATATACATTTATATTTCTTATTACTGATATTCCTTTACATGTTGTAACAGCCTAGGTTAAAAACATTTAATACCCCTCCCCCATAACATGTCTTACAAGGGCATATAACAGTGTCCTCTATACACTGACCTCCAGACTGTACAGGGTCACACATGTTTTGTCCAGCTGTACTCCTCATATATATGGACCCTACCCTACAACTTGTGTTGGAGTCCATAATATCACTGGAATAATAGCAGGAATGTCAGGAATAAATAATTATAGACCATACCTATCAACCTCTTACTGCATGACATCTGGACAAAGCCTGGTATATAAGTGGAGGATAGAGGCTGAAACACAGGGCCATATTTGAAATGTTACTGTTAAACACTGTGAAAGTTTCTGGTGTTACAGGATTTGTTGCAACATACCCTTACTCATGAATATGAAGTAAGAAACACAAATGGATGTTGCCATATACTGATAGCAATCAAAGGAGAAAATGCCACTGATATATCAGGGACAAGATCTGTGTATGAAACAGAGAAAACATCACAGCCAATCCTCTGACCATCATGTGAATAGGCCCATGGTTGAGAGCTATGCAGATAGACTGCATTCCATGCAAAACTAGAATGTACACACAAACCTTGTAAAAGAAGCAGTATTCAATGCATATAACACCAATACTCACATACTGTCTCTAGGTCTGGAACCTTATATAAACATGTAGTTGGCCAGTGTCCACAAGTCCTGTTGTAAGAAGTATTCCTACCTGCTGTTGGTAGCACAGCTGCCCCTACACATGAAGGATGTCTTCCATACGGGAAAGATAAAGGGACAATGCCCACATTATGTAGTTATTTATAGTAGTGGGATGGTATGACATTGGCTATTGGAAGAACTACACAGCTGTCTGCATGCAATTACAAATGGGGAACAGGAAATGGTGCAGAGGCCATCACCTGAACATGAGCATCTCCTACAAAAGCCATGCTTCAACCTATTCAAACAAGCTCAATCCCAGTAGTGGAGAGAGAGAGAGAGAGAGAGAGAGAGAGAGAGAGAGAGAGAGTAAGACACAAAAATAAATAAATAAAATAATAAAAAAAATAAATAAAATAACCTCAAAATAAGAAACAAGAAGACAGCCTGTACATAGAAGGAACCTGAAGATAAATCAGGAATGTGAAACATGTAAGCATGTAACTGAATGTAGTACTTAGTCTGTAATAATGGGATAGAGGATTATGAAAGATGTATATGTGCCATCAGTATTTACAGTAATGATGTCCTGCTGAACAAATGCTAATAACATAGCATCTGGCTCGGTCTGCAGTGGGCCATACCTGTCAACTGTACAGATATTCACTGGATATCAAGATTTATCCATCATAGTTTTTGTTCTGTTCCTCCAAACATGTATATTAGTCTTGCAAATACCTAGAGATGGAAGTAATGAATTCATGACAGACACATGAGTTTTCAGACCCCACCACCTTCAGAACAGTAATGGTAATGTGAAATGTGTCATGCTACAAACTTCATAGGATTGTAATAGGCATATCTACGATCTGTCCCTATATATCCCCCCTAATGTTAGGCTTTGTCCACATATGATGTTCTAATATGTGGATAGGGTGGGTCACAGCTGAGGAGCCTGACACACCCTGGGAGAGGACAGCTCAAATATGGCAACCACTAGAGTGTCTGTCAGTCATGTCTGTGCCACTGCTAGGCCAGTTAATGCAATGTTGCCCATATCCATATGTTTCCTGTGAATATGAGTATCATACATGTTTGTATTGTAAATCTAGGATACGTATATAGGGCATGAGCATTATAAAGCACTGTTGCAAATGTGTGTGTTAAACTGCATGTGATATATTGAATTAATAACATTTAACTGTACAGTGTTCTTCTGGACAATGTTCACAGTTGTGACAGATATCTGTAGTCACTTACACATATACTTGTGTTATGGCAGCTATAATAATACTTTATCAAAAATGACTTCCCTGTTTTGTCACCCAGTGATGTGGACCAATGACCAGAAGTTCTGGTATAACAGGTTGAGATGTATGATTGAGCTGTAAGACTATAAATACAGTATGCCATAATGACATAGAACATAAATGTATAACAGGTATCCCCTGAGCATGTGTACGTATGCGTATATTCAGCTGAAAGGCACAGAAGTAATAACATGGGTCACAAGTAGTCCAGAAAATATGATGTGCATGTTGCACATGTGTGTAATATCACTGTCACTGCATACAACAAAATAAAATGTGCACTGCTACTGATTGTTGCATTGCCATGACACTGATATGGGTACTACAGTAGGCATGCTTATCACTTAGTAATCAGAGAGGTGTGCAACTGCGTTATGACCCACTGTCCATGCCTACCACTAACAGCTATATCAACACCCATATACACTGGATATCAAAGTGTGCACACCCCTGCTGGAATGCCAGGTCTGTGTGCTGTATGCCAATGAGACCACAGAAAGTCATGTCAAAACATTTCTCACCTCAAATGTGACCCATAACCTGTACAATTCTATTAAAAAAGAAACAAAGCTGTTTCATGGAAGGTGAGCAACCATTGCCAAGTGAAGATGTGTTATGAAGTTAGAGTACAAACCAAGACAAATGGATGCTGTAATCATCTCAGCAGGTATTTACACAACATATCAGTGTAAGGGTGTGCACACAGATTCAACTGGCTTACTGTACTGAGTATTAATTCCCATTTGTTTCCACAGGACAGGTTGTTATGTTTCCTATTGAACTGAGCAGGCTATAGGACACATCACAGGTGGGTATTGTATTGACATGTGCTTTTGTGGGGTCATGTTCCAATTGCACAAGTACCATGCATTGTAACAAGGGTGTGTACACTTCATATCCACTGTAGCTATATGGAATCAGCAGTACCTTACCTGTACAACCATCCTCCACCAACGATAGAGTAATCCCCCTTGGTGGACAGCACCAAGACACAAACCACATAATAGGTTGCTATAGTGGCTGTACAGGGACAGATAGGTGCAGACCACAACTTGGAAGCAAGTGCACCTTTATCTGAGCAAACATATAGGTTCACAGGTGACTTCCTGTAAGGCTGACTATGACTATAAATCAGACATATCCAAACCACCAAGGCCAATTGCAACCATGTCTCCACATATGTATGCAGTCTCAGAGCCAGTAACACAATTCAACCTATACTGGGGGTAAGGCAAACCTCATACACACATGCCATGGATACAGCCAACCTGCATCAGACAGGATAGGTGGGAACAGTGGCACTCTGTGTACAACATTAATACAGGGGGATATGCACATCAACCACACTCCTGCCCGCATCAGTGGTGAGCATGGACATAATGCCAACTGATGGCAACAACAGCAAGTCTCCATGCAGCATAAGAACATGACAGTCTGCCTCCTACATGAACAGAGGTATGTGCTCACAGTTTTAGCACACACTACAGTCAAAATACAAACATGCCACCATCCACACACCATCCACATGGAAGATGGCCACTGTCATCCCTCTACACAGAAATGAATGGTGAATAGTGGATTATACCATTAAATGTCCAACACTGGGGAACTGGACAGGTCAGGGCCAGGAGTGAAATACAAGATGTCAAAGCCATGATAGCTTACAGTGTCATGGTATAGTCTGGATTATTTGCAAGTAATATCTACTATTGATGTGCACATGGACAACCGTATGAGGTCCTGTGACCTTTTTTCCTGTTTATGTCTTCCAGGTACAGTGCCACGGGAATGTCTGCCCATATTCACAAACCTGGAAAATGATGCATTCATTCAATACCTTATCATGCATCATGCCATACTACTCAGCTACAGGGCCCAGGATCTGCAGGACAGGACCGCCCTATGGAATGAGCTCGTCCACATGGTAAAAGACCGAAATTATGAACAGGTGCGGCATCACTGTAAAGATCTGATCCGCCACACCCATCACATTCTGCTGCAGTTAGGAGGGACCAGCTAGCCAAAGGTGTGGGTCATGCTATCCAACCCCCACTGACACATTCTGAGGAACTCCTTACCAGCCTTGGTCACCACCCACTAGACAAGCCAGCAGGCTGAAGACAGCATTGTGTAGGTGGGTGCTACCCAAACAATGGATGAGGAGTGTGCAGGTAAGGCCCCAGGGCACATTACTAGACCACTGTTGCTTATCCATTTTCATCTGTAAAGTATCTATATGCATATGTCAGATAAGATAGTCAGTTGTTGCAGTGTAGTAATGAACAGATGTGTATAATCTTTAGTATTGTGGGTTTGTACTGTCGATGTGCTGAAATGCTGCTCCCACACTGTACCAATGCCATAGGTGTGGCTATTGACATTACTTCTCTCACACAACTATTTAGGTCCCTCTGGTATACAACTGGAGTTGTTTTATTCAGGTTTGCCAATACATCGGCCATGTTATGGCCATGCTATTTGCCATGCACACATTTAACACATTTAACCATAATGCATGCTGCACGTGTTCACTTATTGTTGGTGTTAGCTGCACTGCATCACAGTGGTCGCCATAGTGCCATATGTGAAGGGTATTTAAGAGTCCTGCAGTATACCTAACAACCTGTCAGTGCAAGATGTGTAGACAGAGATAAACATAATGGTGGGACAAATGACCTACAGTGGGACATGTCTAAAACATTACCATTATATAGTGGCTACAACAGTGTATGCAGCTCTATTACAATGGCAACTGTTCCTGATATAAACAACGGCAAACCACAATACCACATTCCACACCTTTTACAACCTATAATGTGATCCTAGCATGAGCAATGAGCATGTAATATGGAATCCTATATTAGGACAAAGATATGGGGAATACATACCTTAACAAACACTGGAAGCATATGTGTGCACACACTCCAAATAACATATTGTAGAAGCAGCTTGTGATGTAATGACAGCATTCACTCTTCTTGAGTGCACAGCTTCCATCAAGTACAGGGCCTCAGTGTCACACCAAGTAATGGTCTGCTGTCCAAGAAGTATGTCCACGACATTTGCCCACTCACCTGCAACAGTGGCAGCCATGGTCTGCACACATCTTATAAACCATGAAATGGATCCCATATCTGAAAGGTAGCACTCAGGAGTGGGAAAAGTAGCCTTACCACACCATTGTATGTACCATGGCAAACAGTGCAGATAGTCATGTATGTGTGTATGAAGTATGTAAAAAATAAACAGATGCTGATCCAAAACAGATGAGAAAACATGTTTCAAACTGGTCATGGAGGCTGCCCAGAAACATGAAGAAACACTGAGGTACTTGCAGGAATGTCTAGCAAGTTATGCCTTTGCAGTACCTATGTCGGCAATTGCCTGGATTCTGCATAAGTGTGGCCTATGGGTTAGAGTAATCAGATGGAAGAGTTGTCCCACATGATACATCATCCAGGGCTCTCTACAAGTAGCATCAGCATAGCATCAAGTCTCCCAAAAGCATGTGTTGCAATGTGTAATGGTGTCAGGAGACCAAGGCTCAAACTTACAGACAGCATTCATAAAGATACATGTGGTGCACAAGCAACACCTCACTCCTCCTCTGGGCCACCATCCCCAATATTTAGCTTGCTGGTGCCAGTGTACACCTTTAGGTTTTCTGTTCATTAGCTGGAACTAGGCCAGTGGAGATGGTGTTTGGAATTTGGAACACTGCAAAATAACACTCATGTGTGGTCCATAGTTGTCAAGCATCTGCAATAAGGCTGAGGATGGGGAGGGGTGTCAGCTTGAAACACAAACGTGAACTGAAGCATACATCCAAAGCTTGCTAAGAATGTCTGTACCTGAACACAGTGATGGTTATAAATTGTGCCAGACATAACCCTAACTCTACAGCAATAGTGAAGCCACTGTGTGACCTCCAATGGCTGTGCACATGGGCTGACCTTGCAATCTGGCAGAGCTGGCGGACATTTGTAGGGCAGAGTGACCAAATAATGGCAAGTGAAGATGGGCCATGCTAGTATACCCCTTCCAGGAATAGTGACTGCTGTAGTTCACTTAACAGGTTCTTCAGCAAACCATTGTGTTAAGGGTGTGCACACTTATGCAAACCACATATTGTATGCATCTTAATCAGCATCTGCATGACTAACACATTTGTTTGATACTGCATTGGATTGCACAGGTCATATGTCACATATCAGGTGTGTGTAATGTTAATAAATGCAGTTTTGTGACCCCATTGCATATCATAGAAGAGGCTGGCATGTCAACAATGGTGTGTACACTCTTTATATTCACATTACGCTTTGAAGTTTGTCAGTGTAACTGATTTTATTGCACATACATGCACTACTGATGATGAGATCTGCAAATCAAAGGACAGGCATTAATTACTGACATCAGTCCTCATATCATCCCAGGTATGTGTCAGACAAAACATATAGTGGCTGTGAGCAACAGAGCAAACATAAATGCTACAAATATACACATTCAGCCATGGTGTGTACACTTGTGAGGTATGGTATACTGTACATGCAGTGTGCTGTACAGGTGCATACCAATACTGTGTAGATGGGTGCAGTGTTTTCCAGGGGAAGAGGCATCACCTACTAACACAACCTATGCATCACAGAGCTGTATAATGTTGATAACAAGGCTTGAGTATGGCTGTATTGCATGCTGTTGAGTGCCATATGTCATGCATGTTGCCTGCTGGGTAATGAGAGGTCTGTGTAATATCTTTGTGCAACTTCACCTGTAAGTGTGTGTGTGTGTGTGTGTGTGTGTGTGTGTGTGTGTGTGTGTGTGTGTGTGTGTGTGTGTGTGTGTGTGTGTGTGTGTATGTGTGTGTGTAGAAGTAAACTGTAATGTACAGGTCTTAATTTACATTTCTTGTCTGCCCCTCACAGGTGGCGAGGTGGGTCAAGGTCCCTCCTGCAAGCAAACTGATGTTAGTGTCCATACAGACTCTGACATTGATAATAGGCATATTGAGGCACAGGTAGGGTTGTCAGGGACTAAATCTGTGCCATTGCTTGACATCCCACTTTTATCCACCCCATCACCGCACACAGTCACAATGCCCATACATACCCCATCACCACTGGCCATAGATGAGGGGCAGTTGGCGGGTGGTGGCATGGGACAGAAAAGTGTGGTGACTATAGCAAGTGTGTCTGTACACAGCACCCATAGCCGGATGACTGGTGAGGTAACAAACAGGCAGATGTACAGGGGTGCTTGTAGGAAGGCTGCTGGCCATCATGCCACTGGCAGAAGTGCCACAGCAGGTATCACCAGATGCATGTTTTGGGCCAACATGAAGGCACAGGCATGTATGGAATGTTACACCAGAGATACTCTGGAGCTCCAGAGGACTGCTCTTCCTGCTGTATGTGACTACATCCGTGATCTTGCAGGTGCCCACCATTATTTTGCAGAGGTCATGGATAGATGGTTGGGTGAGATGGTGGGAATCCTTGACCATGTGGTGTCTGTGGTAGAGCATGTGGTGCGAGTAGGGCAACGACCTTGTGGACGTATGTCAGCAACACCAACAGGTGGACGTCTACGTGGACATGCAACAACTCATGGCCGCTCCCATAGTGACAGTACCAGCACTGCAGGGGGTTGTCCACACGACAACACAGCAGGCCATGTGCAAGTGGTCCTGGCCATTCCCAAAAGGGACGCCTATCCAGCAGACAATTGTCATCATCAGGGGAGAGTACCATATCTAGGCGTCTGCCTGGTAGTGCCCATGCAACCCCTGGCCAGCTCATTTCCTTTGTCCATGGCCAGATATGGTGAACTGTACACCCAGCATGTATGGTCTGCAGCTGTCCAACAAACTCCAGTATAGGGCAGCCACATGGCAGAAATGTGTGCATACATACACACACATATCACCAAGACAGCTAGGGCACCTCAATACCTATACACACCATGTCTGCACAGCCCATTTAATAAAGAACCCGCTAACCCACACTCATGACGTCAAGCAAATGGCTCAGCCTAGGCCTCTGGCAAACCCACAACATACTCTGTGCATATGATGATACCCGTGCCACATCCCTGTTATCCATACCATCGATGCAGGGACATGCCAATATGGTCCTGATGCACAGAGTGAATGTACTAAGGTTTAGCAATGTAATGCTATTTAACGTGGAATGATTAATGTTTACACATCAGGGTGTGTAGCTGTCCAGCCATGATGCATTATAGCTGTTATTAACACTGACTGTGGTCTCAATAATATATTCTGTTTGTGTTCTAGGTGTCTGTGTCAGTGGGATATTGGTCTGCTGTCATTTTCTACAAGGGGTGTGGCACTGTGGTGACACATTGACTGTGTCATATCTGGGATATAGCTGAACACAAGTAACAGTTACTGCATGTGCCACATGGCTGATAGGTCTGAGGGCTGTATACAGGTGAGTGTATGGTGGCTGATGTAAGCAGCTCTTCTACAGTGGCCAATGGTAAGTGTACTGGGTTTCACACACCAAATGTTTGTGAATAACACATGCACAGAGGCTTTGGTGTTGATGCAATACACAGAGAATACTGTTCACATGGATGTACTTTATATTTTGTAGTGAACTCATTTTGGCCTATGTAATTCCACCAAGACCAAATTGCCAAAACATCATGCAAGTAAATAATCAGTCCACAAGTTTAATGTTATTGACAATGGTACTGACAGGGTATATGGCCTCTTCCCCAATGTAGTGCAATTCTGGAGTTGGTAAACATAGGTGTGCTGGTGTGGGTGGCACAGTCCCCCACTTTGGAGAGTGTGAGGTGGCGTAGAACCACACATTGTGTGATTAACAACTACTTAACCTGTTAACATAAACTGTACAGTATAACAGCACACTAAGTGGGGGATATGCACAAAAATAACCCCAATGTGGATGGCTGTGACCAAAACAACCACACCCAACTATATATATCAACTCCAGTATCACTGTACAGCTGTACAGTGGGGAAGAAAGCATTTACTCATCCACTACTAGTTTTGATGGAATGAATTTCCACAAAATGATTGCTTTGACATGTTACATTTTGCCACTTAGTTCTTGGACAAATGATCTCCTGGGACATGCATTTTCAGCAAACTAAAGTAGATCCCTTCACATACACACTTACTTGACAACACTGAGAGTAGAACCCTTACCTAGGTAAGTATTGCTACTAATGTGTTTGGCCTTAACTGCACACACCACAAAGCTTTTAGGGTGTGGTGTATCCCGAATTTCCTGTTAAGTGAAGATTATCACCAGGCCTTGTACAGTATGGTAATAGGGGATGTACTGGGTGTTAATGAACAATACATAGTATGACATACTGTCATATACATGTTGACAAATACATACAGTCATAGACCCATTTGACAGACATGGATTTAGCAGTGCTAACTACCCTGTCAGTGAGTCCATACTGTTACAGAGTTTTTGCACACAGCACATGCATCATTGAGCTGGTAATCAGTAACCTGTATGGTTGATGGTGACAGTGGTCCTCATACAGTGGACCTTGGGACATGTACTGGGGGTACCATGGTGTAAAGACCGTTTACCCAGCACCCATACTCCACACTGGATATTGTACTCACTGAAACCCGAGATAATATTCTGACATACCCACAATCACACATTGGCCAGGACTGCAATACAAACCCTTGTTTATCTAATCAGTGCTACTACAGGGATATGAATTTATTGCACATGCCACAGGGATAGTAGAGTGAGGGTTTGTCATGACTCTCCTAATGTCAGCAACATCACCATCCCTTATAATGTATGGCAAGGTTTAGTGTATTTGGAGAATGTGGCCTCTGAATGCTGCCTCCTACAAATAGCACACTCACACACACACACACACACACACACACACACACACACACACACACACACACACACACACACACACACACACACACACACACACATTTGCCAGGACTCAGATGGTAACCCACAGCTATCTACCCATTTGTAGAGCAGTGTTATGCTGGTACTGCAAGGTCCAGGTAGCACATAGGGTGAAGAGTGTAACAAGGTACATTTACTGTGAATGACAGCAGCAGCCATTTCTAAGTAAAGCAATAGTGGGTGTAGTGGGTGAGAAGGCCCTCAGAGTATTTTCAACTACAAGTTTGAAAACACACAGACACTGTTATTCTCAGTCATGCACCCTGACACATTTGTCAGTACTGAGATCCATAGATGCAGGTGTTCCTAGGTGTGTACCAGGCTAATGTCCATGGAGAGATGGGAAGAGTAAGGCATGTGGGTACACTGGTATCATGCCACCTGACATTTGTCAGCAGGCCATCTATCAACCAATGCCACTTGAGTTGCCCCAGGGTGACAGTTAAATTCCACATACAATCATCTGGTTTTCTCTTGCAGAGGGCCAGTGAGGTGCTCCAATTGACATGTATGCAATATATATTGCATAACATGGCCAGTGTCTGGGTTAGACACCTGCACCCAAGCATGTTCTGTTGACTGTGGTAGTCTGGTTGAGGTATCCAGGGCATGTGGTACATACAGTGTGGGGTTTCCTTGATGTGGAATTCATAACGCAGCTGGGCAGACATGTCAGTGTCAGTCAATCAGAGCTAGCCTGTAAGCAGCCAAGATAGATACCTGATATATGCACATGTTATGCATTAGGATTAAAGTTTTGATAGATAGACATCTGACACTGATAGGTTTGCCATTACTACATGACAGCAGTCGTCAATGACATGTCCTAAACACATAGTAGTCTACAGTTAATATCAACATATCAGATCAATATCCAATAGGAGATACTTAAAAATATACATCTCAAACAGCAAGAACAAGATAGTCAGTACTCAGAGTCCAGCTTTGCATGCAGGGGTGTATGGTTCCAGTACTACAATCTGCTATCTACTCTTACTTGGAAAAGCACTGTTAAAAGTAGTAAAGTAATGATACAAAACATGCAAGTGTGACTGTATATAACCTAGGATACTAGCCATGTATGAAACACATGCAACGAGAAAAGATTATGGCACTAGCCATGGATACTCAGGTGTTCCATACAGTATACTCACACCCCTTGCTACTGTAATAACAGCACATAAAAGCATGTTATGTACATGGAATTAAATACACTTATTAAAGTTGTCATTACCCTGCTATTTTATCAGACTGGAATGCTATCACTTGTTACCAGGGATGAAATATGCTTAGCTGGTGTAAGCATTGCTTAAATTTAAATGCTAAGCAGATTTGCGCACTGGTAAGTGAAGCCTACATGGTGTAAGCACCGTTTCATTTAACCGCACATTACCACCACTAACCATCTTGCAAACCTGCACAAACCAGCTTAAAGCTGCTCAAAACTGCTTTAAACACTCAGTATCCACCAATCCTTGTTCTGCCTAGCAATAAAATAAACAGCCCTTGAACCCAGGATCCTCTAGACTATAGTCACAGCACTTAACGACTAAGCCGTCTAAGCTGTAAAAATGTATGTTGCTTTTTCAAATATATCATTCAGTACATGTACTGAATAGTAATGAACATTTGCTTTGATTCTACAATTGTTTACTACTTGTTACTGAAAGTAGTGTTGAATCAGTTATGTTTTTATATCTAAATATACATATATCAGATAAATATGGTAGGATACATCTGAGAAGGTATATACAACAATCATGTTTACACATAACAAGGATATATATATATATATATATATATATATATATATATGTATGTATATACACATATACATGTACATACACATGTATATATATATATATATATATATATATATATATATATATATATATATATATTTTTTTTTATATATATAAACCTACAGTAAAAATGATATCAAATTGTGAAATAACTGAAGGTAAGACTTCTCTCTCCCACCATCCCATGGTTAAGCCTACATAGGCTGGTGCTACGGTAGCCCCCATTGCTACTCCCCATAGTTGTTTGCAATATTTCTTGTTGAAAATGAAAAAGTGTTTTCCAAGAATAATTCTAATAAACATATGCATAATTTGACACTGGAATCACTCCACATGGTGTATTTATACAAAAAGTTTGAAACATACTCAATTCCTTCCACTTGAGGAATGGAAGCATACAATGATACTACATCTACTGTCATAAAAAAGAATCTTTCCATATCCAATTCAAAAAAATTATTTTTTAAATTACATGACTGTATGATCTAAGAAAGAAAGACTAAGATCTTTAATACAGAAGGCCAATGCTTGAACCAATGGATTTAATAAAGTATCCAAATATAATGATATGCCTTCCATGACACTTCCTGCAGCTGAAACAATTAATTGAAAGGGTGAGTGTGATAAATTCTTATGAATTTTGGTATACCGAACAGTATACCTAATCTAGGTGTTTCCACTGACAAAAAAAATGTTCAAGTCTAAAGATAATTCACCATTCATAAGACACTCGTACAAACAATACTTTACATATCTATAACTTCTTTCAATTTGTAACAAATTGACTTCTTCATATTCGTTGTCATTATTTAAAATACATTTCATAGCAGTATTGTAATCAGTAGTGTACATAATCACCATCCCTCCCCCTTTATCAGCCTGCATAAATTGTACATTTTTGTCTTGTTTAAAATCTAATAACACTTTTCTGTCACTGTTAGTTAAATTTAAAAAAAGAATAATCGGCTTTGATATTCAAAATAGACATTATATCTTTTTTACAGAAAGCTTCAAAAACTTTCAAAGTACTGTGTAATGCAGGATTGTACACAGACAGCTTCTTTATGTTCTTAGAAACGTCAAGCCGAACATCTTTTAAAAGGTACATTAAATTAAGTTTACTTGTATACAATTTTAATTCCAGCATGGTGTGAGCAAGGTTAGCACGCTTGCTAGGAATATAATTGAAACCCAGTTCTAACACACAGAGTTGTGAATCAGTCAAAGTTAAATCTGTTAAATTATGAATTTTGTTCACAGTACTTACTCATGAAACAGGAATATGAATTATTTCCAAAATTGACTCCTTCCTCCAGTTCGTTTTGGCGTTAAACTGCTCACAATTCCTTACAAGTTTTTTTTAACTTGAATTGGAGTTAGTAGATGCTGTGTTCACAGAACCTGTAGCCCCATTAGCAGTGCCATTACTAGTCTGCATGCTAGAACATCCGTTGCGCTGATGTAAGGAATCAGGTGCAGTCATCACATTGGTAACTTGTTTATTGCCATGAATTAAAGGGCCGGTTTTTGTTTTTTACTGCTGTACTGCATGACTGCTTCATGAAATTAGTAGGTATAGAAGCTAAACTTAACTGCTTTTTACCAGAGTCTAATACATAAGCAGTACCTTGACTGTATTCTTTTAGGTCATATTCATTTTTTTTTCATTTTCCATTGAATAATCAACTGTTCATACTTCTCAATGGAATTTAAAACTTGAAAGCAACCATTAAACTGATTATCATGGTTATCAATACATTGTTTTATACTATCATCCAATGTTACCAATTCACCTTTCAAAGTCTCAGTACCTTTACTGTTACATTGTATTAAGAGTTTCAAAAACTCCAACCCTGCTTTGTTAAAAAATTAATGAGTTCCTGAAAAAAGGGTTATCTTTATGAACTCCATCCAGAGCTTTAAAGAATCTTAATCCTGTAGGTACTATATTGTTGGTTATACAATGTTTGAAATACTTATTTTCCACAATCATTACCATATATTTTTAAGTCCTTTCTCCAGTTCAAATAAGTTATCTATAACTTCATTTGCCGTAGAAGTGGAGAAGTCAGTTGTATTAGAACAAAAATGGTCAGAAGAGTAACTTAAAGCTGTGGAAACATCCTTATACAGTACCTCTTTAGAAAAATTCAAGTGCTCTGTATTTTGTTTGTTAGTTGCAGCTGGTCTGCCATGGTTTTGACAACTGACTGAACTACCACCACTGACAGTTTTGTTTTGACACAACTTCATGGTGAGACTGGACACAGACTTTTGTAACTCACTTAAAACATTAACCACTTTTTCCATTAGTGGAATCTGACTATCCAACACTGGATGTAGTGTGAGGTCAAGCAGGTCATCTTCTGAGAAACTTGCCATGAAAAAATATAAATTTCAAACACAGAATCAGGCTATCAGTAAACAAGAAAACCAAAATGATGAATCATTGCAGATACCAGAAGGCAGATCTCAATATTAACGTAAAAAACTTTTATTGATACTTTCAAACAGAATTCATCAGAAATGCAAAAAGTTTTAAAAAACATTCTTTAAATAGTAAAAGCACACCTCCAATTAATTGAACAATTATCAAATGCCAATTAGCTTAAAAAAACACAATTTTATCAAAATTTCAGATAGCCAGTTTTCTTTCTGCTAAAAAAAAACATTTAATATTTATTACTTCATTCAAACCTGGAGGGCTATCTGCCCCTAGTCTAAGTTACCATAAAGTTTCTCTTCTTTCAACTGTGTTTTTTTAAGTTGCCCCCTCTTAGGTCTTTGTCAATATGCTCTAAAATAGAAAATGTGAACTTTTTACAAAAAACACAATTTACAGAATGCCTGTATAAAGCATTATTGTCATTTTCTTTTGCTTTAATAGCATACTAATGTTCTTTAATACATTTACTTAAATTTCTGGTAGTCATTCCTATGTAATAAGCAGGACAACCCAAACACAGGGCTATAGATACAGGATTAGAAGTATTACAATTAAATCTGCCTGGAACTGGAATATCTCTTTTGAGGGATATGAAGTCAGTAACACACATGGGTGTCACCATTTACTGAGTGCAATCATCAGAGAATGCTACTGCATTTCTAAAGACAGCAAATGTGTGAGTAACAAACCACATCTAAGACTCCAAACTCTAGACAGTCTGCAGATAGCCCTACAGGAGAGTGTTTCCTCAACCACATAACACTGTCATGCCATACTTTAAATCATGCAGAACAGCCATATACACACAAATCCTGTTAAATCAACATTACTTCAAATGGAGAACATGAATATTTACATTCTGTCCCCATGTCTGGTACATCCCTCTCTAGTTTTTTGGTCTGTCTCCACAGTGTTTGTTGTAAGAGGTATTACCAACTACCCTCTGTAATGCTGTTTGTCAGACACCCACATGAAGTCCTGCTCACAGTGAAGGAAAAGGGACAACACCCACTGGTTATAGGAGTGTGTTTCCAAGTAACTGGCTATAGGAATTATACCATAGGTGTTCCAGATGCAGTTAGCAAGTGGAGGACTCCAATTTGTGCACAGGCCATCAGCTGATCATGAGCATTACCTACAAATTCAAGCTGCTGCCTATGCAAAACAGATGTATTTTTCCACATCTACCAGAGAGGGAGAGAGAGGGGGGGCAGACAGACAGAGAGAAAGTAAGAAATGAAGAGAGAAAGAACCAAGCATGTTTGTGTATGATCCGTGGGTGGAGAGTGGTCTCTGGGTATTATAACAGTTGTTTATATTGTTTACTAATCCATACTGTCACATAGTAATTGCACATGGAAGTAGACATTAATGGCTGTGGATTGTCTACAACAACCTCTACATTGTTTGATAACTGTTGGCCTTGTAATGTGGACATTGGGACATATAGGTCTTCAATATAATAATGTAGCAAAACCCACACTGCAATGGATCCTGTCATTACACAATCACCCCAACACCCGCACAGGATACTGATGACACACACTTACCAGTGCTGAGTTTAAAACCTCTACCTGGATATGTATTGCTATTACAGTGCTACACAGTTATTATATGTGCCACAGAAAATACATGTTGGAGAGCTGTCCAAAGGTATCTTTGAAGATGAGTGACATCATCAGCAGTGCTAAAGGAGGGGTAAGGGAAGTGTAGTAAGTGCGAATGTCCACAAAATCAGGTTTCAACAAAAACACACACACTCTCTTACACAAACATTATCACAGCTGCTAGGACCGTGATTAGAACTTCTACCTAACTAGTTTACAGCACTACAGTATTACACAGTTATTGTAAGTGCCACAGAGCTTATAGGGCTGAAACTTGGCCAAAGTGTTATTTTGAGGTGACTGACAGCAGGTGTGCTATAGTAGGGCAATGGGAGGTGCAGTGAGTGTGAATAGCCTCAAAATCATTCATCTCCACACACACACACACACACACACACACACACACACACACACACACACACACACACACACACACACACTTCCCAGTACTGAGATCCATAGGTTAATTGCTTCACAGGTGTGTAGTAGGTGAATGGACCTGAAGGCTCTACATGGCTAGGCCAAGGGAATACCTTGGCATCAGGCCACATGACAATAGTGCCCATTGTGGCTCAGGGGTGTAGTCCCTGGAATGGTCCCCAGGGGTATGTGTTGTATTCACCATCCACTCATCTGGGTTTCTATTGAGGGTGGCTAGTGATGTGCACTGATTAATATTCCATAACAAGGGACAGTGTCTGGGTTGTGCACATGTCCCACATGCATGTTCTTTGACATGTGGAAGTGTACTTGAGGTCTCTGGGGCATGTTGTGTGGTCAGGCTGGTACTTTCTGATGTAGCATTCCTGACCTCATTTGGTGAGACATGGCTATGTAACTGAGGTTGTGATTGCACCTACATTGACAGTATGATACTGGTATTCAGTGGAGTTAGTGGCTTCTGTCCATACGGGGCATGTGTATAAGGCATGGTATTTCCTTTGTGGGGTACATTTGCAGACTCTACAGTTGTTGCTGGCATCCAGTGGGGAACATGGCAAAAGGGCCACTGTGCACATTTATGTGGCTACTGAGGGGATGGAACAGGGTGCCATGTCCTTTTACTTGCTGGATAACACACACTCAGGAGATGTAACACATCAAAGTACTTTCTGATGTCAGTTGCACTGTTGTGGTCAACAGGCATGTAGTCCACTGCTATCACACCGTGGTTACTACCTGTTAGGCAATATACAAGGGAACTACCAATATAGTGGTTGTTGCCTAGCCAAGTGTGTTTGTGTATGATACAAGGGTGGAGAGTGTTCTCTGAGTAATAGAAGGGTTGCCTATATTGTTCAGTAATCCATACTGTCACATGTAGGGCTGTATATTGTCTACACCAACCTGTCTGGTGTTTGACATCTGTTGGCATTGTAATGTGGACATTGTGACATATACTATGTCCTCAACATAATAATTTAGCAAAACCCGTCGCACAATGGATCTTGTTATTACACAATCACAGCAACACACACACACACTTGTCAGTATTGAGATTCAACCCCCCTACCTAGCTATGTATTGCTACTACAGTGTATCACATTTATCGCACACAGTGCTTACAGGCTTCATGTTGTCCCAAGGTACTTCTAATGTGAGGAACATCACCAGCCTTTGTAAATACTGGCATTGGGTAATGTAGTGAGTGAGAGATCCCAAAAAATAATTTTACCCTACGCACACATTTACATTTGCCAGGGGTAGGTTCATACCTCTAACAATCTTTTCAGATCATTATGTTACGCATTTACCAGATGCACCACTGACCTTACATGGTTGAGGGTTGGCAATAGGTACTTCTAAGATGGATGATATCTGTAGGGCTGCTAAAGTCAGGCACTGAAATGTGTACTGGGTGTAAATGTAGCCAAAATCTTTGAGTTATGGACATACATACGCACGCACACAAACACTTGCCACAGATGAAATTCAAACCCATATGTATGTAGTTATTGCTACTGCATTGTTCCACATTTATGGCACACACCATGGAGCTTACATGTTGGAGAGCTGTGCCAAGGTATCTCTGAATCTGAGTGACATCAGCAGCAGTGATAAAGGAGGAGTAAATGAAGTGCAGTGAGTGTGGATGACCACAAAGTCAGGTTTTTACAAGGATACAAGCCCTCTCTCATACAAATACTTACATTTACACAGTTGCCAGCATCAGGAGTAAATCTTCTACCTAACTAGTATGCTACACTATATGATTATTCAGTTAATGCAAGCACCACAGAGCTTATACGATGGAGAGCTGTCCAAAGGTATCTTTGAAGGTGAGTAACATCAGCAGCAGTGCTAAAGAAGGGTAAGGGAAGAGTAGTAAGTGTGAATGTCCATAAAATCAGGTATCATCAAAGACACACACACACTCTCTCACATAAACACACACAGTTTCACAGTTGCCATGTCTGGGATGAAAACTCCTACCTAACTAGGTATGCTATACTATAGTTTTACGTAATTATCACAAGTGCCATGGAGGTTATATGTTAGAGAGCTGTCCAAAGGTATCTTTGAAGGTGGGTAACATCAGCAGCAGTGCTAAAGGAGGGTAAGGGGAGAGTAGTAAGTGTGAATGTCCATAAAATCAGTTATCATCAAAGACACACACTCTCTCACACCAACTTGCACAGTTTTACAGTTGTCATGTCTGGGATTAGAACGCCTACTTATTGCACTATGGTATTACACAGTTATCACAAGTGCCATGGAGCTTATATGTTGGAGAGCTGTCCAAATGTATCTTTGATGGTGAGTAACATCAGCAGCAGTACTAAAGGAGGGGTAAAGAGAAAGTAGTAAGTGTGAATGTACATAGAAATCAGGCATCATTAAAGACACGCTAACTCTCTCACACAAACACACACAGTTTCATAGTTGTCAGGTCAGGGATTAGAACTCCTACCTAACTAGTATGCTGCACTATAGTAGTATGCAGTTAGCACAAGCACCATGGAGTTTATAGGGCTGGTAGTTGGCCAAAGGGTTATTTCAAGGTGACTGACATCAGCGGGCATGTAAAGTAGGGCAATGGGAGGTGAAGTGAGTGTGAATGGCCTCAAAATCATTCATCTCCACACCCATACACACACACAGTTTCCATGTCTGGGATTAGAACTCCTACCTAACTAGTTTTCTACACTAAAATATTACACATGTATCGCAAATGCCACATCATTACAGGCCTGAGACTTGGCCAGAGGGTTATTTCATGGTGACTGACATCAACAGGAGTGCTAACATGGGCAATGGGAAGTGCAGTGTGTGTGAATGGGTCATAAACCATTCCTCTGGAAAAACATACTCAGTCACAACAACTTTACATTTGACAGGACTGGGTATACAAATGTTAGATGAATATTGATTTGTACTATCATGTTACACAGTTATCATAAGCAGCACAGACAATATAAGGCTGAGGGTTACCAAAAGGAATGTTTACATTGATTGACATCAGAACATCATGTGATATCATCCAACTGGATATGTGGTGGTTGGGACAGGCCTCATAATGGAATTCTCTCTAACACTGTCTGTCTCTCTCTCTTCCCCACATCTCTGTGTGAGTATGTTTCACATATTATAGTGTGTTGGCCTTGGATATGTGTGAACATTCCTATCCAATGTGTATGCAAAGCATGAACGGTGTACAATTTGGTGTGTGTGCACAGACATCTGTGAATGTCAAATATGTATAGTCCACTGTGTTGTCAGACATGGGCTTCATTTCTCTAAGTGTACGAGCATGCCCAGTAGGACCTTCTGTATTGAGTGTGTGAATCCAATCCAGGTAGGGTTGTACTCCAGTCCAGGGTTTGGTGCTCTACACCTACAGCTAGTAACCTGTTTCTGCAGGATACCTGTAGATTGGTTGACAATATGGAGTCACCATGGGTGACAGATAATGGGATACTGCAACTATTGTGCCTGTGCTGCTTGTGTTACATTGTTGGTGTTAGCAGAGATAGTCAGACATATATACTGTTTTACACTGTGATATATTATGTCAACTACTGACAGATATACTTATCTGCTCACAGTTATTTCCTGGGAAATACAAGATGAATGAAGCTGTGTCCAGTATTGTGGTCAGCAGCCTACAAATTCTTGCACACTCATGCCATTCTGGAGGGGTAACTGCAAACACTTGATGATGGGTCTGTGTAAATGGACCAGCACCTTGGTACTATGGTGGCTAAGGATTCCCTTCTTGTACATATATCAACTTAACAGAATGGCCATATCCTGCTGTGGCTATACCTCTCTGTTGTACAGATTCACCCAGGTTAACCAAAAGGAGGGCTCATATATCTGGTCAGATCCACTTCACATTGTGGTTTATGAACAGGTTTGTAGCCACCCATTACTGGATTTGCAGGCAGGGGTAGTATGGGCACACATCAGAGTTTCAGACTTCACACACTCCACATGTCTGTTAGTCTATCCTCTTCTTAACATTATGTGAGCAATATCTGAGAAGTATTCCTATAGTTGGCTCTTCATCCCAGTGGTATTTTGGGGTTGGTGCACAGTTCATGCAGTAGGACATGGTGGGCATGCTAGTGGGATTTGTCAACATGGCCTTGCATTTGTGATCTGTTGACTGTGATATGTTGTTATTTGGGACTCCATGAGATGCCATACATTGGCACGTTGGATGAGGCACAGACCTTTGACAGACGACTATAGGCAATTTGGTAGTGATGCAGGCCATCTGCAGCAGGCCAGTGCATTCTATCACTCCTACATTCCCAGGCTGTGAGCCTCTGGAGTCCCCTGGGGTGACAGGGTAAGTGTGCAAGGTGTTAATGGCAATAGTTCCTGTCCATATTAATCCATTGGTCTGGATGCAGGCAGGGTGCTGCTTACAGCTAGGGACACACCTGCATGGGACTCCTATCCAGCATGCTGCATTCTGTGGGTATTCCCATACAGAAGTGGGATGATACTGTACTCATTCTCAGCAGCAAGGATATGACCTGTGATAAATCTGTGGCTGATGGTGGGGTGAGCTGAGTACATGTGTGATATGTAATGTACTTGCAGCTGACCCACAGAAACAGGGCCGGCCTTAGCTGAAATAGTGCCCTAGGCGAAGTATTGCTCTGGCACCCCTTAATCCCCACCCACACCATACTCAAGGAACACCCCAATGTGAGCCATGCCCACAGATGGGTCACTCCCACAAAAGACACTCCAGTTCTTTCAATGTTTAAATGCATGAAAAATCAGTCATACTACAAGGATTTAATTTATTTTGTAAAACTTGTGTGAATTTTGTGTTGTTATTCTATATTAAATTCTTTATGTAAAATTGGGAATACCAGTTTGGCTATGATCTCTGTCTAAATGTCTCCAAGTGTTTTTAATTTAGTTGAGGTAAATATGAGTCACAGAAATTAATCTTATTCAAATATATTTCTAGGAATCAAATCTGCTATCAGTTGTTTGGATGCCTTTCCGTGTGTGCACAATTGAACTGTTGGCAGGATGGACACTAGCATAGTTACCTGCAATGCATAGACATTCTAATAAGCTACTAATGAGATCACTCCATGCAGCCTCATCATCTCTCTAAATCACATTATGCCATGTTGTACCACTGGGCACTGATACATTGCTGGTTATTGTGTTTTTTTTTTTATTTTTAATCCCAGCCATTGTCTTTTCATTTCAGCATATTATAAATTTTCAGCAGCTAAGTAAGGACTAAATAATAATAATAAAAACTGACACTAATCTGATACATCAAAAATTCACACTAAAGAAACTAAAACTCAAAAATGTATCATTAGAAAACAAGTAAAACTGCATTGCCCAACACAAAACAGCAAAAAATGAGCAAGAGTTAAATATAGCATTTTTGACAAAATCAGAAGGCAAAATCATCACAAATACTCATTTGAAAAACTGCACTAGCAATGCTTATGTTGCTATCAAAAATGCTTTAACATTCTATTGATATGCATTAAAAAATCAAGTACATCACAAAATCAAGGCAGAATCTGTTCAGTCACACATTACATGACTACTGCTGTTAGGCTTTAATAAAATCAAACTCCTTTGTTTCAGCCACTTCAGTTTTGAATTCACCATCTAAATTTCTCTTGTGCACCATTATTATAAACAAGACTGTTTCTGAAGAGTTGTTGCTCTTATGATAGAAAATGCCAAATTTGACTGCAGGAATATAGTAAATGCAACAAAACAACAAATAGCTGCAGCCATCATAGTAAGATTAAAGTTCAACAAAAACACTCAATTGTGCAAACATTTTTAACCTTTTCATTAGTTCAAACATATCATCAACCCACTTTAACATCTTGAGAATGTGCACCTCTACAAATCAAGAACAAAGCCAGAAATAAATCAAGGACACTTGTAATGTATTAGCACTGTTAGTTAAAGACAGACAGTGATAAAATATAAAGAAATAGCATTGTTTTATAAGGCCACGTTAATGTACCCTGGTTGGTAGCATGCTACCTACATTTTTTGGCTAGGGAGGTATGCTGCTCTTTCCCCAGCAGGCAGATGAAGGAGCAGAAAACCTTTAAGACAGAGATCCCTATCACCATCACAAAAAAAAAATTGTGGAAACACATGAAACCACCAGATAAGGGTATGTGCTAGTACTGCACACCTCATTTACATCCTAAACTGGGGCTCCAGACTACCAGTGGGGGGTAAAAGAAGGAAGCACATTTTTTCTGGATTAGACAACTTGTTCTTCCAGATCAAAATGCCATTGATTACTGCAGGAATAATTTCTCCTAAAGACAAAGTTATCAAGAGTTTTGAGGTGACCTTTATATGGACTCTGGCCAGCTACTGTACCAAAATCCTGAAAATATAAAAAAGGGGAGGGAGGGCACTACACAAGATATAATATACTAATATACTGACAACTCGAGATGTACACTACTTGGTATTTAAATCTAGTAATGCCTCTCATGCTGTCTGCCTTAGATAACAATAAAATGCTATTCTCAACTATTTGTTACAGCTTTCAGATGTCAAATATAATGACTCTAAAGTAGCTTAACATTTGTAGAGAAGGCTGAAAAGGCATACTTGTATCGGCTCACATCTGATTTCACATTCCACCACTTCCCTTTGAACATCCATCCATTTATTTTCTGATTTCACACTAAAACAATCAATGCGTATTTCCCCAGAACAATGGCTTGTCCTACAGAGACAATATACAGAAAGTTACATACTTCCTAAACATCCCAAACCATGAAATTATAACGACAAAAAACACTGCTACCATTGAAGTTGTAATATATATATATATATATATGTATATATATATATGTATATATATATATATATATATATATATATATATATATAAGTAAAGATAGAATGCATTTCATAAATCTGTTTCATCTCGGTCTTCTTTAACTTGCAGCTTGTTTGCATCACTTTTGAAACCACTGATTTTACCAGGGAGAAAGAAGCACATAATTTAGCGGTCTTGAGTTCAGCAGTTCTTCAGATTCTAGGGGGGGTAGATGTTATTATTAACCATCCGATAAAATCATGTTCATGTAGCAAGCCCTTCTATTTTATGACTTTCTGCTGCCAGTCTGGGAGGCTGATGCCATCTTTGCCAGGCGGAAATGGTGCTGTTGTACAACGCTCAACCTGTTGGCTGAGGGAATGAGGGACACATTTCTCCCAAAATCAAAACTCTACTCTAATTTATTCCTATAGATAATGAACACAATAAATAGTTTAAGATATAGTTTGTAGTTTTAAGCTGACAATCACCCTCCCACCGAACAGCCCCTCCTGCAGCAACCCCCTACCTCCCAACCATTCCAGTGTTCCATTACTTGGCTGTTTCTCACCAGTTGACACAAAAAACAACCAAAGAAGAAAAAAATGCCAGCTGGTATAATATAATGACTTCTGCACAGCTCGAACAGAGGATGAAACACATATAGCCCACTCTTATATTCCACACAGATTACAGGCTAAATCCACTCGTGATAAATAAATCCTTTTATTAAAAGATACAGTTAAGCACTTTCATCTGTTGTAAATCAGACTACCTCAGAACCAAATAAAGTACTTCCTATCCACATTTAAATAACCATTTTATCACCAAGAATTCCTGTAGAGCACTTAAAGAGACATGAGCATAAATACGCCATATACACATACTATAATACAAAAAACTCCTAGCAATCAAACTTGCACAATTATATTAAATAAATAAACTAATAAAATAATATAATATAAATTATATAATATAAATAAATGTAGAAATGTAAACTAAAAATTAAAAATGTGCATACTACTATATATGGAAAATTCGACAATAAATATATATATATATATATATATATATATATATATATATATATATATATATATATATATATATATATATATATATATACATACTATAAATACATATATAATAATAAACTATATCATATAATAACCTACACATCAAATAATACTAGAAAATAATAGCATATCGACAACGATCAAAATACCATGGCATCATCTAAATCTAACTATGCCATGATCAAAAAAGGTTTGATGCTAATATTTTCCTTGATACCAGGTGACCTAATAGCATCAGTCAAAATCAACCACTTACTTTCTTTCATAGCTAATAATGCTTTCCAATTTCCCCCATAGGTAAAAACTTCTACCAGATCTATAATGGCAAATTTAAAACCATGTAATTTGCCAAACATGGATATGTGTTTATAAAGAGCATTATTTTTATCTTTAACTTTTATCTTATAGATATGGTCATAAATTCGTTTCCTTAAAGATCTCTCTGTTTTGCCTATATAAAATGCACTGCAGGCATGGAATGCAGCAATATATACAACTTGTTTAGTGCTACAATTGCCAGCTCTGCATTTAATATTAGTCTTATTAATGTCTCTTAACTTAATACTTTCTACCTCATTGATGGCATAACATTGTTTGCAAGCTCCACATTTTTTGGTTCCCATCAAAGACTTTTTATTATATACAACTATAGGTTTAGAAGCTTTCTCCAACAATTTTTTAATAGTAGGTGCTGTTTTACATACAAAACTTGGATAACTTCCTAAAATGGAAGCTGTATCATCATTTAAAGAGATTAAATTCCAGTGATGTCTTAGAAAGTTTCTAATGTAATCTGTATATGATGTATGCATCAATACACAGACACGATTACAGCATATATCAACCTCGTCGAACCCCTTTTTTCTATTATTGTTTTTCATATAATCTAATGACTTCCCCAATAAGGGTGGATATTTATAGCCACATTCCTTCTTCACATAGTTCAAAACATGCATTAATAGGGCTGAAGGGTATCCTCGGTTCATAAACATATTACTTATTTGATCAACTTCCCTATTCATAATTTCTCTAGTTGATGACATACGAGCTGCCCTGATACATTGTCCTTTATATATGTTTTTAAAAACATGGGGAGGATGGCAACTATTGAATTCAATATAATCATTTGAAAATGTTTTCTTCCTATGGAATTGTGAAATAAATCCCTTATCAGAATGACTGATATAAGTATCCAAATATGCTATACCGCTCTCACTAAAGTTATGAGTAAACTTTACAAAATTTGTTGTACCATTAATGTATTCCATAAAAAAATTGATTTCTTCTTTGGGACCTTTCCATAAAATAAACAAATCATCCAAATATCACGTGTAATATGCTATATTTGGATAAAATTGGCTCTTAAACAAAAATTCTGTTTCCCATACTAACATAAATAGATTGGCGAAAACTGTGGCACAAGAGGCCCCCATAGCCACACCTTTGCATTGCCTAAAATATTCGTCTTGAAAATGTATATAATTGTGGTCCAAAACTAGTCCCATAATATCTATAATGAGGCAAATGCGGTCCCAGTCCATGTTGGAAAACTTTCTCAGGCTATTACTGAAATAATCAAATCCTATATCCTTAGGGGTACATGAAAAAAGGTCCACTACGTCTATGGTAATAAAAATAAGATCTTTATTCCATAT
Organism: Protopterus annectens; assembly: GCF_019279795.1. Lineage (NCBI taxonomy): Eukaryota > Metazoa > Chordata > Ceratodontiformes > Protopteridae > Protopterus > Protopterus annectens. Next base: position 715,727,176 of record NC_056726.1, read on the forward strand.
ATCTGATGTGAGCTGACTAAGAAATGTCCAAGAATCCTTTATTAAGTGTGTGATATTATCATAAATCGGTTTGACCCATCTATCGATGGCCACTCCTAAAGGATATGTTTTGGATCTTGAACCAGAAACAATAGGCCTCAAAGGAGGTTTGGTGATACACTTATGTATCTTGGGAATGCCTATGATAGTGGCCAAAGTCGGATATTCCACTTTTAAATATTGATAGATCTCACTGGTAATTCTCTGATCAATGAAATACTCTTCTAATGTTAAATCAATTCTTTTATAACCAATATTGATCTCATTTAATGATACTACTTCATAATTATTTGATGAATACAAAATATGCATTTCATTGATATAATCAAATGTATAATATATCACAATTCCACCCCCTTTATCGGGTTTCATTAATGTAATGTCCCTGTTGTTAATAAATTGATTAAGACATTGACGTTCTCCCTCATTCAAATTGTCCTTGATGTCAAACTTAATACTACTGTTAGTCTTAATATTTTTCTTGAACTCATAAATATCATGACACACCATTTTCTCATAATTTCCCACCTGATTATTTGATATCGGTATATATGTGCTTTTCTTTTTTAATCCAAGCTGTACTGTCGATCCTTGTATCATGTTTTGTCCTCTAAACTACATAGCTAAATTGAGTCTTCTACAACATAATTTAACTTCTTTAATAGTATACACTAGTTGAAAATCCATAGATGGAATAAACTTCATGCCTTTACTAAATAATGTAAAAAACCCTGGTGTAATATTCATGTCCGTGTAATTAAACACCTTAAATCCATTAAAAGTATGGATAATGTTTTCAATTTGAGTTTTATTATTATTACTGTCTTCGTGTTCTAAACATTGATTACTATTATGGCTATCACTTGCAACAATGTTCGTACTAATGGATTTATCACATGCTAAAGATTGTCTAGGAAACTTGCACTCTACTTCCACTAATTCATTAAATTTTTTTGCTGCAGGGTAGAATCTGCCCCCCTGAAAATTGGTTTCCTTATTATTGTATTTACCTCTATATCTATTATTTCCTATATTATCAGTGAAAGGTCTACCCTGTGGCCAAATATATGCTGTATTTTGGTGATATAATTCCTCATCCCTCTGTATTTTCTTATTCTTCCACTTGTATATTCTTTTAGCCTTCTGTTCTGCAATATAAAACTGTTTGCCATAAAAATCTTTCCACTGTGTGAAAGATCTATCATTCACTATATCTTGGTTTAATTTCTCAATTTCCTGAACCAAGACTGACAATTTCTCTTCATTAAATTTTAATTAGCAAATTCATATATTCTATACCAAAATTATCAAACAATTTATTAAATTCTTTAATAGTACATATGTTGTATTCCAGGCCCATTGGTAATTTAAAAAAATCTAAGGCCTTTAGGTACTATTTGCAAAGAAATACACTTAGCTAAATAAGCATTGTCTATCTTAACATTCTTTATGTTTAATAATTTCCTCCCGAGCATATAAATTTAATCTCTTATCGAACCTTTAGAAGGGCCATATTGTCTTACTTCGTCTTGGCCACAACAAAGTTCATCATTGGTAACAAAATCATATTCATCCCTTAAAAATGAATCTAAACAGTCGTTATTACATTGGCCAACTGTCCTATTCATGCCACCTGAAACTTGTCCATTGATTTTTGTTGTATTTATGATATTTGTTTCCAAAAGAACTCGAAACAAATTTATCAACAGTACCATTTAATTGTTCAATATGAGTTCCAGTAACTGCAGAATAAGTTTTCATGCCATTGTGACATTTGGGTCTTGCCCCCTGCCATTCGGCTTCATCTCAGTGACCTACCCACTAACTCAATAAGTCTAGTAACTTCAGACTTAAGGGAAGATACCTCCATCTGTAACTTATTTTATATATTTTATATATTATATATGTATTTATAGTAGGTATATATATATATATATATATATATATATATATATATATATATATATATATATTTATTGATGAATTTTCCATATATAGTAGTATGCACATTTTTAATTTTTAGTTTACATTTCTACATTTATTTATATTATATAATATATTTTATTAGTTTATTTATTTAATATAATTGTGCAAGTTTGATTGCTAGGAGTTTTTTGTATTATAGTATGTGTCTATGGAGTATTTATGCTCATGTCTCTTTAAGTACTCTACAGGAATTCTTGACGCCAAAAGGTTATTTAAACGTGGATAGGAAGTACTTTATTTGGTTCTGAGGAAGTCTGATTTACAACAGTTGAAAGCGCTTAAATGTATTTTTTAATAAAAGGATTTTTTTTATCATGAGTGGATTTAGCCTGTAATCTGTGTGGAATATACGAGTGAACTATACGTGTTTCATCCTCTGTTCGAGCTGTGCAGAAGTCATTATATTATACCAGCTGGCATTTTTTTCTTCTTTGGTTGGTTTTTGTGTCACTTGGTTAGGTTCATCTATTGTTGTCGGCTGGTATGGAGGAGAATACTGAACAGTCGCAAGCTTCATTGAACAGAGACGATTTTACCAAATTACAGATGGGGGTATCTTCCCTTAAGTCTGAAGTTACTAGACATATTGAGTTAGTGGGTAGGTCGCTGATGTCCCCTAAGCCTACAGAAGGGTCTGGATGAGAGCGTACTTCTACCGCTAAGCATACGCTTATTTCAACTGGTGACACGAGTGCACAGATAGACATCCCCAATGGACAAGTGGCTAATATCAAAGAGATGGGTTCCATGCAGGACTTGCATTCTACAAATTATAGACACATGAACACCAGTCTCATTCTAGAGAATGATTTTACTTTTGACTTTAGTTTATTTCATGCTTGAGATGAAGCTGGACGGCAGGGGGCGAGACCCAAATGTCACAATGGCATGAAAACTTATTCTGCAGTTACTGGAACTCGTATTGAACAATTAAAAGGTAATGTTGATAACAAATTTGTTTCCAGTTCTTTTGGAAACAGATATCATAAATACAACAAAATCAACGGACAAGTTTCAGGTGGCATGAATAGGACAGTTGGCCAATGTAATAATGACTGTTTAGATTCATTTTTAAGGGATGAATATGATTTTGGCACTAATGATGAACTTTGTTGTGGCCAAGACGAAGTAAGACAATATGGCCCTTCTAAAGGTTTGATAAGAGATTAAATTTATATGCTTGGGAGGAAATTATTAAACATAAAGAATGTTAAGATAGACAATGCTTATTTAGCTAAGTGTATTTCTTTGCAAATAGTACCTAAAGGCCTTAGATTTTTTAAATTACCAATGGGCCTGGAATACAACATAGGTACTATTAATTAATTTAATAAATTGTTTGATAATTGTGGTATAGAATATATGAATTTGCTAATTAAATTTAATGATGAGAAATTGTCAGTCTTGGTTCAGGAAGTTGAGAAATTAAACCAAGATATAGTGAATGATAGATCTTTCACACAGTGGAAATATTTTTATGACAAACAGTTTTATATTGCAGAACAGAAGGCTAAAGGAATATACAATAGGAAGAATAAGAAAATACAAAGGGATGTAGAATTATATCACCAAAACAGAGCATATATTTGGCCACAGGGTAGAACTTTCACTGATAATATAAGAAATAATAGGTATAGAGGTAAATACAATAATAAAGAAACTAATTTTCAGGGGGGCAGATTCTACCCTGCAGCAAAACATTAAATGAATTAGTGGAAGTAGAGTGCAAGTTTCCTAGACAATCTTTAGCATGTGATAAATCCATTAGTACGTACATTGTTGAGAGTGATAGCCATATTAGTAATCAATGTTTAGAACACGAAGACAGTAATAATAAAACTCAAATTGAAAACATTATCCATACTTTTAATGGATTTAAGGTGTTTCATTACACGGACATGAATATTGCACCAAAGTTTTTTACATTATTTAGTAAAGGTATGAAGTTTATTCCATCTATGGATTTTCAACTAGTGGATACTATTAAAGAAGTTAAATTATATTGTAGAAGACTCAATTTAGCTATGCAGTTTAGAGGACAAAACACGATACAAGGATCGACAGTACAGCTTGGATTAAAAAAGAAAAGCACATATATACCGATATCAAATAATCAGGTGGGAAATTATGAGAAAATGGTGTGTCATGATATTTATGAGTTCAAGAAAAATATTAAGACTAACAGTAGTATTAAGTTTGACATTGAGGACAATTTGAATGAGGGAGAACGTCAATGTCTTAATCAATTTATTAACAACAGGGACATTAGATTAATGAAACCCGATAAAGGGGGTGGAATTGTGATATATTATACATTTGATTATATCAATGAAATGCATAATATTTTGTATTCATCAAATAATTATGTAGTATCATTAAATGAGATCAATATTGGTTATAAAAGAATTGATTTAATATTAGAAGAGTATTTCATTGATCATCGAATTACCAGTGAGATCTATCAATATTTAAAAGTCGAATATCCAACTTTGGCCACTATCATAGGCATTCCCAAGATACATAAGTGTATCACCAAACCTCCTTTGAGGCCTATTGTTTCTGGTTCAAGATCCAAGACATATCTTTTAGCAGTGGCCATCAATAGATGGGTCAATCCGATTTATGATAATATCACACACTTAATAAAGGTTTCTTGGACATTTCCTAGTCAGCTCACATCAGATATATGGAATAAAGATCTTAATTATTATTACCATAGACGTAGTGGACCTTTTTTCATGTATCCCTAAGGACACAGGATTGGATTATTTCAGTAATAGCCTGAGAAAGTTTTCCAACATGGACTGGGACCACATTTGCCTCATTATAGATATTATGGGACTAGTTTTGGACCACAATTATATACATTTTCAAGGCGAATATTTTAGGCAATGCAAAGGTGTGGCTATGGGGGCCTCTTGTGCCCCAGTTTTCGCCAATCTAGTTATGTTAGAATGGGAAACAGAATTTTTGTTTAAGAGCCAATTTTATCCAAATATAGCATATTACATGCGATATTTGGATGATTTGTTTATTTTATGGAAAGGTCCCAAAGAAGAGATCAATTTTTTTATGGAATACATTAATGGTACAACGGATTTTTTAAAGTTTACTCATAACTTTAGTGAGAGCAGTATAGCATATTTGGATACTTATATCAGTCATTCTGATAAGGGATTTATTTCACAAATCCATAGGAAGAAAACCTTTTCAAATGATTATATTGAATTCAATAGTTGCCATCCTCCCCATGTTTTTAAAAATGTCTATAAAGGACAATGTATCAGGGCAGCTCGTATGTCATCAACTAGAGAAATTATGAATAGGGAAGTTGATCAAATAAGTAATATGTTTAGGAACCGAGGATACCCTTCAGCCCTATTAATGCATGTTTCGGACTGTGTGAAGAAGGAATGGGGCTATAAATATCCTCCCTTATTGGGGAAGTCATTAGATTATATGAAAAACAATAATAGAAAAAAGGGGTTCGACGAGGTTGATATATGCTGTAATCGTGTCTGTGTATTGATGTATACATCATATACAGATTTCATTAGAAACATTCTAAGACAGCACTGGAATTTAATCACTTTAAATGATGATACAGCTTCCATTTTAGGAAGTTATCCAAGTTTTGTATATAAAACAACACCTAATATTAAAACATTGTTGGGGAAAGCTTCTAAACCTAAAGTTGAATGTAATAAAAAGTCTTTGATGGGAACCAAAAAATGTGGAGCTTGCAAACAATGTTATGCCATCAATGAGGCAGAAAGTATTAAGTTAGGAGACATTAATAAGACTAATATTAAATGCAGAGCAGGCAATTGTAGCACTAAACAAGTTGTATATATTGCTGCATGCCATGCCTGCAGTGCATTTTATATAGGCAAAACAGAGAGATCTTTAAGGAAACGAATTTATGACCATATCTATAAGATAAAAGTTAATGATAAAAATAATGCACTTTATAAACACATATCCATGTTTGGCGAACTACATGGTTTTAAATTTGCCATTATAGATCTGGTAGAAGTGTTTACCTATGGGAGAAATTGGAAAGCATTATTAGCTATGAAAGAAAGTAAGTGGCAGATTTTGACTGATTCTATTAGGTCACCTGGTATCAACGAAAATATTAGCATCAAACCTTTTTTGATCATGGCATAGTTAGATTTAGGATGATGCCATGGTATTTTGACTATTGTAGAAATGCTATTATTTTCTAGTATTATTTGATGTGTAGGTTATTATATGATATAGTTTATTATTATATATGTATTTATAGTATGTATATATATATATATATATATATATATATATATATATATTAAATTTTCCATATATAGTAGTATGCACATTTTTAATTTTTAGTTTACATTTCTACATTTGTTTATATTATATAATTTATATTATATTATTTTATTAGTTTATTTATTTAATATAATTGTGCAAGTTTGATTGTTAGGAGTTTTTTGTATTATAGTATGTGTATATGGAGTATTTATGCTCATGTCTCTTTAAGTGCTCTACAAGAATTCTTGGTGCCAAAAAGGTTATTTAAATGTGGATAGGAAATACTTTATTTGGTTCTGAGGAAGTCTGATTTACAACAGATGAAAGCGCTTAACTGTATTTTTTAATAAAAGGATTTTTTTTATCACGAGTGGATTTAGCCTGTAATCTGTGTGGAATATACGAGTGGGCTATACATGTTTCATCCTCTGTTCGAGCTGTGCAGAAGTCATTATATTATACCAGCTGGCGTTTTTTTCTTCTTTGTTTCTCAACAGTTGCCATAAACACTGTTCAAACCTATCAGTGTGCATATTGCAGGTATTGAAACAAAATAGCACAAACACATATAGCAATTTGCTAAACAAACACAGCCTCACAATGAAAACAGACTTACATGAGCAGTAAACTTCTCTGCCCTTGAAACTTGCATTCATTGAAAGAGCACGAAAACCCACATTCATAGAAAATGCATCGGGTCACTGGAGGATTAAGTTTACCTTTGGACTATTTTTAAAACACAGGCTCCTTGCACACATTTTTATGGCCTTACATACAGTTCTTTGATTCACCTTCCTGATTAGATTCCTTTTATAATACAGCACCACTTGTCAGAATGTGTTTTAAATTTGTAGTTTTAAAACATTCTTTTAATAAACAATGAAACAAGATATATGAAAGAATAATGACAAAACAACCTATTTCATAAAATTTCAACATAAAAGTGCACTCAGACTTCTGTCATTATAATTCACCAAAATCACTCATCACTCAATATGCACAATCTCTGCAGAAGTAAAATCATCTGAATAATTCCACATTAAAGAAACCTATAACTAATGAAGAGGTTGTTACTGGCAAACAACTTTACATCTCATTGTTTCATCTACAAATACAGTGCCTGCTGCCCTTGAAGAATCAATTGCCTACATTATATTGAAGAAAAGAATTGGTAAACTGGTAATACTGCAAAAGGAAATGACTGAGAAACTGACAACACTTCTTAGTTACTAGGCATCTTATACAAAGGAGGGCCCCCTTAAAATGCACCAAATAATAGAAAACTAGGGGTGTGACATACCATGCATCCATACCTCTCAACCTCTTAGCACAAGAAATCTGAACAACATGCTGCATACAATCAGGGCAGAGCATCAGCAAGTACAGGATTAAGGCTCCGACTTGTTAATAAGCTGCTTCTTATATCTAATAAACAGTGTCCATTTCCATCCATCTACATTTTCCTGCTGTGCAACTTTCTGCAAGGCATTATTAAGAAGAGCACTACTGAGTCACCCCTGAAAAGGGACACTTGGGCACTTGTTAACCAGGTAAGCCTAATGGACACAAATATATAAAATAAAGAAATGCTACCATGGCCTATAAAGGCATTAATCAACAAAACACTCATAATACTTCTATTAACCAATTAACTGTGTCCATATATCTTTATAAAGGATGTTTGCAGACACCAGCTTCTTTGTCAGTCATGTTTTGGCAATGACAACTTAACACCAGCATCTTGCCAAATTTTCTCTGCAATATATTGCTCAGTACCTTACAAAGAAAACATTTTAATGCCTGATAGTAAAGAAATATGATCATTATATAGTAATATCAGTATCTACCCCATACCAGCCATATCCATCCTGAGGAAATTTTTCAGAAAAGTAGTTTACTCTGAGCTCTACAACCATCTTCAATCCTAAGAGATCTTCTTTCTCAAACAACCATGTCTTTTGGAATGTCAGAATCATACAAACCATTATAAACTACCTAGAAGAAGCCAATGTTCACTCTAACAGATGATAGTCTATTAAACACAGATCAAAGTAGCTGTACTGGAGCAGTCTTTATCCCTTCCTCTTTGAATCACTAACTGAATGCATGAGTAAACAATCAAGCTTTTTCTTAGTTCAAAAACTTCCTAACTAATAAACTATTTTATGTCAAAATACAGAACTCCAAATCATCACCCACTCCACTGACTGCATGAGTACCACAAGGCTCAGGAGTTTCTCCACTTCTATTTTTTTTATTGACCAACTAGCTCCCTGGGGAAATCCGCCCCATATTTCTATCATCCTACATGCAGCCATTATGGTAATTTACAGGTCCTACCACCACCATTGTGTAATAAGGAGCCATCTCCAAGAAGACCTAATACAATTCTTTCTCTCAGAACACCAGAAATGCTAATCAATGTCATTTAGGGGAAGATGCAAACTCAACAATGTATATTGGAATGGCAGATAACCAATAGCCTAATACCATAGAAATGGCACAACACTTTGGATACCTTGCAAATTCTATAGAGCAGCATCTTAGCTTTCTGCACTTTATTGAAGAAACAAAAAACAAAATCAACTTCCATCTGTTTTTGAGATGAGACATCTCACTCCACTTTTTCTTCCCTGAAGGAAGGAATGATATTGGGAAGGGAGTATTTCCTTAACAACCTTTATATTGACTCCTTTCTTGTAGTGACAGCTTCAAATAGAATTCTTTCAGTACAGTATTTGCAGATTCATTAGAATAGCTACCAAGCCAGAATGCCACTGCAATGTGCTCACTAAAGCACACTGGCTACCAATCTTCCACAGAATAAAAGTCATATTAAGCACCTTACTCTTCAAACTAATTTCTCTGAATTCTCACACTTCTATCTTAAATCCCTCATTCCCAATGTAGAAGCCATACATCCACCAAGAACCAAACTCAACTGCACTGCACAGACCACAGCTTCTCCACATACTAACTTAAATTACACACAAACACACACACACACACACACACACACACACACACACACACACACACACACACACACACACACACACACACACACACACACACACACACACACACACACACACAGACACACACACTTTCTCATGCATACAGCAGCCAATAGTTTAAATTACACACACATACACTTACCTTCTTTCTTAACCGAACAGCCAAACGAGCACACACGGACTTAATCCCTCTTAACAAAACTGCTAGCTTACATTTCGCATGCCTGCAAAACATATTTACTTCCACGTTGGTGTGTGCACACATGATTTTCCTTAAAGGAGAAGACGCTAATACCGTGATGCTATAAAAGTGGGAGGGCACTCACCACCCCCATTGCCCTGTGGCTCTGGTGTCCTTGAGCAGGCACAGAGAAGAAAAATGGACCAGCTAAATTAATTAAAATAAAATAAATAAATAAATAAAGTAAAAAATTTAACCCTTTACAAGGCTGGCCTTTATGGTGCCCTAGGCAGAGCCTAGTTCACCTATGCCTAAGGCTGGCCATGCACAGATATACATGGGACATTCCCCTTATGCTGCCTTGTGGGGGGTGCATAGGCAGTCTCTCATTACTTCATAACTCTGCCTTTTGTGGTCTGCCAGTGATTGGCCAGACTACATCAGTATTCCATACTACACAGACAACTCATGCTGCTAACTTGTATATACAATTCCAAAGTTGTGTGCAGTTGACAGTTACATTTTATGCACTCTGTCTAGGGTGCTTCCACTTGTGTACTGTGTGTATGTATGGGCTCACATTCATGGCATGTCCATCTTTCAGATGGTGACAGATATTGACATCTGGACAGTGAGTATGGATGACTGATGACATGGGTATTGCTGAGAAGCATTGTAGTTGGCACTGCATTTGTCAGAACATGGCCATGTCATCCACAGTACTGCCCATAGGCCACCGAGGCACAACCCTCCATGGCCACATGCTGACCACTTCCAGACAATATTGAACACACAACAACCTAACACATGGACCACTACATATTGTGCACATGCAACAATTTATCCAGTAGATTGGGCCAGCTCAGGTAATCTATGCCCTACTGTTATTACACCTCACACTTACATCTTACTGCATTTCTAAAGAGAATTGTGGGGGGCACACCTGACAATTTTAAACATTTGCGACTGTACTGGTATTTCAGGTACTCTGTTGGTGTCCATTTTATTTTGTATTCTGACCTATCATGCAGGCCAGAGGCATATCAGTAGAGTACAGATCTTATGTTTTATTGACCTACATTTCATTTCAGACTTCTTACCCTTCAGAACTAACATACAACTGCCAGACCTGTTGTAGTCTGTCTGCATAGGTCTGGAGGGGGGCTGTTAACCATTGCCATCAATTGGAGGCCTTATCCCAGCCTTTCTTTATGGTCATCTACACCTGTCCTGCTGGCTGAGGCTAGTGGTGGGTATGTGAGCCTCAATGACATGCATGCGTGTGTCCTATGGACACACATTTGGGCCACCACATGTACTGCAGTGGGATTTTTCATCTTGTATAGTACTGCCTAGTATGTTGACAACAGTGTTTGTTATGGATTTCATGCTGCCCATATAGGTGTCAACTATCTGCCGCCATCTCATTCAGCCACCCGATTCCATTGTATGCTCATGTCCATTCCATACATACAATTAGCAGAACATACTACTCCATTCAGCAATTGATAGGAAGAGTGACTTACCTTGTGGCTGTGCTAGCATTGAGAACAGTGCTGGAGGACTTACTATGTTGGATGCACATAGTACACTCCCTATGCATGGTAATGCACAAGTAGTGTCATGTTTGGCATTCCTTTTACTGTATGTATGAGTCAGAGAGAGGTGTCATTCCCTGAGTCCCTACCATGGCAGTGTATGTGCTATGTGCTGCCTCTTTCCAAGGCCTGGGCATACTGGGCACATCTCCTTCTGCCTACATGGGCAGGCTCAGGTAGTTCCTCCTCCAAGTCCCTCTGTGCCTGTGATGGCCTTGGCAATGGTGAGGGGCCGTGTGGCCTTGCCCTGTGATGTTCCTTCTGCAGCTGTTTTTGCAGGATCATATTGTGTAAAATGGCACATACTATGAACATTTGTATGCATGTATCTGGAGAGTACTGCATGGCTCCACCGGATATGTCCAGGCAGTGGAACTGTGACTTCAGCATCCCAAACACATGCTCTATTATGATTCTGGTTTGTGTGTGTGCCTCATTATGGAGTTCTTGTTCAGGTGTGTGTGCATTTCTGAGGGGTGTCTTCAGCCATGGTTCCAGTGCATAGCCAGCATCCCCCACTAGGTGGCCATATGAGATGTCCCCACTGGCAAATGACTGGTACAGCTGTGTCATATGCCAGATGTGGGAGGCATGATAGCTTCCAGGGCTGCCAACGCACACTTTCAAAATAATGCTGTGGGCATTGCACGTGACCAGGTTAGGTAGGAGTTCTATTTCCAGACATGGCAACTGTGCAACTCTGTCTGTATTTGGTTGTGTGTAGGGATCAATTTTTTTGGCCATTCACAGTCACTATGCACACCTACAAATGGAGAACATTGATAACTGCGCAGTAACAGAGACCTGATCCAAGCCTCCAGAGAGTACCCCTGCAATACCAGGTACAGCTCTCACCACACCTGTTGGCCACCAAACCAGGATCAAAACAATAAAGGTGGAGGAGTGTCCATATTCATCAAGGATATTCACACCAACAGGCTACTTGCCCAACAGAATGTGTCTGAAATACCCCCAGTGCAACTAACAGTAGGTTAGACTGCATTCCAAATTGTATAGCTTGCTACAGATCCCCCACCATGCCCCATGATACCCACTACAGCTTTTGAAACATACTGTGAAATATTATGATACAAGCAAACACTCTAATATTGGGTGATTTACACTACCCTGCCATTAACTGGGAAAACTATTGTGTACTAACACGTGTGCCCAATGGTTCTTGGAAGTCATAATTCCCAATGCCCTGGATCAAGTTACCCATAGTCCCACCAGGGGCTCAAATATCCTAGACCTCATCAATACCAACATGGGAAATCAATGCTCCACACCTATGGTCACCCCATCGGTGGTCAGGTATGCCCATGCGCTACTCACCCTTAACATCAACATCCCTCCCCCACACCCCAGTAAGGAAACCTCTGTAACACACATCTCCAAAGCCAATGTCATGCTACACATATCAGATGTGCCAAACAACATGACACCCATGAAGATGGGAACTGAAAGGATGACTGCTGAATCATACATGAAAGCACTGTACGAGCACATACACTCGTGCATGAATTGTGCCATCCAATATTGAACTAAGATGCTATCCACCAAGAAAAGGATGCCAATGTGGTGGCCCCCTGCCATAAACATACTGCACAACAAAAGGAAGAAACTGTTGCAGAAATGGGAGAATTTCCAGGATGCAAAATACTCCCTTACCAGCTACAGTAAGAAGCAGAGATCTCTCATAACATCCATCAAAGCTAGTTACAAACACAATATAGCCAAAGATGCCAAAGACAACTGCAAGCCATTCCATAGCTATGTGAGGAATCTAAATGGCAATGCTCAGAACTGTTGTGAGCTACAACAGGATGTTATTAAATTTACTGCTCCCAGGGATATTGCCAATATCCTGGCAGATCGATTCAGTGCCAACTGCACCTCCCTCCCAACCCCCAAAGGGCCCATCTCAACATGGATAGAGTGCCATATTCCGGTAATAATGGCCACATCAGTAAAAAACACACTCTACAGAGCTATGGCAACAGCAGCCATGGGACCAGTCAACATCCCGAGCTGTGTACTATATGAGCTACAAATTTAACTGGTATCTCACCTACATGCCATGTCTAATGATAGCCACACCTCAGGCTTCGTGCCCACTGCATGCCGCACAGGTGCAGTTATCCCAGTCCACAAGGGCGGATCCACCTTGGATCCTTGAAATTACATCCCAAGCTGTATGACATGTCTGATTTGCAAGGCCATAGAATGTATTATTATGGAAATTAAAATAAAGGTATTGGCAACCTGCAAATACTGTTCCCTAACCAGTTTGGGTTTGTGAAGGGCTGATCATGTCACCTCAACCTGAACAACAACTGTGAATCCATCTCCAAAGCCATGGATGAGGGTAAGGTGCTTCACACAGCCTATCTGGACCTCGCTAAGCCCTTCAACACCATCCCCCAGTCTGGAATCATAGATAAATGTATCAAGATGGCCATTAGTCCCAATGTCACCTGATGGGCTGCCAACAGCTCTACTGACAGAACCCACACTGTAAATGTAGGTGACACCAACCCGAGACCCAGACAAGTGACAGTTGGAGTACCTTAGGGTTCAGTCCTGGCACCGCCATTGTTTGGCATCTACTGATCTAAAGTACAGTCCAACAGTAAGGGACAGCAGCAAACAAAGGTCACAGATGATTGCACACTGGGAGCCAATATTGAATGCCCACATGATGTGGATATTCTACAGATGGGCCTTACAGAAAGACATGCTTGGGCCTTAAGATCAATGCCAAGAAATATATAGTTACCCTCACTGGGAAGGGACATGTACCTGTGAAGTACCACATAGGTGGCAGTACACTAAACACCTAAAGTGTGATAACAGACTTAGGGACACAGGTGGATAGTGGTCTCACCTTTGATAACCACATCGCTAGAACAGTCAGGAAACCCAACTATGTGGCACACCTCCCACTAAGGGCTTTACATCCAGGAAAAGGAGGCCATTGTCCCATTGTAGTCATCTCTCAGTAGACCCAGTACAGACTACAATGGCCCGTTATGTATGTACCTCACAAGACATTTGCAACAAGTAGAGAGGCTGCAGACATACCTCACAAAATGTCCACAGGACTAAACCAGATGCCCTATGCTGACTGTGTGAAAATCATCCAGCTGTACTCTGTCACGTATTGTGTTTTCAGAGGTGATCTCTGCTTAACATACCATGCCATGTCAAACCCACAGCTGTTAGACATGCTACACTTAAAGAATTCCAAACCCTCACAGCAACATGCTCCAGGGATCCAAATCCTGCCATCACAATGAACAATACATGCAAGAGGGATGGGTTCCTGACCCAGAGACTCCCCAGACTCTTGAATAAACTGTCCATACATGTCAAGCAGAGTGCCTCTTTGGCCCTCTGCAAAAGGAACCTGGACGATTGGATGGGAGATAGGAAATTTTGCCCGAGGATCATGTCAGCTGCCCTGCTAGACAGGGGGTGCAGGTAAGTAAATATTGTGAGAAGTCATAGCTAGGGAATTGTCATGTCTAGGCATGTACAGACCATAGGGCTGATAGCTTAGTATCAACATATGACAATATGAACCTTTGAACTACACTTTCCATTGCCCAACTTTGGCAAGGTTGCTGATGTCATTCACTTTGAAATACACCTTTGGGGAAATAATACTTCTGTAGTCTCTGTGGCACATCCTATAACTGCTTAATGCTATAATATGATATGCTAGTTTGGTAAGAGTTCTATTCCCACACATGGCAAGTGTGTGTGTTTGTATAGGAAGCAATGCTTTTGAGGCCATTCACAGTCACTATAACCTCCATTGCCCTTCTTTGCCAACCATGCTGATGTCACTCACTTTGAAATACACCTTTGGGGAAAGAGTCGCCCAGTGATCTCTGTGGTGTGTCATATAATGGTGTAATGCTGTAGTGTGATAGACTAGTTAGATAGGAGTTCTACTCCCTGACCTGGCAAGTGTGGTTGTTTGTCTCTGTAGAGCGAAATGCTTTTGAGGCCATTCACAGTGACTACAACCTCCATTGCCCTTCTCTGGCAAGCCTGCTCATGTCATTCACTTTAAAATAAAGCTTTGAGGAAAAAATAGCCCAGTGATCTCTATGGCATGTCTTATAACTGTGTATTGCTATAGTGTGAAATGCTAGCTAGATAGGAATTCTATTCCCAGAGATGGTAAGTATGGATGTTTGTCTGTGTAGGAAGAAATGCTTTTGAGGCCATTCACAGTCACTACAATCTCCTTTGCCCTTCTTTGGAAAGCCTGCTGATGTCATTCACTTTGAAATACACATTTGGGGAAAGAGTAGCCCAGTAATCTCTGTGGCATGTGCCGTAACTGTGTAATGCTGTAGTGTGATGCACTAAATAGTTCTAATCCCAAACATGGCAACTGTGAAACTTTGTGTGTGTAGTGTGCTGTACTAGTTAGTTCTAATGCCAGACATGGCAACTGTGAGACTTTGTCTGTGTGTGTTTGTCATTCATATCCTGTGTGGAGGTGACTGTGAGCGTGTAACAACTTGACTCATTGTGAAGTGGGTTTTGCAAATTTCTTATATGGTGGGCCCATTATATGTCACAATGTCCACCTTACAAGGATAACAGATGTCAAACACCAAAGAGGCTGGGGTTGACATTCCATACCCCTACATGTGACATCAAAGCCTGTTAAACAATTTAGGCAACCCTTGTATTACCCAGAGAACACTCTCAACCCATGTCTCATACACAAACACACTTGGCTAGGAAACAACCACTATGTTGGTAGTTGCCTGAATATTGCCCACAGATAGTAACCATGGTGTGATTGCAGTGGACTACAGAGGGCATGGCACCCTGTCCCATCACTACAGTAGGCACATAACTGCATATTGTGCTAATTCACTATGTTCCCCACTGGATGCCAGCAACAACTGTAGTGCCAGCAAATGTAACCCACAGAGGACATACCATGCCTTATACACATGCCCTGCATGGAAATATGCCACTGACACCAGTGAATACCTGTATCATGCTGTCAGTGTAGGTGCAGGGTCAAACTGGTGTCCATTGCCAGTTCTCACCACATGAGGCCAGGAATGGCACATCTGATGATAACAATCTGTGTACACAACATGCCCCAGATACTCCAGGTACACTTTCATATGTCACAGAGCAAGCATGTGCGACATGTGCACAAGCCAGACACCATCCATGTCATGCACTACAGAACACATACATGGCAAGCATTGCACAGCACTGGCCACCAACAGTAGTAACCCAGATGACTGGATGGTGAATACAATACTCACCTGTGTGGGTAATACAGACACTACACCCCTGAGCCACACTGCAGACCATTTTCATGTGGCCTGATGCCAAGGTATACCCCTTACCTAACCTTGTACAGCCTTCTGGCACAGTCAACCACTACACACCTGTGAAGAAAGGCACCCATGCAAGTCAGTGCTGGCAACCTGTGTCTGGAGTATAATGATTTGGACACCATTCACACTCACTGCACCTCCCATTGGCCTACTGAAACATGCCTTCGGATGTCAGACACCTTCACATACCATTTTCCCATATATCATCCTGATAACCCCTGTGGTGCATGTGATACCTGCGTATTACTGTATTGTGGCAAACTAGCTAGTTAGGAAGTCTAATCCTGACCCTGCCAACTGTGATAATATGTGTGTGAGTCCCTGAGAGAGTGTGGCTGTGTTGACATTGACACCTGTTCATGTGGAAAGGCACATGTACTACACCTATCTTATCCCACCTTTATCACTGATACAAATGTCACTCACCATCAAATATACTTTTGGACAACTCTTTAACATGTACGCTCTGTGGTGCATGCAATAACTGCATAGATATGTTATAGCAATACTTAGTCAAGAAGAGGTTTGAAACCCTGTGCTGGTAAGTGTGTGACACAAACATGTTTAGGTTTTACTCTCCCACCCCCTCCCTGTCTTAGTTTGTCTCTGTCTGTCTCTCTCACTCTGTCTCTGGTGGATGTGGAGAAGTACACCTGCTTTGCTTAGGTAGCTGCTTGTGTTTTGTAAGTTATGCTCATGATCAGCTGATGGCCTCTGCATGAATTGCAGTCCCCCACTAGCTGACTGCATGTGGAACAGGTGTGGTAACATTCCCTTAGCCAATTGCATGGAAACACATTCCTATACCTAGGAACATCATGTGGGTGTTGGGCCTTTTCATTCACTGTGAGCAAGACTTCATGCCAGTGTTTGGCAAACAGCATCACAGATGGTAGTGGGATATACCTCTAACAACATACACTGTGGAGACAGGACAACAAACAGGAGGGGCATGTTCCAGACATGACAATAGAATGTAAGTGTTGCTCTTCAGCATTTGGAGTAATGTTGGTTTAACAGAGTTTGTGTGGATATGGCTGGTCTACATGATTTAATACCTGTCATGACAGTGTTATGTGTTTGAGGAAACTCCCACCTGTATGGTTATCTGCAGACTGGGCAGCATTTGGAGTCTTATGTTTCTTGTGTTACTCACAGATCACATATATTAAAACTGCAGAAGCATAATCTGAGGATTGCAGTCAGTACATGGTGACAGCCATGAGAGTTACTGACTTCATATCCCTCATAGGACATATGTCACAACAAACCTTCCTACAACAGTAAATGTATGAGGGTATCACAGCAACATGCCAATATTGACCCAGTTTTGTGGCTCCAGCCACAAGTCTGTCAACCTTTGCACATATGTCATACAGCAAGAGGTGCATATGTTCTGTACATCATTATTTATTGACATCATACCTGATAACAAGCCAGTCAAATATCAGACTGCTAGACATGTTGTGTATAGTAGGGATTACTTCTGAGGACATATCCTGGGCATTCTGTGGTTGTGTGTACAGTAGTGGGGTCCATGTACTTATGGTGATTGTCGACAGTATGCGTATTGCGAATATGTACCTTGGCCTGTGTACAGACTGTGGTAGATGTCATTGTTCTTGGTCCTGTTCTTTCTGATACATGCTACTTCAGTGTATGGTACCCTATTGGCTCACATGTTTGTAGGGCCAAACACACGTGTCCCATGCAACAGACATGCATTGGACCAGACTGTGTCATGACCCAGTATATGTAGGGTTAGTGTGTGAGTGGCACATATGAGGATGGTGTTGATCAGACAGTCCATATAGAGTAATGTTAAGCTTGTGTACCATATGTGGCTGTGGCTGTGTTCACATTGGTTATGGGTATGCACTTTCACACAGGTGTCTGTTACTCTGTGCTGTGACATGCCTGTGGAGCCTGCTATATTTGCAGGTACATGTGCATTCCCCCATATGAAATATAGGCCAGTGTGGTGGCAGTCTGTCTGTAGTTCGCACAGTGCTTTGTTACATGCCTAGCAGCTTAGTGTAATTACCCAGTGTGATGTTATGTCCAGATATTTTCAAGAAGTACTGCTGCCGGGCCACCATAACTGTTGTGTATTTCTGACAAAGCAGTGGGATTGTGTACAGATGTATGTCACTAACTACTAGGTAGTACATGGCCATGAGACCACTGCACCACCAGTTATTATGTGTCAGAACAGACAGGAGTGTGTGACTGCATAAACTGTGTGGGCATATGTAGTCCAGTATTTACATGATATGTCCATGTACATGGCTGTTAACATCCACATTGTCAGGCTTGGTCCACATGTGTCACACTAAGGGGATCTGTGTATGTCAGGCTTGGTCCACATGTCTCACACTAAGGGGATCTGTGTATACCTCTGGACTGACCAAAGAGTGCCAGGCTGTCCACATATATTGGTCATATCTCTGCTGTAGTCCACAGGATCATTGTTGTGCTATCAGTGGTACTGTACTATGATGTCCTTAGGATGTCTGTCAGTAACCAATGGCATGCATGTCAATAGCAGATGTGACCTCCCACACACAACATGTCTGCTAATACAACCCCTGTTACAGTAGCAACAGTCTGCATATATACTTACAATGCATACATGACAACCCCTTGCACTAAGAGGTTGAGACTATTGGTGCTGAGGCAGGACTCCACTCCATGTTCTGGACATATGATAAACATATATGTATGAATATATATATATATATATATATATATATATATATATATATATACATATATATATATATATATATATATATATATATATATATATATATGTATATATATATATATATATATATATATATATATATATATATATATATATATGTGTGTGTGTGTGTGTGTGTGTGTGTACATATACACATCTATATATGTCTACACATATACGGCTATATAGATATATATGCACATATAGTTATAGATATCTACATATATATATCGACATAAATAGATGTAGCTGTACATATATGATGTACACACACACAGACATATATATATATATATATATATATATATATATATATATATATATATATATATATATACAGAGAGATCTATAAATGGCCATATATATGATGCACTATACAGATGTGTATAAATACATATATATGACTATATATGTGTATGTACATGTAGACATATATCTATATATGTATATGTATATATCCATATCCTTGTCATGTGTAAACATTACTGTTGTGTATACCTTCCCAAATGTATCACACCGTATGTATCTGATATGTGTATATTTAGATATAACAACATATGTGATGCAACAGTAATATGATTAACGTGCACTATACAATTGTAGAAGTCACAGCAATTGTTCAATACTATTCAATATGTCTACTGACAGATGTATTGGAAATACAATAGCTGTCTTCACAGCTGTCATGGTGTAGTGGTTAACTGTCGTGACTATAGTGTGCAGGGTCTTGGGTGCAATGGCTGTTTATTTTGTTGCTGGGCAGAACAAGGGCTGTTGGATACAGAGTGGTTAAGGCAGTTTTGAGCAGCTTTAAACATGTTTGTGTGGGTTTGTGCAAAGCTAAGTGGTGCTAACATATGGTTAAATGTACAGGTGCTTACACCATGTAGGCTTTACTTACCAGTGTGCAAATCTGCTTAGTTGTTATATTGTAGCAATGCTGACACCTGCTAAGCATGGCTCAGCCCTGGTAACCTGTGTTCACATCCCAGTCGGATAACATAGCAGGGTACTGACATCTATAATGGTGTATGTAAAGCCATGTACATAACATGCCTCTATGTGCTGTCAATACAGTAGCAAGGGGTGTGAGTCTCATGTCTGGGACACTTGAGTATATATGACCTTTACAACACTCTTATCCATGTGAATGTGTTACATACAAGGGTAGTATCCCAGGTTATGTGCAGTCACACTGGCATGTAGTGTATCATGACATTACTACTGTTGACAGTGCTTTCCTATGCAAGAGTAAATTGCTAAATGTAGTACTGGGAACAAACAACCATGCTTGCATAGATGGACTCATTCCTCACTGTTATGTTCCTGGTGTGTGAGTTGTGTCACATTATATATTTCCTAATGGATAATGATCTGACATGTGGAAATTAACTGTAGACTACTGTCTGTATAGTACATGTCAGTGAGGGCTACCAACATGTAGTAATGGCATACCTTTTGGTGTCAGACTTCTATCTGTCGACACATTCATCATATTGCATAGCTAGTTGGTAAGTTGATGTCTGTCAGTCCCTGTACAGATGTGCAGATGTTGGGTATCCAGCTTGGATATGTACAGGCAACCTATGCTTGACTGACACTGACATGTCTGCAAAGCTGTGTTATAACTGGCACAGATAGGATACAACACCCTGTATGCACCACATGCCATTGGTACCTCCACTACACTACCACAGTCAACAGAACATGCTTGGGTACATGTCTCCAACACAAACACTAACCATGTTTTGTAATACATGTTGCATACATGTCAACTGGAGCACCTCACCGGCCATTTGCGGAAGGCACCCAGAGGATTGGCTGATGCATGTCACTCTCACCCTGTGGGTCATCACAGTAGTGTCCATTGATATATTGCCTGCTGGCACATGGCAGGTGGCATGATACCACTGTACACACATCCCCTACACTTCCCATCTCTCCATGGACAATAGCCAGGTACACACCTATGATCACCTGCAGCGATGCACCCCAGTACTGACAAATGTGTACATATGCATTACTGAGGATAGCAGTATCTGTGTGTTAGCACACCTATAGTTGGGAATACCCAGATTCCCTTCACAGCCACTGCAACACCGATTGTCAAAGTTAGATGTGGCTTCCGCTGTACTGGACATTACATGTACACTGTTATGCTCCTCTCTCTAAAGGCTAGTTAAGCCTTGCAGTACCAGCACAACACTGTTATACAAATGGGTTGATAAGCATGGGATACCCACTGAGTTATGGCAAGTGTGTGTATGTGTGCATGTGTGTATATCTGTAGGGTACAGCATTCCGAGGCCACTTACTCCTATTACAATATGCATTGCCACACAGTATTACAGATAGTGATGTTGCTGCACATAGGAGAGGCATGACAATACATCATCCTACTATGTCTGTGGCATGTGCATTAGATGCATATCCCTGTAGTACCACACTTGGAATGGACAATGGGTTGTATTGCAGTCCTGGTCAATGTGTGATGATGGGTATGTCAGAGTGTCATCATGGGTTCCAATGCATACAATATCCACAGTGGGGTTGTGGGTGCTGTGTATACTGTCATTATATCATGGAACCCCCTGTACATGTCCCATGTACCACTGTATGGTGACCACTGTCACCGTCAACCATACAGGTAACTGATAAAACTATCCAGCCCAGTTATGCATGTGCTGTGTGCAGCCTACCTGTAACGCATTTTATATACTGACGAGTTAGTTAGCACTGATAGGGTCAGGTCTCTCGGACGTGTGTCTTCCCGTTATGTGTTTGTTAATGTGTATATGATTGTATGTCACACTATGTATTGTCCATATACAACCATTACATTACCCATTACCATACTGTACATGCCTGGGGATGTTCTGCATGTAACAGGGAAAACACTTCATCCTAAATGATGTGTGGTGTGTGCAATTAAAGCCACACACATCAGTAGCAGTACATATCTAGGTAGGGGTCTGGTCCGCCAAGTAAGAGTGTGCGTGTATGTGGAGGGATCTACTTCAGGTTGCTGAATATACATGTTCCAGGGGGTCATCTGTTCATGTGGCATAGGCAGTAACTGTTATACAGAACTATGACATGTGTTCAGCTGTACCCAGGATATGGATATAGCACAGCCATGGTGTCAACATAGTGCCATACCCCTTGTGAGATATAACAGCAGACCATCCTCCTGCTGACACATGTACACCTACAACACAAATGGATAACATCATGGAGACCACAATCACTCAGTGTTACTAACAGCTATAATGCAGCATGGCTGGACAGCTACACTACCTGACATGTAAGCATTAAACATTACTGCTGACAAAATGTTACATAGCAGTACATTGGTACAATGTAGTACAGTCACCATGTGCATCAGAACCATATTAGCCTGTCCCTGCATCGATGGTATGGATGACAGGGATGTGGCACAGGTATCATCATATGCATAGAGTTTGTTGTTGGTTTTCCAGAGACCTAGGGTGGGCCATACATTTGACAGCATGTGTGTGGGTGAGGGGTGTAAGTTGCTGATATAATTTGTATAGTGTTTGGGTATGCATGCATACAGTTCTGCCATGTGGCTGCCCTATACAGGTGTTTTTTGGACAGCTGCAGACCATACCTGGCAGGGTTTGCAGTTCACCACCTCCAACCGTGGACACTTGGACTGTGCCTGCCAGGGGTTCCATGGGGATGTCCAGTTACAGGCTTCAATATGCTACTCTCCCCTGATGATGATGTATGTCTGTGCATAACCAGGTCCCTCCTGGGACTGGCCAGGGCCAAGTGCACATGGCCTGCTGTGGTGTGGTGTGGACAGCGCCCCCTCTGCAGTGCTGGGGCTGGTATTGCCACTACAGGAGCAGCTTTGTGTCCTTGCATGTCCACGTCTACCGCCAGATGTTGGGGTTGCTGGCCTACATCCACATGGCCATCACCCCAATCCCACCACATGCTCTAGCATGGACAATCCACAGTCAATGAGGCCCACTATCTTACCCAACCATCTATCCATGACTGCTGTATAATCACGGAGGGCACCTGCAGGATCATGGATGCTGTCACTTACAGATGAGAAAGCAGCACTCTGCAGCTTCAGACTCTGTCTGGTGTACAGTTCCATACATGCCTGCGCCCCCATGACAGTCTGAAACATGCATCTGGTGGTACCAGTTGTGGCACTTCTGACAGGGGCACGATGACCATCGGCCCACCCATGAGCACCCCGGTACATCTGCCTATGTGGTGCCCTGCCGGACATCTGGCTATGCCTGCTGTGTCCAGACACAGCAGCCATAGATACCACACTGTCCTGTGCACTGCCACCAACAACCAACTGCCCCTCTGCTATGGCCACTGGTGAAGGGGTATCTATAGGCACTGTGACTGTTTGCGGGGATGGGGTGGATAACAGGGAGATGTCAAACAATGGTGCAGTTTCAGCCTCTGACAACTCCACCTGTGCCTCAACACACCTATCATTATTTTCAGTGTCTGCATGGACACCAACATCAGATTGCATTCAGGAGGGACCCTGACCCACCTCGCCACCTCTGAGGGGAAAACAAGAAATGCACTTTAAGATCTGTACGACATTGCATAACAGTACACACATACACACACACACACACACACACACACACACACACACACACACACACACACACACACACACACCCTAAAATTCCACCATAATACTTACCTGTCCCTGAGTTTACAGACTGTCCCAGGTTTATTCACGTAAGTTCCCCATCCTGCATCACACTTGGAAACATACACACAATAATACCACTCATTAATGTATCATTCTTCTAATTGCTTAGACAAGTGATCACAACACATGACCTGTTACTCCATTACCTCTTTGACTTGATTGGAGTAGGTTTTACAAGAACTCACTGCTGTCATCCAGTGGTCACCCTGGGTATGTCCAGACAAAGTGGGCATGGCCCCCATATGTTAGGGGCTACTACGGTCACTCAATAATGTCATGCACTGGAGTGTCATACGTAACTATTGCTCAGTAGATGCAAGATCTGTTGCTCAATTAGCGTATTATGTGGAAACAGTAATATATGGATACACTCCCTGGTGTTGTCTAGTAATTCCCCAAAGCATCTGTAGTGCTGCATACGTGGGTAGTCATTCAGCTTTCTGCTGATTGCAATTTTATCAGTATACCTGGTGTCTAGTTTCCCTCACAATGCATGTTCCATGCTACAGACCTTATTATACTATCAGCTGTCCTGAGAGTACATATCTGACAAGTATTCCTGGTGTCTCATGTATCAGTCCATGTCCTTGTACTGCACAATTCCAAAGGGAAGTACTGATGCAAGAACAATCCCACAATCACACATGTGCATACATGGACAACCACACAACACACACACACACACACACACACACACACACACACACACACACACACACACACACACACACAAATCCTACATGCATCAACCCCTCTCCACTCCACCAGATTGCACTTACAGAAAAATGAAACCTTCACACGCACACACCTACAGGTGAGGTTGCACAAATATAGTACATAAAGACCTCCCATTACCCATCTTTCATCATGCATAACATATGGTACTCAACAGCATGCAGTGCAGCTATAATCAATCCATGCTAGCAACAATATACATGTGTGTGATGCATGGTCTGTGTTAATAGGTGATGACCCTTCCCCTGGAAAACACTGCACCCATGTGCACAGTATTGCTATGCACCTGTTCTGCACCCTGCCATATACTGTGCACCATACCTCACAGATGTACACACCATTGCTGAATTTGTATTACTGTGTCAGTTGTGTCTGCTCTAATGCTCAGAGCCCCTATGTGTTTGTCCAGTACATACCTGGGATGATATGTGGACAGATGTCATTTGTGAATGCTTGATGTCAGATTTACAGATGTCAACATCAGTGGTGCATGCATGACCAATACGATACTATTACACTGAAAACTATCAAAACTTACCGTGGCTATGGTGAGCGTACACACCCTTATTGATATGACACCCTCTTCCTTGATATGCGATGGGACCACCTCACTGCATTTGTGAGCATTACATGAGCATGATATGTGACATATGTCCTGTACAATCAAATGCAGTGTCCAACAAATGTGTTAGGTGTGCTGATGCTGACCACGGTGCATACACTTTGTGGTTGTATATGTGTGCATACCCTTATCATGATGGTTTGTTGCATCTACTGGTATGTGTACTACAGCAGTCACTATTCCTGGCAGGGGTATACTAGCATGGGCCATCCTCATTTGCCAGTATATGGTCAGTCTGCCCTACACATGTCCCCCAACTCTGCATGATTGCAAAGTCAATTCATGTGCACATTCCTTGGAGTTCACACACTGCTGTCACTATTGCTGTGGAGTCAGGGTTATGCTTGTTACAGTTCCTGACCCTGACTGTGTGCAGATACAGCCATTCATAGTATCTTTAGGATCATTGTTGGAGTTCACTGGTGTGTCATGATGACACCCCCTCCCCACCTTCAGCCTTTTTGCAGATGCTTGACAATTATGACCTACACTTGTGTATCAGTTTGCAGTGTCCTGAACACTAAACACAACGTGTAACAGCCTAGTCTCAGCTAATGAATGGCAAACATACAGGTGTACAGTGGTACTGGCACAGTATAGATGGGGACGGTGGACCTGAGGTGGGGTGAGGCGTTGGTTGTGCAGCACATGTATCTTACATGATACTGTCTGTAGGTTTCCAACGTGGTCATAGTTCATAGGTTCATAGATTAGTACTAAGCTAACTGCCTTGCGAGCCATTTTAAAGCCCACCATTATCCTTGTGAGAAGAACCCCTGCACCTTGTGTTTGTAAGGCAAACACCTTACCCATTAGGCCACCCTCCCAACCCTGGTATGGTACACCAGTATACATTGCAATGCATGACTTTTGCGAACCTCTTCTGTTATACATACACTACCTGTAGAGACGCCTGGCTGAAATTTCCTGTGGTACAACTGTCACATATGATTATCCTAACCCATAGGCCACACATTTGCAGAGTCCAGGCAATTGTTGACATGGGTACTGCAAAGCCAGTACTTGCTAGACATTCCTCCAACCCCCTCAGTGTTGTGGCATGTTACTAGGCATCCCACAAGACCAGTTTGCTACATGTGACATCATCTGTCATGGATGGCCATCTGTTTATTTCCTACATCATTTCTGTCCCATACATCCTTGCCACATAAATGACTGTCTGCACTGTTTGCCATGGTATATGCAATGATGAGGTATGGCTACATGTCCATCTCATGTGTGCTACCTGTTGGGTACAGAGCCAGTGCCATGTCATGTAAGATGTGTGCAAGCCATGGCTGCTTCTGTTGCAGGGTAGCATGCACATTTTATGGCCAAATGTGTTGGACAGCAGACCAATATGTGGTGTGACTTTGGGGATGTGTACTTGCTGGAAGGTGCATTTCCATGACAAATGCATGCAGTCAGTATCTCAACAGCTGCTTCCACTATATTTTATCAGGAGTGTTTGAACACATATGCTTCCAGTGTTTGTGAAAGTATGTATTCCCCATATTTGCTGCCCTAACCTACATTCCATATTACACACCCATTGCTCATGTTGGGACCACATTGCAGGTTTTAAGGGTTGTGGACTGCAATACTATGATATGCTATAGTGTAGATTTATAACAGTTGCCATTGTAATACTGGTATATACACTGTTGTAGCACTGTATAAGGGTGATGTTCCACACATGTCCCTACTGTAGGCCATTTGTCCCAGCATTATGTTCATCTCTTTGGACACATTTTGCAATGACAGGATGTAAGTTATATTGCAGGAGTCTGACATACACTTCAGATACACCATCATGGTCACCACTGTGATGCAGTGCAGTTAACAGCAACAATACATGAACATGTATGGCATGCATTATGTGTAGGTGTGTTAAATCTGTGCATGGAATATATCATAGCCATAACATGACCGGTGTATTGACAAGCCTGAACAAAAACCATACTCACCAGCTACAGGCTGCTACCTTGGAGGTATACCAGAGGGACCTACATAAGTGTGTGAGAGATGTGATGTCAGTAGCCACAGCTGTGGCATTGGTATAGGGTGGGTACAGCATTACAGGACATCAACAGTAAAAGTCCACAATACTACAGCGTATGTACATCTGTTTATTACTACAATGCAGCAACAGACTATATATATATATATATATATATATATATATATATATATATATATATATATATATATATATATGTCATCTCATATATGCATGCTCTACCTGTACAGATGCAGATGGATATGCAAAAGTGGTCTACTGATGTGACCTGTGGCCTTACCTGCACTCTCCTCTGCCAGTGTGTGGGTAGCACACACCTCCAATTTACTGTCCGCCAGTAGTTGTGTGTGTGGGAGGGCAGGTACCATGAGGATGGCAAGGAGCTCCTCAACACGTATCAGGGGGGATGGATGGCATGACCCCCCCCCATTGTGAGGTTATCCCTCCAAATTGCAGCAGCACGCCGACGGGCATTGAGAAGTAGGTTGCTGCAATGATGCCGGACCTGCTCATAACTGCTGTTATGCAGGCCGACATCATTGACCCTGTGGACAAGATCATTCCACAGGGTGGGCTGCTCCTGCTGCTCATGGGCTGTTCTGCAAACAGCACCTGATAGTGCTGTACCAGGTGTGTGATGTTGACCTCATTTTTGTCCGCTGAATAGACAGGTAGTCTGCCATGTGACATCTTGCCTGAAAGACACAAAGATGGAAATAGGTCAGAGCAAATCATACAGCAAGGTTACCATAGTTCTTTATACACATCTGTCTGCCCCCCACCATATATGTGACAACAAACTGTTCACACAACTCAATAGGTATGGCTACAGCTTACCTAACATTGGGACATATATTTTTTTGTACCACACTTTGTGTTATGTGTTTGTAGCCACGTTCCCAGTGGGGACATTATTATTGCTGGCCTGTTATGTCACCTGCATGCCATTGTAAGGGCCTATATGGTTCCATATATGCATGTGGTCTGTTTGCTATCTGATTGCTGCACATCTGTTATGTGTTATTGGGGATATCTGTGCATGCTGTTGGACATGATCTGGGAATGTTTGGACTATTACTACCCACATATGTTCTATAACAGTGACACAATAGCATGTTTAGGGAACAGTTGCCAGCAGAACCACCTCTCCCACCTCATCCGGCCATATTACCAGGCTACATCACATGTGGGACCAACCCTGGGGCCTCCTCATCTACTGGTCCTGCACTACCTTCAGGTGGAACCACCACTGGGGATGGCGTTCTGCCCCTAGGGGCACACACAGACATGATCCTGTCACAGGAAATCCTTCTATGCAGCACACCTCATCACTAAGGGCTTTTAATTCAGAAAAAAGGAGGTCATTGTCCCACTGTATTAATACCTCATTAGAACTATTATACAATACAACACCCTGTTTGGTATGTACCTCTCAAGACATCTTCAACAACTGGAAAGGCCGTAGAAATACCTCACTAAAAGAATCACAGGCCTAAAGCAGATGCCCTATGCTGACCATCTAAAAAATCTCCCGCTATACTCTGCTGCATATCATCTACTCAGAGGCAATCTCTGCTTAACATACAAGGCCATGTCAAACCCAGAGCTGTTGGACATGCTACACTTATAGATATCCCAGTCTCTCAGAGCCACATGCTCCAGGGATCTAAACCTTGTCATCACAATGAACAAAACATGCTGGAGGGATAGGTACCTGACCCAGAGACTCCCCAGACTCTGGAATAGACTGCCCATACATGTCAAGCAGAGCACCTCTTTGGCTTTCTTCAAAAGGAACCTTGATGATTGGATGGGAGATAGGAATTTCACCCCTGGGATCACATCAATCACCCTGCTAGAAAAGGGTCCAGGGAAGTAAATATTGTGGGAAGAAATAGCCATGGAATTGTTTGGGCTAGGCTTGTATAGGCCCTGGGGCTGATAGCCTAGTACCAACCTATGAATCTATGAACCTATGAACCCGAGGTCAGGTCTGGGGTCTGGTGCATAGGGAGCTCTATAGAGACTTGGGGAATGTGCTACAGCACCTTGAGGCCCTCAGTGCACATTCACAGGGTTCACATGCTCCTCCTGGTCAGGCTCCAGCCCAGGCACCTTCACGGCCGTGAAGCTGATGTTGTGACTGGCAATGAGTGGGGGCCTTGCCTATTGTTTCCATATGGGGGGTCATGGGGCTGCCACATCGCAGATGACACTCACCATCCAGGATGTTTACCCACCACATGTGTCATATATCACCCCTGCAGGCTGTCTTCTCTATCTACCAACCCAACCCACCTCCATAAATATACCTGCTATCCTTCCCCAAATTCCCAATCCCTTCTTTACAGACAAGGGCAATGTGGTCCCAACAAGGGGTTCACACTTGACATAACAGTCCATGTTGCACACACTTACTGCTGTACACACACACATATATATATATATATATATATATATATATATATATATATATATATATATATATATATATGTCAGTGTGATTGTGATGTTCTCAGTTATGCATTGCTATGTAACAGATACATCCCATTGTGTCAAAGCAAGTCTTTCCTCCCAGGGATTGAGTACAGAGTGTAGTTAGAGGCTGCTGGACTATACATCTGTGTTACTTACTGTTGATTGATTGTTATCCCGTGGCCCAGTCTGCCTTTACTGTTGTACTACTTGAAGCCCTTGGCTTGGACAGCAACATATGTTATGCTTTCAGATTACTTTATTAAATGATCTGCTTGAGAGTTGCATTAATCTGTTTGTATGTATTCCAAAGTCTAAACAGCTATATGACATGGCATATACAACTGTAACAGCACACAAATAAAACTTTCTTATGTATGCAAACCTGTGTGTGGTGTCATATCCTTTGACTTCTCTGTGGGTATATGTCTCAGGCAACAACTGTCTTTTGTATGGGTGACTCATACACTGTCCATTTGATAATGTGGCAACTGTAGGAATACTGGCTGTTCAGTATGGTGTCCACCCTCTAAATATGTATCTTCCTATACATATCTGTGTGTGTGTATGTGTAGTTACATATATATATATATATATATATATATATATATATATATATATATATGTGTGTGTGTGTGTATATATATATATATATATATATATATATATATATATATATATATAAAATATGTATGTATGTATCTGCATATGTGTGTGTGTGTGTGTGTGTGTGTGTGTGTGTGTGTGTGTGTGTGTGTATGTGTGTGTGTGTGTGTGTGTGTGTGTGTGTGTGTGTGTGTGTGTATGTATATTTGGAATGTTTATTGCTTCCACATTGTACATTCCCTATGGTAGCCAGACTGTACTGCATGATATGTTATTGATACCATACTGACATCATACAGGTGGGATAGATTACTGTTAATGTCTTGTGCCTATGTTGTGTCGGGTCCTGGGTATGGGAGTTGCAACAGTTGGTATTGTTTTGCAGGGCAGATCTGTTTCGCTGTGGGGGAGGGGGTGATATCAATACTTTCAAGACGTATTTAGCTTGGGACCCCTCATCCCCATTAATGGTGCCTTTGGTCATATATGTATTTGTTATGTTCTCTGAGATATGATATATATATATATATATATATATATATATATATATATATATAATATATATATTAATTTATATATATATATATATATGGTGTCAGTCATATTAAAACATTTTTATCAAATCATCCGGTGGCGAATCAGTGGGGTCAAAATATCATGTACCCTTGATAAACGCTTTGCTAACATTTAGGGAAGCAAGAAATCTTGACTGAATTCCTGACAAACTCTGATATGGCTGTTTCATGTACCCTGTTAGAAGAGTATCAGAGTCCTTTGTCAAACAAGCATATGATGCTCCAACACAGTCAACAGAAGACTTTTGGTGTAGGTTCTGTTCCATGCCCATACAGTGAAATGCATTTAAATTTCCTTGCAGGTTTTCCTGGTGAACAAATTCCATGACGATCTGAGAATACTGATCACTTTTCTTTAAGTGCAAATAGTTACTACCTACATTTAGAACTGGAGACGGCATGCACACAGTTTATAAAGGTCCATTAGAGGTATGCATGAAGTGTGTTATAGCAACTTCTTGAACTGAAGGAGCTGTAATTACTATTTCCATAGTTCATAGTTTCCATTCATTTTTTTCTTAATCTACTACATCTGCCTTTAGTGTGGGTGATAGTGATGAATAATTCCTTATTATTCAGAGCAACTGCAACACTAACAATGCCATACAATACCAGAGTAAACAGTACCAGTACAGGATATCAATTTTTTTATTTCTAGTCCCAGTCTTCGTGTCTGACAGACCTGTGGGGCCAATGTTTGTTAGCACTACCTGAATGTTGCCACACATATTACCAGATTCCACATTAGTATTATGCAAATATGTCTCACTCTGTTACTGCACACACTCTGGTCACAGCTTCACAACATGGAGGTGGAGATGAGACATACTTGGCTTATTACACTCATAACATTTTGGGGAGTTGCTAGAGTGACAGGTTTTTCTTATAGATGTCTGACAATCAGTTTTATTTCTTATTTGCTGCCTAAACATCTGGGATCATCCCACTGATTTGCCAGGGGGACAGGCAGTGGATATGGGCCAATTAACTGGACATTCTGGACATATCTGTACAGTTGTGGGGTATGATTCTGCATACAGCCCAGGATTCAAACCATGGCTGTGTGCGCTAAAAATCCAACAGTTCACATCTCAGCTGCGTGTACTATTTGGATTATGTTGTCTGTCTTTTCACTGCTTTCTAAGTCTCACTCAGATGTACTATATGCCCTCTTGTGATTACAACAGTCATATACAGACATTCCTACACATTCTATTTATGTAGCACAGTGTGGGTAACAGTGCTTAATACAATAGTACTATTAATAGATTGCAACTCTACACTACCATACGATACCAGGGTAAACACATGCAGTCCAGCAGTTAGACCTTTATTGTAAGGCTATTATGCTTTTATTTACATACAACCTATATGAGACTCTTCCTGCCATATTCTCTGGTGTATGCAGTACATGCTTTAAACAATACAGGTTTTATACAGGCAATTAATTTACTACTACTTTTATATTTATTTCCTATGACAGTACATGCAGGAGTATTACTAACCTGCCTCACATCGCAACTTCTGCAATCTACAGGCATGGGCTTCCTGGCTTGCAGCCTACTCATCTGCCACTGTGAAAGACATAAGAGGAATATTTAGCCATACCTATCCATAATATACATGAGCTGGAAATTATTAAACAGGTAGTGGACTGATACTTACACACGGCTGGGACATCCCCTGTCCTCCTAGCCTCTTGGATCCACTGATCCAAGAAATCCCTCTTTCTCCACTTCAGGTCACATAATGATGCCTGATCTGCTCACCAGTTCGAGGTATGACAGTGGCACTGGTGAGGTCACGGGCGAGACAGTCCCAGGCTTCCGCTTTATATTGGGAACTCTGGTACTGGCCCTGCAGCAGTCTCTGGTCATGGTCTTTAACAAGGAGTCCTGCCATGACTCTGGACTCATGGATGCCCCAGCACTTCACCTGAAAGTGCACACTCTCTCCCATACCAGTCATAGTGCCTACAGGAGAAAGCTGCAACCGGTTATAAGATGTATTCCCACCTGTTGGATTTAAATAGAGACAATTTCCTGCACTTTGCCATAATTAGACGGTTTTGAAAATGTTAAGCTATGGGCAAACTTGCTTACCTGAGGTTGGCATTGCTTAAAGGAGTATACCAATGGGAAAACTGATTTAGCTGGCCTACACATTGCTTACACCTAGTAAGCTGGGCTGTGCAATGCTTAGTTTTGCTTAATTTTTAATTTGAATACTATTTGCTGTTTGGCATTTATTTATTATTCATTACATGTTATATATATATGTGTTTGGTATACATGATTCATGTGTATGTACACTGTATGGGGTCCTTGTGTTTATTAGGAGAGTTCAACAATTTATTACAATGACACCTCACATCTGGGCTCAATGCAGTACTCCAGTTTACATATTTATGTTATGTAGTAGGTTATACAACATAAAACTGAATATAGATTCCTTTCACATGTTAAGTTTGATTTTCCTACAGTGAGGATCTGTTTGGTGATACCTCAAGCTTATGTACTGCTGTGATGGTTTAGTGGTTAATTATTGTGACTATAGTGTACGGGGTCCTGGGTTGAAGACCTGCAAAGGCTGTTTATTTTGTTTCTTGCCAGAGCAGCGGCTGTTGCATTCAGTGTGATTAATGTACTTTTAAGCAATTGTAAGTGGGTTTGCATGCATTTGCACGAAGGTAAGCAATGCTATATGATTACAGAGAGTTAGCTTCAATGTTGCTTAAACTGTATGCGCATTGCTTACCCCCACGCAAGCAGGCTTAAACTCGCTTACTACTGCTTAAATATGCCTTCTTCTGCTTTATAGTGCTTACTCCCGCTTACCCCCGCACTAATTTAGAAAGAAATGTAAACTGGTTCTTAGGAAGGTGGTGGATTTGTACACTCTATGGATTTATCATTCATTACACATTGTGCCTTTATATCTATCTATATATCTATATATATGTATCCCTGATTCATGTGTACATATACTGTATGCGGCACTTGTGTTTATCTGTGACTTTTACAACATTATGACAATGACACCGCACATCTGCATTTAATGCAGTACTCCAGTTCACAAATATATGTTATTTAGTAGGTTATGCAACAAAAATATTGTTCATAAAGTGATTTAACATAGAATGTACTGGAGTGAGACTTGAACCGGGAATGACTGGTTGTAAAGCGAATGCTCTGCCCACTACACTATTGCAGTACTGTTTCATCTGCATATATCTTGATATTTATCCTCTTGTGCCATTTAAGTTGCAATATACGTAGCTAAGCAATGGGCAAACCTGCGCACCTATGGTT
This sequence comes from Protopterus annectens, assembly GCF_019279795.1. Classification (NCBI taxonomy): domain Eukaryota; kingdom Metazoa; phylum Chordata; order Ceratodontiformes; family Protopteridae; genus Protopterus; species Protopterus annectens. Next base: position 715,761,490 of record NC_056726.1, read on the forward strand.
ACATTTTATCTGTTTGATAAAAAAAAAATTAGCTTGTTTATATTTATATTTAACTATTGCTCTTATAAACTTTGGGGGATGTTGCTGGGGGTATGCGAACACTTATGAGTGGTCTTGCTCATTCTTATTGCTAAACTGCTGTTCTTGATTGCAGGGGCGTGTATATTCTGAGAGCTCTGCTCTCAGACAAGCCCCCTGAACTCGTATACGCTCTGTGTCCATTTAGGAGCTCAGGCAGCGCACTTTCATTAATATGCCTGGCACACTACCATGCTTCTCCTAAATGGCCGCTTCCATGCAGGACTAAGCTAGTCCTGCACGGAAGAATAGTGAATCCGGGGGTTAGACTTATAGAATGGTGTTGCTGCACCTACATGGTTGGGTGCAAGCCAACATTGAGAGGAAATCTGTGATTCAGTATCAATCCCCTCATTTGCATAAAACAGAATGCTAATTCATAGTTACCACACTCACACTCAGTCTTCCCCCTTAGTAACCACTATTCCCTGTTATTGTTGTCTTATGCACACCACTGATTATTATGGAAAAATGCTGATTTGGGTTTAAAAGCTTATTTCCAACTTTTTTTCTTATTTTCGGGCCGATCCCATAGCTCACCTATGCTTAAACGGCCAAGATCGGACAAAAAAAAATAAAGTTGATTTTATAATTTTGTAACTATTTAACATGCCAATGGCTTACTACATTGAATACATGCTTTCTTTAGAGCTGTCATGCCTCCGTTTTGTAATTTGAAGAAATGTATTTGGTTAGTAACCGAATACATTTCTGCAGGTTACACTATTCCTGCACAGATGCCTGCCTGTTTCCTGGATCACTAATTCACTTCATTTGCATGGTTTTCACCAGAAAATGAGGTAATTAGCATATAGCAGTGGTGTCAATGCAGGAATAGTTTAGATGCACTCATGCATGTCTCGGCGGCTCGTTCCTTGATCACTTGGTGGCCATATTGTGGGCAGCAGCTCTTACACTATTCAGGCACTCCATGCAGAGCTTGTTGAATCCAGCCAGTGGATAAAATAAACATGGATATGATTAAATATGGAGATTATATGAACAGAAGTAAAAAAATATGTTAAAAGAATAGACAAAAAGTTATTTTTTATGTTATATGCTTATATGGGATGAAAGAATAAATGAAATTATGTTTAATGGTAAATAGATTTTAGAAACAATATTAGGTAAAATCAGACAATGGTTATAGAAAAAGGAGTGGGGGTCAAATAAGGATGAAAATTTAGCATGACTGTACAGGAAATTATGAATATGTGTAAACAGATTTGTATATTTTATATATTTGCCCATATCTAAATATTTGTAAATATGTAAATATTTTGTAAATAAGTGATATTTTTTATATAAATAAAGGCCCCTAATCTTTGTGTATGGGGACTCTATTCACTGTTGCACTTCCTGACTTTCTGTCCGGGTGTGAAGGTGACTCAGAGAAGCATGAATCAGTAAATCAAAAATGATGGGGAAAGTCATATTTTTCAAGGATTGGAGATGAGTGAGGTTGTTAATCAAACAGCAAGAAGGTCAGCTATTGTAAATAATGAGTCGGAGGTTGAGCAGAGTGGAGAGAACAGAGGAGGAAGGAAAGAAGGAGAAGGAGAGCTAGTTAAAAGGCAAAAAGAAGGAGTTGAGGAAGATGTCATAGATTCAGAAAATTTGTTTCAACAGATTCTACAACACCCAAGTGTGTTGTTACAACTCTCCAGTCGGCAGGGGGGTGCGGGATGTTTATTTGAAATAACTATTTGAACAAAGCAAACTGGAAAGTGAGAAGGCAGTGTCACGTGGAGAAATAATGGACAGAAAACAAGAAGAATATATTCAGGAAATAAGAAAGGAAGAAAATAAATTGTATGCGCAAACTGTAAGAGAAGGCGACAGAAGAAAAGAAAACAGAAGTAAGAAGAAAGCATTTTCTGAGGATACATAGAAAAATGGAAAAGGAATACAAGATAGTTGTAAACATAAGGAAATCAGTAACCAAGTCTTTAAAAACATAATAGACAATAAAGTAGAGTTTCTAGAAAAAGACAAAATGTTATATGAAATGAACGAAGAGAAGATTAAAATAATGTTATTCAAACAAAGATATTTTTCAAGGAAGAAAAGTAGTAGCACCATATCTAAGTAATATGGTTAAAAAAATAAGAATAATAAGAGAGTTAAGGAATGATGAATGATGTATAGTGAATACACAGAAAGAAATAATACAAACAGTAAAAAGACATATTTTGAAAACATTTTCATATGTAATAATATAAGAAAAAATAGATGCTACTTAAAACATTAACTGAAGAAGACAGCAAGAGAATGGAAGAAGAGACTACAATGATTGAATTTAAAATGTGTTGAAAACAGCAAATGTAGATGTGACTACAGGTTTAGATGGAGTTGAATATCTAATGTACAAGTACATGCAAGAATGGCAAAAATAATATGTTAAAGGTGTTGAATAAATGGTTTGAAAAGGGGGTAAATGATGAAAAAATGCGTATAGGTGCAATTAAATTTATATGGAAAAAAAGATAAAGAACAAACATAAAAAACTGGAGACCACTAGTATTAAACAATGTTGATTATAAGACTTGTATGAAAATAGTCATAAAAAGAATAGTAAGTAAGCCTAATAAGTTACTGAATGAAACACTTTTTGGAATAAAAGAAAAAGGAAGTCAAAAACTTTTAATGATAAGAGAATTGGTAGATGATGCAATAAATAGGGAAACAGAATTGAAAATAGCAGGAGATGTAAGTAAAACATTTGACAAGATTCAGCATGAAGCATTATGGGAAAATTTGAAAGAATATAAGTAATAAAGTAATCAACATTTTGAAATCAGTATATAACAAAATAAAAGTGAAACTAGTGGTTAATAGTTGGTTAAGTGAGACGATAGAAATAACAATTGGTATGAAACAAGTATTCCCAACAAGTAGTATTCTATTTCCATTAATTATGAATGTGGTAACATTTAGTATTGGAGCATTCTAAATATTGTACACAAGGGGGACTTCAGATTCCAGTGATGTTCTGTTATGCGGACGATCTAAATAAAAAAGAATGGATAAGTATAGCTATTAAGACACTTGACAAAGAATTAAAAGTGTTAGGTTTAAGTATTAATGAGGAAAAGAGTAAAGGACTGGGATTTTCAGGAAAAATAAGAGGTATTCAGTTTAATAAAGAAGAAATAGAAATGATGGTAATACGGTTCCGTACTGAGTAACAGACAGTGACACAATGGAAGGATATGATACTTAAAATAAGAAACACTTGTATATTCTGGAGAACATTTAAACTTGCACATAGGAAAATGCATGTTTACTTAATTCAGTAATATTAGGTAAGTTGGCTCATCTAGCTAGTGTATTTATGATACCACTAGAATGTGAAAAAGAATTATTGACTGTGTTATTTACATTTATAGCGGGTTTTAGATTGAACCCCATTAAAAGAGGAATTATTTCTGTTACAAGAAAGGATGGATGTTTGGGTTTAATACCCCAAATGTATATATAACCTCAATGAATTTGTATAAAATATTGACAGGAATAAAGGATAAAGGAAATTCATTAATAAAGATTATAGAAGAAAAATATAAAGCAATATGGGAAAAGCTTAAATGTTTAAAAAGAAGTAAAATTACTTGTACAGAAATGAAACTATATCAAGTGGAAATATTACTATGAAAGATTGATTTAAGAAATATAGAAAATAATAGGAAAGGATGGTATGTAAATATAATGGGAAAATGTTGTTATATTTACCCTTGGAGGCACTTAAGAGAAAAAAAGTAAAAGCTTTAAAAGCAAGAATGAAGAGATGTGAAAAATATGTGAAATTTACAGATTTTTTTTCTGGAAGGTGTCTATAAATAGGCTTCTAGTAAAAGCAAAGATGACATATAAAACAATAAAATATATTCCCAGGATTCAGCAAACTTCCATGCAGAGATACCTATTCCTGCACGAAAGAGGCTACATGGCAGCAGCGTGGCAGTGCTCCATGCATATGCAAGAAAGCAAGCTGCCGTGCTGCAATACGTACATGGAAATGTGCGCAAGCGCAGGGGGCATGTCCGAGAGCAGTGCTCTCACAAGATACATGCCCCCTGCACACCAGAATTGCCTACAGCAATGTAAAAAGAGTGAGATTGCTCTCTTCACAGAATGTAAATGCCTAACAGGAGAGATCCCCAGAGAATGTCCAGATTCCTGCTGTATAGTATACAGCGTGAAATAAATAAGTGGCCACTGCCAAAGCAGTGGCATATCATTAAAGAATGAAGTTAGAAAATAATGACAGAACTAAGTTTTAGACGTTATACCCTTCAGAAAATGCATGTAAACGCAAACCCTGTTATTCTAACAACTAAGTTTGTAAGAACAATATTTAAAAAGTGTCCATAATGGTTTTTTATTTTTTTCACATCAGCAGGAAAGTTTAAGTGTAGCTGCACGGGTGTGCCCATTGCTTAGCTATGCTTAGGCCAGCTTAAATGACCCAAGAAGTTAAATAGCAATAGACAGCCACCATAAGCAGTAGTGTAATAGCATAATGGTTAGAATGTACGCTTTGCATGTAGTCAGTCAAGATTCTAGCCCCATTGTAGCCAATTGGACTTTGTATGTGAAATCACCACAAATGTAGCATTTTAGTATATTTATGTAGTAAGTAACTTATATTTCCCATCCAAAGCAGTGTATTAGGACCAGATGTGAGGTGTCAGTGTAATGAAGTTGTGAAACCCCCACATAAACACAAGTGTCCCATACAAGCAGTCCACAAAATGTAATATGTCAGAAAAGCACATTGGGGGATGTTATGGAAAGTCAACATACATATCATAAGCTGTGCTAAATGATGAATGAAACCCACCATCATGATAGTCAAAAAAATGAAAGTTAACTAATGCTACATTAGGGTCAGCGAACCTGAGGCACTGTAAGCACTGCTGAAACATAAATGCTAAACAGGAAGTACTGTAGCTAAATAGATGTGTGCACCAGTAAGCTGTGCTCAGCACCTGCCCCTTTAAGCACTGCCAACCTTAGCTAAGCAGGTTTGCCCATAGCTTAGCTTAGCTCAGCATATTAAAAACTGTCCAATCATGGCAAAGGGTGGGAAATCAGCCGTATTTTAACCCTGCAGGTGGGAATACACCTCATAACTGGTTACAGCTCCCCAATGTAGACAGTATGGCAGGTGTTGGAGAGAGCAAGTGCTTTTGGTTGAAGCACTGGGGAATAAAGGAGTCCAAGGTCATGGTAGGACTCCTGTTAAAAAAACATGATGTGAGACTGCTGCAGGACCAGTACCATAGCTCCCAATATTAAGCGGAAGCCTTGGACTGTCTTGCCTGTGATCTCACAAGTGCCACTGGTATCCCTCAGACTGGTGAGCAGGTCCAGCACCACTATGCCAAAATGAAGCAGAGGAAGAGGGAACTCTTGGATGAGTGAGTCCAAGTAGCAAGACAGAGGGGTGATGTCCCAGCAGTGTGTAAGTTTTCATAGCAATAACTGTTTACCAAAGTGCAGCCTGTGTATGTGATGGATAGGTATGCCTAAATGTTTCTCTATTTCCTATACAGCTGCAGCAGAGCGGGCTGTGAATCAGGAAGCCCATGCCAGCAGGTTGCAAAGGCAGTGTCGCGAGGCTGGTGAGTAACAATCCTGCTTGTAGTAGTCATACCAAATAAATATAAAGGAGTAGAACATCACCTGGCAGTATAAAAAATATGTATGGTTTGTACTGAATAAACCAGACAATATGACAGCAATAGTCCCATATAGGTCATATTTAATAAAATTGTAATGGCCTGGCAATAAAGTTCTAAATCTTGGACTGGTTGGGTTTACACTGGTATTGAATGGCTTGCATTCACCAAGATCTGATATTTGAATAGTAATGTTGTGTCAACCATAAAAAATTATGTCTAGGAATGTCTCTATAAGAATGTAATTACAAGGTCAGATTGTACAACCAAGAGAGACTTAGAAAACACTGAAGAAAAAGACAGCAGTTTCTCAATAGCTCACTCTGATGAAATGTGAATTGGTGCATTTTTAGCAGACACAGCCATGAATCAAATCCTGGGATTGGGGGTAAGCTGTATGCATAATTTTAATTAGGATTTTGGGAATATGTGTAGAAACAGTCAGGTAGTGTTAACAAACATTCCCCCATAGGTCTTTCAGATTAGAGAACTGTAACTGCCTGCCAATAAAGTTCTAAAATCCTGGACTGGTTGTGTTTACTTGGGTCTGCCTGAAAACACCGACACGTAAAAACAGCGACAACAAGATAACTGACACCACAAAACTGAAAGTTCAAAAACACGAAACTTCACCTGCCCGACAAACCACAATCTCGACAATCAACAAAACAAAACAAATGCCTTTTCTGTAAAACACACACACAACACAAGCACACCAAAAACCTTACAAACCTACATTAAACCTTACATATACAACTATCTATGCACTAACCTTAACCCAAACCCTAACCCTAAGGTCCATCACTATCGCACACTCACCTAACCTGCGCCCTAACCCTAACTCACTTAACCCGCCCCTAACCCTAAAGTCTGTCACTATCACACACTTACCTTACCGCACCCTAACCCTAACTCACTTAACCCGCCCCCAACATTAAAGTCTGTCACTATCGCACACTTACCTTACCTGCACTCTGATCCTAACGTCCATCGCTATCACACACTTACCTTAACATGTTAGTGTTCTCAGCATCGGGATTTTAATCATCGGTCATCTCTGTTGTCAGTCTTCCTGTGTCGGTTATCTCGTTGTCGGCATTGTCAGCATTCCGTGTTTTCAGCTAGACCCGTTTACTCTGGTATTGTATGGCTTGACATGTTGCATTCACCAAGATCTGATACCTGAACAGTAATGTGTCAACTACTGTTACCCACACTGTGCTACATAAAAATATGTCTAGGAATGTCTGTGTAAGAATGTTGTATTTACAAAGTCAGACTGTACAACCAAGAGAGACTTAGGCAGAAAACACTGAAAGAAACAACAGCAGTTTCTCAACAGCTCACTCTGATGAAACACAAATGGTTGTATTTTTAGCAGACACAGCCAGGGTTCGAATCCCATGAGTGGTAGTAAGCTGTATGCATAAATACTTTTAACCAGGAATCTGGGAATATGTATAGAAACAGTCAGGTAGTGCTAACAAACATTCCCCCCACAGGTCTACCAGGTAAGAGAAGTAGAATGTAGCTATGAGATGGTTGAAGTATACACTGTGTACAAACATACCACTGCCCAAATCAAGGCCATAGGGTATTGTAATAATACCAGTAGAGTAATGATTAGAGCAATGATCATTAAAGTTGTGAGTACTGCAAGGATATACAAGTTGTTAATTGACATCTCTCTCCCCTCCCCACCATATCTGCAACAATAATCTAAACACACAAATCCATGGGTATGTTTTACACCAAATCTACTGTTGGGACATATGTCCTATTGTTCAACAAATATTGAAATGTGTTTCTATTAATGTTCCATGTTGAAATACTATCACTGGTAGCCTGTTGCTATCAATGTAAACAACATGCCATTGTAATGGCCACTGTTTTTCCATATATGCATGCGTTATGTTTGCTATGCAACTGTTCAAAATCTGTTGTTTTTGGTTAATGGGAATATCTATGCATGCTGTTATAACTAATCCTGGATTGTGTTGACTATTACTAACCTACATATGTTCTAAAACTGCAACACCATAGCACATTTGGGAAGGCCGGTCTCAGCAGACCCACCTCTCCCACCTCATCTGGCCATGGCACCAGGCCCCAGCACATCTGGGACCCACCTCAGGACCTCCTCTTCTGTTGGCCCTGCACCACCTTCAGGTGGAACTGCCTCAGGGGATGGGACTCATTCTCTCTTGGGACTGGGCATGGAGATGATATGGTCACCCGAAGCCAGGACCGAGGATTGGTGTGTAGCAAGCTCTGAAAGTAGTTTGGAGATCTGCTATGTTAGCTTGAGGGCTACGTGGGACAATTAGAGGGTCAGCCTGCCCCTCCTGCTCAGCCCCCAGCACAGCCACCTTTGAGGCTGTGAAGGTGCAGTGGTGACTGTCCATGGGTGGGAACTCCAGTCCCACTGTTTCCATTTGGTGGCTCATGGGCTTCCGATTTCCAAACACCCCTCCCTGTCCAAGATGTTTACCCCCCACGTGTCATATACTGCCCCTGTATGCTGTCTTGTCTGTCTTCCTACCCAACCTACCTCCACTGGACACATGTAATCTGGTATAATTGGCTTCACAACACATTATTGTTGTCCTCACCCCTCTCTCGGGGGTTTGAGTGTCTAAATTTACCTCCAAATTCAGTATATATGCACAGTTGTTGCTGTAGAAGAAATGGACAGCTATGGACCTTCCCTACACTCATCCTGCACATCCAGACACCCTGCTAGAAAGGGGTCCAGGGAAGTAAATACTGTGGGAAGAAATAGCCAGGGAATTGTTATGGCTAGGCTTGTATAGGCCCTAGGGCTGAAAGCCTAGTACCAACCTATGAATCTATGAACCTATGACTATACCTACTATCCTTCCCCAACAGCCCACTCTCACCTTAAAAAAGGGCAATCTGTTCCCAAAAAAAAAAAAAATCTCACCCCATACATAGCTGTCCATTTCACACACATGTCCACTGGACACATATAATCTGGTCTAATTGGCTTCACAACACATTATTGTTTTCCTCACCCCTCTCTCAGGAGTTTGAGTGCCCAAATTTGCCTCCAAATTCAGTATATATGCACAGCTGTTGCTGTAGAAGAAATGGACAGCCATGGACCTTCCCTACACCCATCCAGCACATCCCTAGCTATCTGTCATATTCTTTTACCCTCTTCATGCCCCCTTTTTCACTACTTTCCTATCACCCCTTTTTTCTTTTCTTTTTAAGAAATTAGCACAGGGGTAAGCGGGAGTAAGCAGTAGTAAGTGAGACTAAGCCTGTTTGTGCGGTGCGAAGCAATGCCTGCACAGATTAAGCACTTTTAAAGGCTGTCTGTAAGCATATTTAATCAGAAGTTAGTATTACTTACCACTGTGCAAACCCATGCAAACCCACTTACGACTGCTTAAAAGTGCCTTAATCACTCTATATACAACAACCCTTGTTCTGCCCAGCAACAAAATAATCAGCCCTTGCAAGTATATACGTTGCATGTTTGTGTGAGTGTGTGTGTGTGTGTGTGTATATATATATATATATATATATATATATATATATATATATATATATATACACATATATACACACAACACCGACAACGAAATCACCGACACCACATAACCGACAGTACAAAAAAAACGAAAAACATGCCATGCCCGACAACAATGAAATAACCGTGAAACACTAAAACTCATAAACCTCATACACCACACCACACACAACAACACATTCCAAACACCCCCCCAACACAACAACAGCAACACACCAACACCCTACAAACCCAACCTACACTAACCACACACCACAACTACACAACCCTGACCCACTAAACCTAAAACCCGTAACCTACTACCGCCCGACTACACCCTCGCCTCACCCTAACCTCCAACCTAACCCGCCAACCCTTACACAATCCCTACCCAAACACTATACTGACCGCTTTACTTATACCTACCCTCACTTAACTCCTAACTCAACCCTCCTTACGCTCACCAATGCTACACTATCCCTACACCTACCCTACCTTCCCCTCTCCCTAACCTTCCAACCCTCCGTCCACCCCGCACATGCTTAACAGCCTTTTCGACTTTAACGTCACCGGTCTGTGCTTTCATCCGTGCGTCATTCCGTCTGTGCTTTCCGACGTTCCTCGGTCTTCGGCTTCGGTCTTCTCTTCCTCTTTCTGCTGTCTTCTTCCTTGGTCCCGCTTCTGTGGAGGTTTGTATGTAAATATATAAATACATATAAATATATATATAGAGTATATATAGAGAGTGCACAGGATATCAAAAATACATCATTCCTACAGTTGCCACCTTCTCAAATGGCCAGAGTCTCTGATTCTTTCTTAGAAATGAGAATTATTGCATTAGAACATATACCCACACTCAATGCAAAGGATATAATACCACACCTTTTTGCATAAATATAAATGTTTATTTGTATACAATTTACGTTGTGTATGACACTTCTTATAACATGTAGGTGTTTGAAATACAAAATAACCAATTAATGCAACTATCAAAGTAAACATATGATACAGTAATCCACAAAATATAAGATACTCTGCTGTCTTGGCTAAAGCCTTCAAGTAGTACAACAGTATAAACTCACACATGCCCTGAAGACAAGAATCAAACAACACTTAAGTACAGATTTAGTTCAAAAGCCTCCAATTACACTCTGTAGTTAACCCACTAGGGTTAAAAGTAGCAAATGTTACAGTATAAATGGATCCTTTACATAACAATGCTTAACTTCAAACTGTATTGTCACACTGACAAACAGAACTGTGTGCAAAACAATAAGCTCTAACCCACCACTGTCTCTATGGTGAAATGTATGAAAATGTACAGCCATATACCTTTATGTTTCTGAATAGCAATATCCCTCACATGTTCTAACAGCCTAGGTTGAAGATATTTAATACCCCTCCCCCAAAAAATATCTTACAAGGGCATATAACAGTGTTCTCTATACACTGACCTCTTGACTGTACAGGGTTACACATGTGGTCCAGCTGTAGCCCTTATATATATATATATATATATATATATATATATATATGTATATATATATATAGCCCCTACCCCACAACATGTGTGGGTGTCCATACCATCACTGGAATGATAACAGGAATGTCAGCACTAAATAATGATCGACCATATACCTATGATCCTCTTACTGCAGGGCATCTGAACAAAGCCTGGTATATAAGTGGAGGACAGAGGCCAAAACACAGGGCCATAGTTGAAACATTGCTGTAATAGACTGTGAAAGTTGCTGGCATTACAGGATTGGTTGCAACATACCCTTTCTGAGGACTATGATGTCAGAAACACAAATGGATGCTGTCATATACTGATAGCAAGCAACAGAGACAATGCCACTCATTTGTCAATGACAACACCTGTGTGGAGAACAGACAAAACATAACAGCCAAACCTCTGGCCATCATGTGGATAGCCCCACAGCTGAGAGCTATGCAGACAGACTGTATTCCATGTAAAACTAGCATGTGCACACAAACCTTGTAAACCTAGCAGTATCCAAAGCTTATAACAGCAATACTCACACTCTGTCCCTAGGTCTGGAACCTTATACAAACATGTAATCGTCTTGTGTCTGCAAGTCTTGTTGTAAGAGGTATTCCAACCTGCTGTCTGTAAAACTGCTGCTCCCACACATGAAGGATGTCTTACATACAGGCAAGGTAAAGGGACAACACCCACATGATCTAGTCATTTATAGTAGTGGGTTGCTATGACATTGGCTATTGGAAGAACTACACAGCTTCCTGCATGCAATTAGGAAGTGGGGAATATCAGTTGGTGCAGAGGCCATCTCCTGATCAGGAGCACCACCTACAAAAAACATGCTGCAGCCTATTCAAACCAACTTGATCCCTGTAGTGGAGAGAGAGAGAGAGAGAGAGAGAGAGAGAGAGAGAGAGAGAGAGGAAAAAAAAGAAAGAAGAAACAAACATAATACTAAAAAAAAAACACTCCGAAAAGGAAAACATCAACAGGAACACTGAAGACAGCATAGTAATACAACAAGTATGTGAAACATGTAAGCATGTAATTGAATGTAGTACTTGGTCTGTAATAATGGGAGAGATGAATTTGAAAGATTTATATGTGCCATCAAGTCTTGCTGTAATGATGTCCTGCTGAACAACTGCTATGGACATAGCATCTGGCTCTGTCTGCAGTGGGCCATACCTGTCAATTGTGCAGATCTTCACAGTATGTCAAGATTTACCCATCATAGTGTTTGGTCTGTTCCTCCTAACATCTATATTAGTCTGGCAAATAGCTGGAGATGGAAGTCATTAAGTAATGACAAACACTTGCAATCCAGACCCCACCACTGTCAGAACACTCATGGTAATGCAAAATGTATTATGCTACGAACTTCATAGGTTTGTAACAGGCATATTTAAGATCTGTCCCTATATACCCCCCCAATGTTAGGCTTTGTCCACATGTGATGCTCCAAGAGGTGGATAGGTTGGGTCAAAGCTGAGGAGCCTGACACCCTGGGAAAGGACATCTCACATATGGCAACCACTACAGTATCTGTCAAAGAGTTTTGACTGTGCCACTGATAGGCCAGTTAATGGGATGTTGCCCATATCCAAATGTTACCTTTGAATATGAGTATTAAACATGCTTGTATTGTAAATCTGAGATACCTATATAGGGCATGTACATAGTAAAGTACTGTTGCAGATGTGTGTGATAAACTGCATGTGATATATTGAATTAATAACATTCAACTGTACAGTGTTCTGCTGGACAACATTCACAGTTGTGACTGATATCGGTAGTCACATACACATATTATGTCATGTTATGTCAGCTATATTATTACGTTACCAATATTGATTTCCCTGTTGTACCCATTGATGTGGACCATTACCCAGAAGTCCTGATATAACAGGTTGAGACATATGACTGAGTTGCAAGACTGTATATGCAGTGTGCCATACTGACCAAGAACACAAATGTATACCAGGTATCCCCTGAGCACGTGTATGTATATGTATGTTCAGCTGAAAGGCACAAATGTAATAACATGGGTCACAAGCAGTCTGGAAAATAGGTTGTGCATGTTGCACATGTGTATAATATCAGTGTCACTACATACAACAAAATAAAATGTGTACAGCTACTGATTGTTGCATTGCCATGACACTGATATGGGTCCTACAGTAGGCATGATTATCAGGTCATAATCAGAGACGTGTATAACTGTGTTATGACCCACTGTCCATGCCTACCACTAATAGCTATATCAACACCCATATACACTGGATATCAAAGTGTACACATCCCTGTTGGAATGCCAGGTTTGTGTGCTGGATGCCAATGAGACCACAGAAAGTAATTTCAAAATATTTCTCACCTCAAATGTAACCCATAACCTGTACAATTCCATTGAAAAGGAAACAAAGCTGTTTCATGGAAGGTGAGCAGCCATTGCCAAGTGAAGATGTGACATGATGTTAGAGTACAAACCAAGACAAATGGATGATGTAATCATCTCAGCAGGTGTTTACACAACACATCAGTTTAAGGGTGTGCACACACATATACCTGGCTTGCTGTACCGAGTATTATTTCCCATATGTGCCCTCAGGTCAGATTGTTATGTTCTCTATTGAATTGAGCAGGCTATGGGTCACATTACAGGTGAGGACTGTGTTAACATGAGTTTTTGTGAGGTCATGTTTTAATTGCACAACTACCAGGCATTGTAAGAGGGGTGTGTACACTTTATATCTACTGTAGCTATATGGAATCAGCAGTACCTGACCTGTACAACCAGCCTCCACCAATGATAGTGTAATCCTCCTTGCTGGACAGCAGCAATACACAAAGCACATAATAGGTTGCTATAGTGGCTGTACAGGAACACATAGGTGCAGACCACAACTTGGAAGCAAGTCCACCTCTATCTGAGCAAGCATGTAGGCTCACAGGTGACTTCCTGTAAGGATGGCTATGACTATAAATGTGACATATCCACACCACCAAGGCCAATTGCAACAATGTCTTCACATATGTAGTCAGTCTCAGAGGCAGTAGCACAATTCAACCTGTACTGGGGGTAAAGCACACCTCATACACACATGCCATGGATACAGGCAACCTGCATCACACAATTTAGTTGGTAACAGTGTCACCCTGTCCACAACATTTGTACAGGGGGATATGTACATAATCCACACCCCTGCCTGCATCAATGGTGAGCATGTACATAATGCCAACTGATGGCAACAATAGCAAGTCTCCATGGGTTATGAGCACATCACATTCTGTCTCCTACATGAACCCAGGCATGTGCTCACAGCTTCATCACACACCACAGTCAAACACAGACTTTCCACCATCCACACACCATCCACATGGAAGATGGCCACTGTCATGCCTCTAGACAGAAATGAATGGAGATTAGTGGATTATACCATTAAGTGTCCAACATTGGGGGAACTAGACAGGTCAGGGCCAGGAATGTAATGCAAGATGCCAAAGCCATGATAGCTTACAGTGTTATGGTATAGTCTGGATGAGTTGCAAGTAATATCCTCTGTTGATGTGCAAGTGGACAACCATATGAGGTTATGTGACCATTTATCCTGTTTATGTCTTTCAGGTAATATGTAACATCCACGGCTAATTGCCTTCACCGACATGGAGAATGAGACCATTATACAACATCTCATACAACATAACAGCATCTTATTCAGCCACAGAGCCTAGGACCTGCAGGAAAGGACTGCCCTGTGGAACAAGCCCATCCACAGGGTAAATGATGTTGGCCTGCACAGCCGAAATTATGAGCAGGTGTGGCGTCATTGCAGAGACCTTATCCGCCATGCTTGTCAGCATGCTGCTGCCATTGCGAGGGACCATCTAGCCACAGGTGAGGATCAGGCCATCCGGCCCCCACTGACACATTCTGAGGAGCTCCTCACCAGCCTTGAGGCACCCACCTGCCAGACACACCAAGAAGCTGAAGACAGCATTGTGGAGGTGGATGCCACCCACACAATGGATAAGGAGCATGCAGGTAAAGCCCTAGTTCACATTACTAGAACACTGTTGCTTATCCATTTGTATCTGCAAAGTATCTACATGCATAGGTCAGATAGGATAGTCTGTTGCTGGAGTGTAATAATGCACAGATGTGTATAATCCGTATTATTGGGGTTTGTACTGTTGATGTGCTGATATGCTACTTCCACCCTGCAACAATGCCACAGGTGTGGCTAATGACATTACTTCTCCCACACAACTATTTATGTTCCTCTAGCATACAACTGGGATAGCAGCCTGTAGCTATTGAGTATGGAGTTGTTATGTTCACATTTGCCAATACATCATCCATGTTAAGGCTATGCTATTTGCCATGCACACATTTAACACACCTACCCATAATGCATGCTGTACATGTTTGTTTATGTTGTTGTTAACTGCATTGCATCATAGTGGTCACCATGGTGGCATATCTGAAGGGTATGTGCGAGTTCTGCAGTATACCTCACAACCTGTCAGTGCCAGATGTGTGGACAGAGATAAAAAAATGGTGGGACAAATGGCCTACGGTAGGGACATGTATTAAACATTATCCTTATACAGTGGATACAACAGTGGATACACCACTATTACAATGGCAACTGTTCCTGATATATACAATGACAGACCACAGTAACACATTCCACACCTTTTACAACCTGTAATGTGATCCTAACATGAGCAATGAATGTGTCATATGGAAAGCTGTTAGGACAACAAATATGGTGAATACAAACCTTACAAAACACTGGAAGCATATGTGTGCACACACACTCCAAATAACATATTGTGGAGGCAGCTTGTGATGTACTTACAGCATTCACTATTCTTGAGTACACACCTGCCATCAAGTACAGGTCCTCAATGTCTGCTGTCCAAGAAGTATTTCCATGACATTTGCCCAGTTGCCTGCAGCACAGGCAGCCATGGCTTGCATACATCTTACAAACCATGAAATGGATCCCATATCTGAAAGGTAGCAATCAGGAGTAGGAAAAGTAACCTTACCTCACCATTGCATATACCATGGCAAACAGTCCAGACAGTCATCTATGTATGTGTGTAATATGGGACAACAGTGTTGTAGAAAATAAACAGATGCCCATCTGAACCAAATGACAAAACATGTTGCAAAGTGGTCATGAAGGCTGCCCAGTGGCATGCAGCAACACTAAGAGAGTTGCAGGAATGCCTACCAAGTACTGCCTGTGCAGTACCTGTGTCAACAATCATCTGGATTCAGCATAAATGTGACCTATGGATTAGGGTAATCAGATGTAAGATTTGTTCCACATGAAACATCATCCAGGGCTCTGTACAGGTAGCATAAGCATAACATAAAGTCTCCCAAAGGCATGTGTTACAATGTGTCATGGTGTCATGAGACCAAGGCTCAAACCTACAGACAGTATCCAATCAATAAAGATACATGTAGTGCCCAGGCAACGCCTCACTCTACCTCAGGGCCACCATCCCCAACATTTAGCTTGCTGGTGTCAGTGTACACCCTTAGGGTTGCTGTTCATTAGCTGGTACTAGGCCGGTAGACATGGTGTTTGAAATTTGGAACACTGCAAAATAACACTCATGTGTGGCCCATAGTTGTCAGGCTTCTGCAATAAGGCTGAGGATGGGGAGGGACATCAGCTTGGAATAACAGTGAACTGAAGCATACATCCAAAGCTAGCTAAGAATGGCTGTATCTGAACACAGTCAAGGTTATGAATTGTGCCAGACATAACCCAGACTCTACAGCAATAGTGAAGCCACTGTGTGACCTCCAAGGGCTGTGCACATGAACTGACCTTGCAATTTGGCAGAGTTGGGGGACCTTTGTAGGGCAGACAGACCACATAAAGAAGGGGCATGCTAGTATACCCCTTCCAGGAATAGTGACTGCTGTAGTTCACTTAACAGGTGCTTCAACAAACCATAGTGTTAAGGGTGTGCACACTTATGCAACCCACATATTGTATGCATGTCATTCAGCATCTCCATGACTAGCACATTCGTTTGATACTGCATTAGACTGCACAGGTCATATGTCACATATCAGGTGTGTGTAATGTTAACAAATGCAGTATTGTGGGCCCATTGCATATCATAGCAGAGGCTGGCATGTAAACAAAGGAGTGTACACTCCTCATATCCACATTATCCTTTGAAGGTTGTTGGTGTAACCCGATATTATTGCACATACATGCACTGCTGATGATGAGATCTGCAATTCAAGCATCAGGCATAAACTATTGACATCAGTCCTCATATCATTCCAGTTATGTATCAGACAAATACATAAGGGCTGTGAGCAACAGAGCAAGCATAACTGCCACACATCTACACATTCAGCAATGGTCTGTGCACATGTGAGGTATGGTGCACAGTACATGTTGGTGTGCTGTACAGGTGCACAGTAATAATGTGTACATGGGTGCAATGTGTTCCAGGGGAAGGGGCATCACCTACTAGCACAACTCTTGCATCACAGAGATGTATAATGTTGGTAACAAGGATTACAAATGGTTGCAGTGCATGCTGTTGGGTGTCATATGTCATGCATGTCGACTGTTTGGTAATGTGAGGCCTGTGTAATATCTTTGTGCCACCTCACCTGTAAGTGTGTGTGTGTGTGTGTGTGTGTGTGTGTGTGTGTGTGTGTGTGTGTGTGTGTGTGTGTGTGTAGAAGTAAACCATAATGTACAGGTTTTAATTTACATTTCTTTTCTGCCCCTCACAGGTGGCGAGGTGGGTTAGGGTCCCTCCTGCAGGCAAACTGATGTTAGTGTCCAGATAGACTCTGACAATGATGATAGGCATAGTGAGGCATAGGCAGGGTTGTTAGTGGCTGAATATGTGACATTGGTTGGCATCTCACTTTTATACACCCCATCCCTGCACACAGTCACAATGCTCACAATTACCCTATCACCAGTGGCCATAGATGAGGGACAGTTGGTGGGTGGTGGCATCGGGCAGGAAAGTGTGGTGACTATGGCAAGTGTGTCTGTACACAGCAGGCATAGCCGAATGACCAGCGAGGTCCTACACAAGCAGATGTACAGAGGTGCTCTTAGGAGGGCTGCTGGCCATCATACACCCTGGAAGAAATGCCACAGCAGGTGTCACCAGATGCATGTTTCGGGCCATAATGTAGGCACAGACATGTATGGAACATTACACCAGAGATAGTCTGAGGCTCCAGAGGGCTATACTTCCTGCTGTACATGACTACATCCTTGATCATGCAGATGCCCACCGTTATTTTGCAGAGGTCATCAATAGACGGTTGGGTGAGATGGTGGGAATACTCAACCATTTGGGGTCTGTGGTTGAGCATGTGGTGGGATTAGGTCATCGGCCATGTGGATGTGGGTCAGCAATACCAAATGGTGGGGGTCTAGGTGGACGTGCAACATCTCAAGGCTGCTTCTGTAGTGGCAGTACTAGCACCAGCACTGCAGGGGGGGGGTGCTGTCCACACTACAATGCACCAGGCCATATGCAAGTAATCCTGGCTGGTCCCAGCAGGGATGTGGATCTATCAGACAATTGTCATCACCAGGGGAGAGTACCATATCTTTGCCTCTGCCTAGTGGTGCACATGCAACCCCTGGCAGGTGCAGTTCCCATGTCTGTGGCTGGACACGGTGGACTGTACACCCTGCCATGTACAGTCCGCAGCTGTCCAACATACCCCTGTATAAGGCAACCACATGGCAGAAGTGTCTGCACACACACACACACACACACACACACACACACACACACACACACACACACACACACACACACACACACACACACACATACACACATCACCAGCACAGCTAGGGCACCTCCATACCTACACACACTTGACATTTGCACAGGCCATTTAATAAAGAACCCCCAGCCCACACACATGATGTTAACCAAATGGCTCAGCCTAGGCCTCTGGCAAACCCACACCACACCCTGTGCATATGATGATACCTGTGCCACATCCCTGTCATCCATACCATCAATGCAGGGACATGCTAACATGGTTCTGATGCACAGGGTGAATGTACTAAAGTTTAGCAATGTACTGCTGTTTAACGTGTTGTCAGCTGGAATGTTTAATGGTTACACATCAGGGTGTGTAGCTGTCCAGCCATGATGCATTATAGCTGTTATTAACACTGACTGATTGTGGTCTCCATAATGTATTCTGTTTGTGTTCTAGGTGTCTGTGTGTCAGGAGGATGTTGGTCTGCTGTCCTTTCTTACAAGAGGTGTGGGACTGTGGTAGCACTTTGACTGTGTCATATCCCGGGTACAGCTGAACACAAGTAACAGGTCTGCATAACAGTTACTGCATGTGCCACATGGCTGATAAGTCTGAAGGGTGTATACAGGTGAGTGCATTGTGGCAGATGTAAGCAGATCTTCTACAGTGGACAATGGTAAGTGTACTGGGTGGCACACACCAAATGTTTGTGAATAACACACACACAGAGGCGTTTGTGTTGATGCAATACACAGAGAATACTGTTCACATGGATGTACTTCATTTTGCAGGGAACTCATTTTGGCCTATGAAAGTCCACCAAGACCAAATTGCCAAACATCACATCAGTAAATAATCAGTCTGCCAGATTTAATGTCAGTGAAAATGGTACTGGCAGGGTATATGTCCTTTTCCCTAATGTAGTGCAATCTGGGAGGTGGTATACATAGGTGTGCTGGTGTGGGGGGCACAGCCACCTACTTTGGAGGGTGTGGGGTGGCAAAGAAGCACACATAGTGTGATTAACAACTACTTAACCTCTATACATAAACTGTACAGTATAACAGCACAATAAGCAGGGAGATACACACACCAGTAACCCCAATGTGGGTAGCTATGCCAACAACCACACCAAACTATACATACCAACTCCAGTATTGACGTACAGCTGTACAGTGGGGAAGAGAGCATTTACACATCCACTACTGGTTTTGATAGAACGCATTTCCACAAGATGATTGCTTAGAAATGTTACCTTTTGCCAGTTAGTTCTTGGACAACTGATCTCCTGGGAAATATATTTTCTGCAAACTGAAGTAGATCTCTTCACATACACACGCACTTATTTAGCAACACTGAGATTAGAACCCCTACCTAGGTACGTCTTGCTACTAATCTGTTTGGACTTAACTGCACACACCACAGAGCTTGTAGGGTGAGGTGTGTCCCAAGCTTCCTATAAAGTGAACAACAGCACCAGGCCTTGTACAGTCTGGTAATGGGGGATGTACTGGGTGTTAATGGACAATACATAGTATAAAATACTGTCATATACACATTGACAAACACTTACAGTCATAGACACATTTGACAGACCTAAGTTTAGCAGTGCTGACTACCTTGTCAGTGAGTCCATAGTGTCACAGAGTTCTTGCACACAGCACATGCATCATTGGGCTGAAGAGTGTCATCACTTTCCTGTATAGTTGATGGTGAGAGTGATCCTCATACAGTGGACCTTGGGACATGTACTGGGGGTACCATGGTGTAAAGAGAGTATATCCATCACCCCCACTCCACATTGGATATTGTACCCAGTGAAACCCTTGAAAATGCTCCAACATACCCATAACCACACATTTACCAGGACTGCAATACAAACCCTTGTCTGTCTAATTATTGCTGCTACAGGGATGTGTATTTATTGCACAAATCACAGGGATAGTAGGGTGAGGGTTTTGTCATGGCTGTCCTAATGTCAGCAACATCACCATCCCTTATGATATATGGCAAGGTTTAATGTATTTGGATAATGTGGCCACCGACACACACACACACACAGACACACACACACACACACACACACACACACACACACACACACACACACACACACACACACACACACACACACACACACACACACACACACACACACACACACACACACACACACACACACACACACACACACACACACACACACTCACATTTGCCAGGAGGGTAACCCACACCTATCTACCCATTTGTAGAACAGTATTATTCTGGTACTGCAAGCTCCAGGTAGCCCATAGGGTGAAGAGTGTCACATGGTACCTTCAATGTGAATAACAGCAGCAGCCCTTTCTAAGTGTAGCGATGGGGGTGTAGTGGATGAGAAGGCCCTCAGAGTATTTTCAACTACAAGTTTACAAATGCACAAACACTGTTACACTTAGTAATGCACACAGACACATTTGTCAATACTGAGGACCATAGGTGCAGGTGTTCCTAGGTGTGTACAAGGCTAATGTCCATGGAGAGATGAGAAGAGTAAGGCATGTGAGTACACTGTAATCATGCCACCTGACATTTGTCAGCAGGCTACCTATCAAGTAATGCCACTTGAGTTATCCCCAGGTTGACAGTTACATTCAGCATCCACTCATCTGGATTTCTCTTGAAGAGGGCCAACAAGGTGTTCCAATTGACATGGATGCAACATATATTGAATAACATGGCCAGTGTCTAGATTAGAGACCTGTACCCAAAAATGTTCTGCTGACTGTGATAGTCTGGTTGAGGTATCCATGGCAAGTGGTGCATACAGAGTGGGGTTTCCTAGCTGTGGTATTCATAACACAGCTGGGCAGACATGTCAGTGTCAGTCAATCAGAGATTGCCTGAAAGCAGCCAAGATGAATACCTGACATCTGGACACCTGCACAAAGGACAGACAGAAAGTAGATAGATTAGTATGAATGTTGTGAAAGCTAGACGTCTGAAACAGATAGGTATGCCATTACTACATGTACTCAATGACATGTCCTAAAAACATAGTAGTCTACACTTAATATAAATATATCAGATCATTATCCAATAGGAGATACATAAAAACATACAGCTCAAACAACAAGAGCACGATAGTCAGTACTCAAAGTCCAGCTTTGCATGCAGGGGTGTATTGTTCTACTACTACAATCTGCAATCGACTCTTACTTGGAAAAGCACTATTAAAAGTAGTCATGTAATGAGACAATACATGCATGTGTGACTGCATATGACCTGGGATACTGCCCAAGTATGTAACACATACAAAGAGAAAAGATTGTGGTACTACCCATGTATATTCAGGTGTCCCATACAGTATACTCACACCCCTTGCTACAGTAATGACAGCACGTAGAGGCATGTTATGTACATGGAATTAAATACACTTATTAAAGATGTCATTACCCTGCTATTTGATTAGACTGGAATGTGATCACTAGTTACTAGGGCTGGACTATGCTTAGCAGGTTTAGGCATTGCTTAAATGTAACTGCTATGTGGATTTGCACACTGGTAAGCAAGGTCTGCATGGTGTAAGCGCGTATCCATTTAACCGTACATTAGCAACACTTACTCGACACTCATTAGACCCATTATGGAGTACAATGCCCCTTTTGGAATGTACCTCAAAATACATCTGCAGTGGCTGGAAAGGCCACAGAAGTACCTCACAAAGAGGATTACTGGCCTCAAACTGATGCCCTATACTGACTGTCTCAAAAAACTCCAGGTTTACTCTGTAGCATATCACCTACTCCAAGGTGATCTCTGCCTAACATATAAAGCTATGTCAAACCCAGAGCTGTTGGACATGCTGCACCTAAAGAAATCCCAATCCCTCCAAGCTACACTCTCTAGGGACCAAAACCTTGTCACCGCAATAAACAAGACATGCTGAAGGGATAGATTCCTGTCCCAGAGACTTCCCATACTCTGGAACAAGCTACCCATCTATGTCAAGCAAAGTTTCTCATTAGCACTCTTCAAGAAAAATCTTGATGAGTGGATGGGAAATAGGAAATACACCATGGGGATCACTTCTGTGGCTCTGCTCAACAGTGGCACAGGAAAATAACTTTCTTGGGTGATAAAAGCCAGGGGACCTTGTTGGCTAGGCTTACTTAGGCCCTTGGGCTGATAGCCTAGTACCTGCCTATGAACCTATGAACCTATGAACCATCATGCAAACCCACTCAAACCTGCTTAAAGCCACCTTAAAGCCCCTTAATCACCCCTTTTCCATGAGCTCTTGTTCTGCCCATCAACAAAATGAAAAGCCCATGCAGGTCTTGAACCCAAGAGATTATCATCACAGCATTTAACCACTAAGTCATCAGAGGTGTAAGAATGTTTGTTGTTTTTCAAATATATCATTCAGTACAACTGCTTTGACTACAATTGTTCACTTCTTGTTAGAGGAAATAGTGTGGTATCAGTCATGTGCTCATCCCTAAATATACACATATCAGATAAATATGGTGAGATACATCTGAGAAGGAATATACAATACTCATGTTCACACATAAAAAGTATATATATATATATATATATATATATACATATACATACACACATATATATATATATATATATATATATATATATATATATATATATATATATATATAACATATGCCCATAACATGTAGTGGAGTCATACCTCAGCACCATAACTCTTAACATCTTAGTGCAAGGGAACGTACTGTACATATTGCAGTTATAAATGTAGAATGTTGCTACAGTAACAGGGGTTGTGTCAACCTACATGTAAAGGAAGGCTCTCCTGAACCTGACATGTATGCCATCAGTTACTGACAGACATCATAAATTCATCATAATGAAGTAACACACAAATCACAGTAATGATCCTGTGGAATACAGCAGATATATGAGCAATAAACGCGACAGTCTGAAACAATCTGGTCAGTCGAGAGATATACACAGAACACCTTAGTGCAAGAAATGTGGACCAAGCCTGATAAAGGGGATGTTTAAAGCTATGAAAATGGGGATATATCACAAATACTGGAGTAGACAGGCTCAACCAGTTGATGCACTCACACTCTCCTGCCTGTCCTAACATATATTAACTGGAGGAGCACAGGTCCCAAGATCAAATACTTCTCACTAGTCAGTGACATACATCTTCACAGCATCCCACTGCTTTGTCAGAAATACACAACATGTATGGTGGCCAGGCAACAGTACATCTGACAAATATCTGGATGTAACATCACACTAGGGTATATATATATATATATATATATATATATATATATATATATATATATATATATATATATGGAGCTGCAAGGCATGTCACCAAGCACTGTCTAAACTACAGGCAGACTGCCACAATGTTATCCCTATTTTTCTATGCAGGAATACACATGTAGTTGCAAATATAACAGGCACTACAGGAATGTAACAGCATGGAGTAACAGACACTAGTGTGAAAGTTCATACCCACAACCAATCTCATCACTGTCATAGTCATATAATGGTAAGCCTAATTAATAGTACAGTATATGGAATGTGTGAACAAAACCCATCATCATATTTGCAACTTGCACACTAACCCTACATATACTGGCCCAATTCACAGTGTAGTCTGATGCCTGGCTGTGGTATGGGACATGTCTCAGTTTGGCCCTATAAACATGTACGCTGATAGGGTACCAGAAACTGGAGCAGCATGCAACGTCAGGTAGAATAGGACCAAGAACACTGACATCTACCCCGGTCTGTACACAAGCCAAGTAACATATTCACAATACACTGCTACACAATACTGGCACTCTGTCAACAATCACCATTAGTACAAAGACCTCACTACTGTACAGACTACAACAGAATGTCCAGGTCTTGTCCTGAAATATAAGGCCTCCTATACATAACATGTCTGGCAATCTGATATATCACTGGCTTGATATCAGGGATGATGTCAGTAAATAATGATATCCTGTACATATCCACCTTTTACTGCATGACATATGGACAAAGGGTGAGAGACCTGGGGGACAGAGGCACAAGCACAGGGCCACTATTGACATACTGCTGTTATAAACTGAGAAAACTTCTGGTGTAACAGGGTTTGTTGTAACATGTATCTTCTGAGGGATATGAAGTCAGTAACACACGTGGGTTTTACCATTTACTGATTGCAATCATCAGAGTATGCTGCTGCATTTATAAATACAGACAATGTGTGAGTAACACACCAAATCTAAGACTCCTAACTCTGGCCAGTCTGCATATAGCCCTACAGGTGAAAGTGTTCTCAACCATATAACACTGTCATGCCAGACTTTACATCATACAGGACATCCATATCCACACAAACCATGTTAAACCACCATTACTTCATATGTAAAACAGTAATACTTACATTCTGTCCCCATGTCTGGAACATCCCCCTCCTGTTTGCTGGCTTGTCTCCACAGTGTTTGTTGTAAGAGGTATTTCCAACTACAATCTATGATACTGTTTGTCATACACCCACATGAAGTCCTGCTGGCAATGAAGGAAAAGGCCCAACACCCACATGAAGTGCTTAGTTATAGGAGTGTGTTTCCATGCAATTGGCTATAGGAATGATACCACAGCTATTTCACATGCAATTAGCAAG
Source organism: Protopterus annectens (assembly GCF_019279795.1). Lineage (NCBI taxonomy): Eukaryota > Metazoa > Chordata > Ceratodontiformes > Protopteridae > Protopterus > Protopterus annectens. The sequence continues at coordinate 715,786,747 of NC_056726.1, forward strand.
TGGGGGACTCCATTTCTCCTATTTTTGCACAGTCCATCAGCTGATCATGAGCATTACCTACAAAAGTCAAGCTGCTGCCTATGCAGAACAGATGTATCTTCCCACATCTACCAGAGAGGGGGAGAGAGAGAGGGGGGGAGGCAGAGAAATAGAGGGAAAGAAAGAAATGAAGAAAGTCAGAAAGAGAGAAAGAGCCAAGTGTGTTTGTGTATTATCTGTGGGTGGAGAGTGGTCTCTGAGTATTATAAGTGTTGCCTATATTGTTCACTAATCAATACTGTCACATAGTCATTGCACATGCAGTAGACATTTATGGCTGTGGATTGTCTACACCAACCTCTACAGTGTTTGCAACTGTTGGCCTTGTAATCTGGACATTGGGACATATAGGTCCTCAATATAATAATGTAGCAAAACCCGGACTACAATGGTTCCTGTCATTATACAGTCACACCCACACAAGGTACTGATGACAGACACACACACACTTGCAAGTACTGAGTTTCAACCCCCTATCTGGCTATGTATTGCTAGTACAATGTTACCCATTTATCACCAGCACCACGGAGCTTATATATTGGAGAGGTATCTTTGAAGGTGAGTGACATCAGCAGCATTCTAAAGGAGGGTAAGGAAGAGTAGTAAGTGTGAATGTCCACAAAATCAGGTGTCATCAAAGACACACACACTCTCTCACACAAACACACACAGTTCCCATGTCTGGGACTAGAACTCCTACCTAACTAGTATGCTATGCTATACTCTGGTATTACACAGTTCTCATAAGCACCACAGAGCTTACATGTTGAGGAATACTCCAAAGGTATCTTTGAAGGTGAGTGACATCAAAATCTGTGCTAAAGGAGGGGTAAGGGAAGAGTAGTACATATGAATGTCCACAAAATCAGGTGTCATCAAAAACACACAGTTGCCATGTCTCGGATTAAAACTCCTACCTAACTAGTATGCTTCACTATGGTATTATGCAGTTATTGCAAGTGCCACTTAGCTTATATGTTGGAGAGTTGTCCAACTGTATCTTTAAAGATGAGTGACATCAGCAGCAGTGCTGAAGGAGGGGTAAGGGAAGAGTAGTAAGTGTGAATGTCCACAACATCTGGTATCAACAATGGCACACACACTCTCTCACACAAACACACACAGTTACCATGTCTGGGATTAGAACTCCCTAACTAACTAGAATGCTACACTATGTTATTATGCAGTTATCTCAAGCGACACAGAGCTTATATGATGGAGAGCTGTCCAAAGGTATCTTTGAAGGTGAGTGACATCAGCAGTAGTGGTAAAGGAGGGGTAAGAGGAGAATAGTAAGTGTGAATGTCCACAAAATCAGGTGTTATCAAAGACACACTCACATGCACATGCACACACACACACACACACACACACACACACACACACACACACACACACACACACACACACACACACACACACACAGTTACCATGTCTGGGATTAGAACTCCCTACCTAACTAGTATGTTACACTATGGTATTATGCAGTTATCGCAAGTGCCATAGAGCTTGTATGTTGGAGAGCTGTGCAAAGGTATTTTTGAAGGTGAGTGACATCAGCAGCAGTGCTAAAGGAGGGGTAAGGGAAGAATAGTAAGTGTGAATGTCCATAAAATCAGGTGTTATCAAAGACACACACACACACTCTCTCTCACACAAACACACACAGTTTCACAGTTGCTATGTCAGGGATTAGAAATTCTACCTAACTAGTATGCTACACTATGGTATTACGCAATTATCATAAGTACCACTGAGTTTATATGTTGAAAAGCTGTCCAAATGTATATTTGAAGGTTAAAGACATTAGCAGCAGTGCTAAAGGAGGGGTAAGGGGAGAGTAGTAAGTGTGAATGTCCATAAAATCAGGTGTTATCAAAGAGACACACACTCTCTCACACAAACACACACAGTTTCACAGTTGCTATGTCAGGGATTAGAACTTCTACCTAACTAACTAGTATGCTACATGATGGTATTACACAATTATCATAAGCACCACTGAGTTTATATGTTGAAAAGCTGTCTAAAGGTATCTTTGAAGGTGATAGACATTAGCAGTTATGCTAAAGGAGGGGTAAGGGAAAAGTAGTAAGTTTGAATGCCCACAAAATCAGGTGTCAACAAAGACACACACACTATCTCACACAGTTTCACAGTTGTCATGTGTGGGATTAGAACTTCTACCCAACTAGTATGCTACACTACAGTATTATGCAGTTATTGTGAGCACCACAGAGCTTATAGGGCTAAGACTTTCCAAATGGTTATTTCAAGATGAGTGACATCAGCAGGAGTGTTAAAATGGGCAATGGGAAGTGCAGTGTGTGTGTGAATGGGTGATAAATCATTCCTCTGGAAACACACACATACACACACACGCACACACACACACACACACACACACACACACACACACACACACACACACACACACACACACACACACACACACACACACACTCAGTCACACACAACTTTACATTTGACAGGACTGAGTTTACAAATGCTTATGAATACTTATTTGTACTACCATGTTACACAGTTATCACAAGCACCACAGGTGCTATAGGGCTGAAGGCTACCAAAAGGAATGTTTACAGTGGTTGACATAAGCACATAATGTGCTATAGGCCAATTGGATGTGTAGTGGGTGGGACAGGACTCATAATGGAATTCTCTCTGTCACTGTCTATTTCTCTCTCTCTCTTCCCCACATCTCTGTGTCTGTATGTTTGACATATTACAGTCTGTTGTCCTTAGATATGTGTGAGTATTCCTATCCAATATGTGTGTGTAAAGCATGAATGGTGTACAATTTGGCGTGTGCGCACAGGCATCTGCAAATGACAGATATGTATAGTCCACTGCGTTGTCAGACATGGGCTTCATTTCTCTAAGTGTATGAGCATGCCCAGTATGATCTTCTGTATTGAGTGTGTGAATCTATTCCAGGTAGGGTTGTACTCCAGTCCAGGGTTTGGTGTTCTACACCTACAGATAGCAACCTGTTTCTGCAGAATATCTGTAGATAGGTTGACAATATAGAGTCACAATGGGTGACAGTTAGGGGGATACTGTAACTATTGCTGTCTGTTCTGTTTGTGTTACACGGTTGGTGTTAACAGAGATATTTATACATATGTACTGTTTTACACTGTGATGTATTATATAATCAACTACTGACAGATATAATTATTTGCTCACAGTTATTTACTGGGAAATACAAGATGAATGAAGCTGAGTCCATTATTGTGTGCCACAGCCTACACATTTTTGCACATTCCTGCCATTCTGGAGGAGTAGCTACAGACACTTGCTGATGGGTCTGTGTAAATGGTCTAGCACCTTGGTAGTATGGTGGCTAAGGATCCCCTTCTTGTACATATATCAACTTAACAGAATGGCCATATCCTGCTGTGTCCATACCTTTCAGCTGTACAGATTCACCCAGGTTACCCAGAGGCAGGACTCATATATCTGGTTAGTTTCCCTTCACATTGTGGTTTATGAGCAGGTTTGTAGCCACCCATTAATGTGTTTTCATCAGAGTTTCAGACTTCACACACTCCAGGATGTCCATGCTTCTACACCCCCCATTATTCTATCCTCTTCCTAACATTAGGCGAGCGATATCTGAGAATTATCCCTATAGTTGGTGCTTCATCCCAGCGGTATTTATGGATTGGTCCACAGTTCTTGCAATAGGACATGGGGTATGCTACTGGGATTTGTCAACATGGCCTTGCATTTGTGTTCTGTTGACTGTGTTAGGTTGTTAGTTAGGACCCCATGAGATACCATACTTTGGCACAACGAGTGAGGCACATGCCTTTGAAAGAGGACTGTAGGCCATTTGGTAGTAATGCAGGCCATCTGTAGCAGGCCAGTGCATTCTGTCACTCCTACATTTTCAGACTGTGAGCCAGTGGTTTCCTCTGGGGTGACAAGGTAAGTGTGCGAGGTGTTAATGGCAATACTTCCTGTCCATATTGATCCATTTGTATGGATGCAGGCAGGGTGCTGCTTTTAGTCCTGCACACACCTGCATAAGACACCTCTTCAGCATGCTGCATGCTGTGGGTATTCCCATACAGAAGTGGGGTCATACTGTACTCATTCCCAACAGTAAGGATATGGCCTGTAATAAACCTGTGGCTGATGGTGGGTTGAGCTGAGTGCATGTGTAGTATGGCAGCTACTTGCAGCTGACAGACAGATATAGATGGGGCATTCCCCTTATGCTGCCTTGCGTGGGGACATAGGCAGTCTCTTATTACTTCATAAGTGTGCCTTTTGTAGTCTGCCAGTGATTGGCCAGACTACACCAGTATTCCATACTACACAGTCAACTAATCTGCTGTTAACCTGTTTGTACAATTCCAAAGTTGTGTGCAGTTGACAATTACATTTTACGCTCTCTATCTAGGGTACTTCCACATGTGTACTATGTTTATGCATGGGCCCACATTCATGGCATGTACATCTTTTAGACGGTGACAGATATTGACATCTGGACAGTGAGTATGGATGACTGCTGACATAGATATTGCTGAGAAGCATCGTGGTTGGCAATGCAGTTGTCAGAACATGGCCCTGTCAACCACAGTACTACCCATAGGCCACCGAGACATAACCCTCCATGCCCATATGCTGACCACTTCCAGACAATATTGAACACACAGCAACCTAACACACAGACCGCTGCATATTGTACACATACAACACTCTATCCTGTAGAATGGGCCAGCTTGGGTAATCTGTGATCAACTGATATTACTGATATTACTCCTCACACTTACATGCTATTGCATTTCTACATAGGACTGTGGGGGGGCACACCTGACGACTTTAAACATTTCATTCCATTTCATATTGTATTCTGATCTATCATGTAGACTGGAGGCATATCAGTATTGTACAGATCTTAGGTTTTATTGACCTACATTTCAGTTTCAGACTTCTTACCCTTCAGAACTTACATACAGCCACCAGACCTGTTGTAGTCTGCCTGTGTAGGTCTGGAGGGGGGCTGTTCACCATTGCTATCAATTGGAGGCCTTAGCCCAGCCTTTCTTTATGGTTATCTACACCAGTCCTGCTGGCTGAGGCTGGTGGTGGGTATGTGAGACTCACTGACATGCATGTGTGTGTCCTATGGAAACACACAGTTATTTGGGCTACCAATGTACTGCGGTGGGATTTGTCACCTTGTTTAGTAGTGCCTAGTATGTTGACACCAGTATTTATGGATTTCATGCTGCACATATAGATGTCCACTATCTGCTGCCATCCCATTCAGCCACCCAATTCCCTTGCATGCTCGTGTCCATACCATAGATACAACTATCAGAACATACTACTCCATTCAGTAATTGATAGGAAGGGTGACTTACCCAGTATTGAGGACGGTGCTGGAGGACTGACTATGTTGGATGCACATAGTACACTCTCTATACATGGTAAAACATGTCATGTTTGGCATCCCTTTTACTGTATGTGCACATCAGAGAGAGGTGTCATTCCCTGTTCCCTACCATGTCAGTGTATGTGCAATGTATTGCCTCTTTGCCAAGGCCTGGGCATACTGGGCACACCTCCTTCTGCCTACATGGGCAGGTTCGGGTAGTTCCTCCTCCAAGTCACTCTGTGCCTGTGATGGCCTTGGCAATGGTGGGGAGGGACTGTGTGACCTTGCCCAGTGCTGTTCCTGCTGCAGCTGCTTCCACAGGATCATATTGTGTAGCATGGCACATACTATGAACATTTGTGTACATGTAGCTGGAGAGTACTGCAAGGCAGCGGAACTGTGGCTTGAGCATCCCAAACACATGCTCTATTATGATTTTGGTTTGTGCGTGTGCCTCATTATGGAGGTCTTGTTCAGGTGTGTGTGCATTTCTGAGGGGTGTCATCAGCCATGGCTCCAGTGCATAGCCAGCATCCCCCACTAGGTGGCCATATGTTCCCACTGGCAAATGACTGGTACAGCTGTGTCATATGCCAGATGTGGGAGTCATGATAGCTTCCAGGGCTGTGAGCACACACATTCAGATAATGCCCTGGGCATCACACGTGACCTGGCAGTTGATGGAGGGGGAAGCCCTTGCAGTTTATGTAGACCCTATCCCACTCACTGGGTGGTGTTTTGATGTGTATGTGCGTGCAGTCTATAGCACCCACTACCTCAGGGTATTCTGCAATTTGGTGGAAGTGATGTATATTGCTGGTCAATGCCTCAAGGGTGTTGATGAAATGTATGTGCTCAGGGAATGTGTTAACATGGCATCCAGGAGCTGGTGGTGTACCTTGGATGCTGATGCCTGTGAGATCCCAGTGATATCCCCAGTTGCCCTTTGGAAGGTACCTGTGGCTAATATTCTTAAGCCTACACATACCTTGGTATCCACTGGGATGAGTCCCCCCTCTGTTGGTTCTGTGTGTGAGGCAGGGCCGGCACCACTGAACATTTTGCTGTACTATGTCCCTGTTCACCCTATAACACTCCACTATCTTCAGCTCATGTAGCCCCTGGAAGGTTACCCTGGGTCTGTACACTCTTCTCCTCCTCCTCTCTGTGGGATGGTCGTCAGCATTCACATCCACACCACCCTCAGCCTCTTGCACATTTTGATGTATGAGACCAACACCAGGCCATAAAATTGTTTTAGTTTTGTTTGGTAAAATTTCCTCATCTGTGTACATCGGTGGTGTAGAGTTTGTGGGAAAAATAGACGGAAAGGTGTTTGCATAGTTTATCATAGTGGGCTGGGCTGCTGCCTGTGTAATTGGCTGATTCTTATACATTTCACCTGAAAGCTATGCTAGTTCTCCTTGATTACCTTCCTACTGCTGCTTATCTTTCCCATTGCCTTCCTGTTTAAGTGCCTGGGTGCGCCACACATACCCAGTGCTCAAATGTGAACAGTGCTGCTATTTCCTGTTTTTTTTTTGTTTTGTTTAAAACCCGGTGCCATTTAGGCAATGTAAACACTGCTAGGCAGCCTCAGACACACCCCCTTCCTTAACTTTGCTTAGCTAAAGGCAAACACAGGCCACAGAGCTCCAATAAGCTTACAGCATGCATGACACACCCACTTATGAGGTCATCCACCTCTTATACTTGTACAATGGTGTTGCTGCACCTGCACGGTTCGGTGCAAGCTAACACTGAGAAGAAATCTATGATTCAGTATCAGTCCCCTCATTTGCATAAAACAGAATTCTAATTCATGGTTGCCACACTCACACTGAGCCTTCCCGCTTAGCAACCACTATTCCCTGGTATTGTTGTCTTATGCATGCCACTGACTATTATGGCAAAATGCTGATTTGGGTATAAAAGTATTTGTCCACCTTTATTTCATATTTTCATGGTGATCCTGTTTGCACACCGCTGCCCTACGCTTAAACGGCCGGGATCAGCCAAAAAAATGAATAAACTTGTTTTTTTATAATATTACAGCTATTTTTCATGCCAATGGCCATATATTTGGCCATTGGCATGCCTATTACATTGAATACATGATTTCCTTCAAGCTGTCATGCCTCTGTTTTGTAATTTGAAGAAATGTATTCGGTTAGTAACTGAATACATTTCTGCAGGTTACACTATTCCTGTACAGATGCCTACCTGCTTCCTGGATCACTAATTCACCTCATTTGCATGGTTTTCACCAGCAAATGAGGTAATTAGCATATGGCAGTGATGTCTGTGCGAGAATAGTGTAGGCGCATTAATTCACATCTTAGGGGCTCGTTCCTGAATTGCTCGTTAGCCATAATGCATGCAGCAGCTCTGACACTATTCAGGCACTTTGTGCAGAGCTTGCTGAATCCGGGGGAGACTCTACATATATTGTGGGGAATTTGAGACTACTGACCATGTTTTTCTGAAATGTAAAATAATTATGGGAAGAAATACATGACAAAGAATGTTTAAAAGGATTAAAAATATTAAATGTATAAATATGGACTTGATAGAATATGGGCACTATGAAAATATATAACAAAATGATACAGATAGATTAGATATTAGTTGCTTTGTATTGTGTGGATTGTCTGGAATAAAAGAATGAATGAGATAAAATTTAATGGGAAATGGGTACTGTCAGAAATTTTGAAGAAAATAAGATTTTGGTTGTAGAAAAAAGAATTAATTGTACATAATTATAAATAATGGTAAATGAGCTGTAAAATTTGTATATAGAATGTATATGTTGTGTATTGTGAATTTTAATAAAGGACCTGTACTCTTTTTGATAGGTGCCATAGGATCCACCTGAGCTACCAGCAACACAAGTGATGGGGCCTTACTTTAACATGTCATCCAAAAGAAAGTGATGGGGCCTTACTTTAACATTGCATCCAAAGGACAGTACACCCAGGTGTGCAGTACCCCTCATATGCTACACTGTAGTATCAGCATTACATCTACATGGTGCAAAAGTAGAGCCCACAGCCTTCTGCATCAAAGGTGAGTGTATTACATGCCATACCACTGACTAAAAAGAAGAACATAAGAACAAACATTTAACAAGAAAGCTGTAGAACAACAACTATCAACATATTTAATTTATTTACAAGATCAGCTTAAACCGTTGAAATTGATTTGTTCAAAACAAAAATGTGCACATTAGGAATATTTTAACAGAAAAATAAAACATCACACTGAAAATTAATTGCACATATCAAGTAGCTGCCTTAACTTTAAAGTACATGAACAAGGCTTTCCAAGCTGGGAGATATCAATTTCATAATCCATAGTACATAAAACTCAAGTGATAAAATACAGGTTGCCACATCTTGTCTACTGGCATCTGCTTCCTGGTGTTCCACTCTTTTGTCCTTAATAATTTTATCATACTAGCTAGTGTCTAAGAAATCCTTCATAAAGGACCCTTGATATTGCTAGCTTTACTCCCTATTTCAAAAAGCCAGAAATTCCATTTCATATCAAGGGATAGTACATAAACCTGACCCAGAGACCCAGAGACTCCCCAGACTCTGGAATAGATTGCCCATACATGTCAAGCAGAGTGCCTCTCTGGCCCTCTTCAAAAGGAGCCTTGATGATTGGATGGGAGAAAGGAAATTCACCCCGGGGATCATGTCAGTTGCCCTGCTAGACAGGGGTCCAGGGAAGTAAATAGTGTGGGAAGAAATAGCCAGGGAATTGTTATGGCTAGGCTTGTATAGGCCCTAGGGCTGATAGCCTAGTGCCAACCTATGAACCTATGAACCTCATTCATCAAACCAACCACATACTGCCAGTAGCTTTTAACCCTTGGGCAGATCCCAAACATAATGGGATTACCTGCACAAGAAGCATTGCATCCCCAGCATTCATTTGACCTTCTTAACTGCTGCTTGGTAAGGGTAATATACCATTTATACATGAGTTGCATTTGTCAGTCCCTATATCTTGGCCATTTATTAAGCAACATGTGATTCTTAGTTTGAGATTGTTCAAGCCTAATGACCTTGGTCATCCAAATATGTTTCAACTGCAAATAGATGAATCAGTCTTGCTCTACAAACCAAAATTATGTACTCAGTGCCTTAAAATCCTTAACATCACTACTTTCTGTGGCCTCCACTAATTGACTCCAGTAATGAATCACTTTATTAGCCCGGTGCTAAACTAGTCTGGAGTTCAGCATAGTAATACCATTGGGTTTGTGCCACACTCTACTGGTGGGACCTTTTCCCCTTTCCAAGTCTACATATCTGGCACACTCCTCACTTACTTTTGTTATCCAATCTTGAGTCATCTCAGCAATCTGCCTCTTCCACATTTCCGGAATGTTCAAGTTACCACTCACTATTACTAAGACAGAACAGTTGCGTCGACTTAAGGGCTGTAATGTAGCAAGATAAGTTTGGGTTGCTCCTATCCTCCATAACACTTAGGGATGTAGGCTAAGTTCAGGGGATTTCTATTATTGGGTCCCACTAAGGCCATTGTTGAGGTGTTTCTGAAACAGTGTGATAGAAGGGTGGTCCACTGGAACAGGTAAATTCCTTAAGACAAACAGAATACGGAGGATTACCATAATGTGCAAAGCTTGGATTCTACCAGAGATAGTATGGGAGTTATTCAGTTTAGGCAAATAGTTTCTGACTATTTTCAAAGTAAGGCTATCAAGGTTAACCTTTACATTGTCACTCCAATTTGGGCACACTAACAGCTCCAAATATTTTGGGGATTGATGGTGAGGGGATTGAAGAAGTCAAGGCATGGTCTGTTGCCCCACATTAAATCATATTTTACTTCCTGGTATTACATTTTAGAACAGATACTTCCCCAAAGGTATGGTAAAGTTCTAACACTTCAAAGATGTCCGAGCTAGCAAATAAACAACCATTAGTGAATGTGTAAAAGTCTTGCTAGTGTGCAGTAAATCCATCGGTAATGGGTTGGAGGATGACTTGTATGCCAGACACAGGTCACCTCTAAGCAGTTTGTGGGATACTGAGTATACTGATAGGGCTTTGAGTTGGTCCAAGTAGGACATGTTGTTTAGGCCTTGTATCCTTTTAACAAGCTATCTTTGTGGGCTTTCCAGTTGTATGTGTCTGGACAGATACATGCCAAAGGAGGCATTATATTCTAAGACTGACCTAATAAAGGCTGAGTAAAAGGGGACAATGACATCCCTAGATCTAGGCAAAATCTCCTTGTTTATAAACTGTGCAATACAGAAGGACTTTCTTACAACAATGGACACATCTTAACTGCTGCTCATTGATATTTTGTCAGTAGCGTCAGACAACTTAATAATTGAGGTGAAATCAGACTTTTCTGTGGAGCAGCAAGCTGACACACCCTCTTCTTGGGCATCTTTTTATCACTAATTTATTTTTTCAACTTATATTTTACATTAACATTTGAGAATGTAGCATTTTCTCACTTCATTCATGCTCTTACACAAATACAAGTTTGTATACATACATTAGCGTACACGTACACACATGCGAGCACACACACACACACACACACACACACACACACACACAAACACACACATTTAAACAATTTTCATACATTCAGTGACAAAAGTCTTCACACCGAAAGATTACTTATAACCTAGCTAGACAATAATCGGCTGTAATCTGACAAACTGTATGACAATGGAGTAGGCCATTTCACTGAAGATTCACTGAGATTCAATTTACTTTGCATGGCTGAACTGCTGAAATCAGTTTTATTGAAAGAAGGCTTCTTTCACTGATTCAAATAAAAATCATTTACTTTTATAGTCAGTAAGAACCCAAATATGAAGCATGCAAGTCGCTGTGCCACCTGCTCTCTTCTAGTTAAGAGTCAACTCTAAGATCATAGTATATTGGAGAACTGATTTTTTCCCATTATAGCCATCTCAGACTACTGGGTCAGTTGGCACTCTTTTCCACTTATGCATTCTTCACAGTCCTGCAAATCCCACGATTCTTAGTGTCAGTGTTTCCCTTCCATCAGTCATCTCTGACAATATACCTCTTACCTTACTCTCTAGGAATACAAACCAAGACTCAAGCTAGCCTGTATACTCCTTTTGCCCAAGTTAATAAACTGGAATGGGATAGTCAAGCTAACACACCCTTTCACTTGGTTATGTTCACTTCTTAACTGATTCCTTAGGTTTCATAGAGCAGCTACTTGTAGTCTTTTAGGTTTTGATGTAGTATTTTTCAAGAGCACATTAAGATAGATGCATTACAATTTGAGCTTGTCTTGGAAAACAAAATGCAAATTAATTGACTTGATTGATTGATTGGTTGATTGACTGTCTCATTGATTATACATATGACATTGCCTAGGAATGATTGATATCATGCTCAGTAAGTAACCTACACTTTCAATTAAATCTCATTCCATAGGGAGATATAGACAGTGTTATAAAGGAATGACCTCCTTGTCCTAAGTCATTTTCTGAGAATCAAAGTCTTCCACCTGGCCGGTTAGTTTAGGTAGGAGAGAAAGTTTCGTTTTGCAAATGTAACTTCTCTTTCTGCTTTATTGCACCTGTGGAGTTCAGTAATGTCTATACAAAAGCAGTTTATTCTTTGTTAAAGAAATTATTCTGCATTTGCATACTTTCATTCTTATTTTCTCATTTGGCTAAACTGAGGTCGGGTCTGCCTGAGTTGGTGGTAGCTCAGGTGGATGTAAAAGATCCCACGGCACCTATCAAAAAGAGTAGTTGGCTGCTTTATGATATTAATGCTTCTCATCTTTCTTTCATTATTTACACATTCAACATATTTATACTCTATGTCACACTTTATACATTATTTACACATTCAACATATTTGTACTCTATGTCACACTTTATACATTATTTACACATTCAACATATTTGTACTCTATGTCACACTTTATACATTATTTACACATTCAACATATCTGTACTCTATGTCACACTTTATACATCACAATAAAACACTTTACAGGATCACTTTCCTACATATATGTAAAACCCAAATGATCTCTTCACCCTTTCCATCATAACCATTTCTTTATATCATTTATTACTTCCTTGTGATCTTTTATTTTGCTATTCAGCAATTCTTCACATTTTCTTTTCCCTACAAAACAAATAGCAATGCATACAATTTTATCCCATTTTTCAGTTTCTTTTTCACACAGTCTTAAATTTCCCTTACAGTACCATGTTCATATTAATGTTTTTAAATATTTCTAGTCATAAACATTGAATAATGTCCAAAAAACATCTTATAATAAAAAAAGAAAAATGTTGTAATGTCTCTTCAGTATTATAGCTATTACACATTTTGTTCTAACATTTTATATTTCATGTTACTTTTCACTGGCAGTGTGTCCAATAATAAATGCCACAGAAATCACTGGCTTCAAAAACAGTGACTGGCCTCAAAAGCATTGATCCCTACTCATACACACAGAGTCTCACAAGTGACACATCTGGTATTAGAACTCCTGCCTAAATAGTACATCACACTATAGCATTATGCAGTTATACGACTCACTATGGAGCTTAGAGGGTTAGACCTTCCTCAAAGGTGTATTTCAAGGTGAATGACATCAGCAGGCTTGTCAAAGTAGGGAATGGAAAGTGTAGTGACTGTGACTGGCCTCAAAAGCATTGATCCTTACACACACACACATATACACACACACACACACACACACACACACACACACACACACACACACACACACACACACACACACACACACACACACAATCTCACAGTTGCCATGTCTGGGATTAGAACTCTTACCTAACTAGTACATTACACTATAGCATTTTACAGTTATAGCACACTCCACGGAACGTATAGGGCTAGTCCTTCTCCAAAGGTATATTTCAATGTGAATGACAGCAACAGACTAGTTCAAGTAGGGCAATGGGGAGTGCAGTGTGTGTGAATGGGCCATCAACCATTTGTCTGGGAGCACACACACAACACTCAATCACACACAGGTTTACATTTGATAGGACCGTGTATACAACTGCTAGATGAATAATGACTTGGACTGTCATGTTACACAGTTATCACAAGCACCACAGACACTATAGTGCTGAGGCCTACCAGAAGCAAATGTCTACAGGGATAGACATTTTCACATCATGTGGTATTGGCCAACTGGGTGTGTGTTGGGTGGGACAGGCCACATGATGGGAAGATCTTTGTCACTATCTGTCACTCTCTTCCCCACATCTGTATATGTGTATGTTTCACCTATTATAGTGTGTTGTCCTTGGATATATGTGTGTATTCCTATCTGATGTGTGTGCAAAGCATGACTGGTGTGCAATGTGGAGTGAGTGCACAGACATCTGCGACTGACAGATATGTATAGTCCACTGTTGTTGCCAGATATGGGCCTCATTTCTGTAAGTGTGGGAGCATGCCCAGTATAGCCTATCAGTACTTTGTTGTCAGACATGGGCTTCGTTTCTCTAAGTGTGGGAGCATGCCCAGTATGACCTTCTGTATTGAATGTGTGAATCCATTTCAGGTAGGTAGTACTCCAGTGCAGGCAGTTGTGTTCTACACCTACAGCTAGCGACCTGCTTCTGCAGGATATCTATAGATCGGTTGACAATATGGGGTCACAATGGGCAAAGGATAGTGGTAATTAACTGTGTCTGTGCTGCTTCTGCTACATGGTTTTGGTGTTAGCAGAGATATTCAGACATATGTAGTGTTTTACACTGTGCTGTTTTATGTCATAAACTATCTACTGACAGGTATACGTATTTGCTTGCAGTAATTTCCTGGGGAATACAAGATGAATGAAGCTGTGTTCAATATTATGGTCTGCAGCCAACATATTCTTGCACAATATTCCCATTCTGGAGGGGGAGCTGCAGACACTTGCTGATGGGTAATTGTAAATGGTTCAACATCTTAGTACTGTGATGGCTGAGGATCCCATGCTTGTACATGTATCATTGTGACAGAATGGTCATATCCTGCTGTGGCCATACCTCACAGCTGCACAGATTTACACAGGTTACCCAGAGGCGGGGCTCATATTTCTGGTCATTACCCCTTCACATTGTGGTTTATGGGCAGGTTTGTAGCCACCCATTCCTGTGTTTGCATGCAGGGATAGTATGTGCACACATCTGAGTTTCAGACTTCACACACTCCATGGCGTCCATGCTTCTACAACCCCCCTGTAATTCTATCCTCTTCCGAACATTATGAAAATGATACCTGATAAGTATCCCCATAGTTATCACTTCATCCCAGCAGTATTTAGGGGATGGTCCACAGTTCATGCAGTAAGACATGGTGGACATACTACTAGGATTTGTTGACATGGCTTTGCATTTGTGTTCTGTGAACTATGTTATGTTGTTATTTGGGAGTCTATGAGATAACATACATTGGCAGCATGGGCGAGGCACAGGCCTTTGACAGAGGACTGTAGGGCATTTGGTAGTGATGCAGGCCATCTGTAGCAGGCCAGTGCATTGTGTCACTCCTAAAGTACCAGGCTGCAAGCCACTGTATTCCCCTGGGGTGACAGGGTAGGTGTGCAAGGTGTTAATGTCAATAGTTTCTGTCCTTATTGGGCCATTGGTGTGGATGCTGGCAGGGTGCTGCTTATAGCTAAGGACACACCTGCATGGGACACCTCTTCAACATGATGCATTCTGTGGCTATTCTCATACAGAGGTGGGGGTCATATTATACTCATTCCCAACAGCAGGGATATGACCAGTGAGGTACCTGTGGCTGATGGTGGGGTGAGCTGAGTGCATGTGTGCTATGGAAGCTACTTGCAGCTGGCTCACAGATATAAGTGGGGCATTCCACTTATGCTGGCTTGTGCAGGGACATCAGCAGTTTCTCAGTACTTCATACCTGTGCCTTTTGTGGTCTGCCAGTGTTTGGCCAGACTACATCAGTATTCCATACTACATAGCCAACTAATGTGCTGCTAACCTATATGTACAACTCCAAAGGTGTGTCCATTTGACAGCAACATTTTATACACTCTCTGTCTAGTGTACTTCCACCTGTGTACTGTATTTCTGGACCCACATTCATGACATATCCAACTTTCAGATGGTAACAGATATTACATCCGAACAATTAGTATGGATTACTGCTGGATTGTGTCTTGCTGGGATGCATTGTGTTTGCCACTGCAGTTGTGAGAACTTAGCCCTGTCATCAACAGTACTGACCATTGGCCACCAGGACACAACCTCCATGCCTACATGGTGATCCCTTTCATACAATATACAACACACAACAACTTAACACACAGAGCCCTGCATATTGTACACATGCAGCAATCTATCCTGCTGCTCTGGCCAGCTCAGGTAATCTGTGCTTCACTGTTATTATACCTACACGTACATGTTACTACATTTCTACATAGGATTCGGAGGGGGGGCACACCTGACAACTGTAAACATTTGCTATGACTGTACTGGTATTGCAGGTACTCTGTTGGCTTCCATTTCATTCTATATTCTGACCTATTATACAGACTAAAGGCATGTCAGTGTAGTACAGTTCTTAGGTTTTATTGACCTACATTTCAGTTTCATACTTCTTACCCTTCAGAACTAACATTCCACTGCCTGATCTGTTGTAGTCTGTCTGTGTAGGTCTGGAGGGGGGCTGTTCTACATAGCCATCAATCAGAGGCCTTAGCACAGCCTTTCTTTGTGTTTTTCTAC
Source organism: Protopterus annectens (assembly GCF_019279795.1). Taxonomy (NCBI): domain Eukaryota; kingdom Metazoa; phylum Chordata; order Ceratodontiformes; family Protopteridae; genus Protopterus; species Protopterus annectens. The sequence continues at coordinate 715,802,976 of NC_056726.1, forward strand.
ACCTGTCCTACTCGCTGAGAGACTGTTGTTGGGTATGTGAGCCTCACTGACATGCATGTGTGTGTCCTATGGACACACATTTGGCCCACCACATGTCCTGCAGTTGGTTTTGTCACCTTGTCTAGTACTGCCTACTGTGTTGACACCAGTATTTGTTATGAATTTCATGCTGCTGATATAGGTGTTTACTATCTGCTGCCATCCCATTCAGCCACCCTATTCCCTTACATGCTCACACTCATACCATAGATGCAGGTAGCAGAACATACTACTACATTCAGCAATTGATAGTGAGAGTAACTTCCCTTGTGGCTATGCCGGTATTGAGGATTGTGCTGGAGGGCTGACTATGTTGGATGCACATAGTACACTCCCTATACATGGTTAAGCACAGGTAGTGTCATGTTTGGCATCCCTTTTACTACATGTGCAAGTCAGAGAGAGAGGTGTCATTCCCTGAGTTCCTACCATGTTAGTGTATGTGCTATACGTTGCATCTTTGTCAAGGCCTGGGCATAATGGGCATGCCTCCTGCCTACAGGAGCAGGCTCAGGTTGTTCCTCTTCCGAGTCACTCTGTGCCTGTGCTGGCCTTGGCAATGGTGGAGGGCAGTGTGGCCCAGCACCATGCTGTTCCTGCTGCAGCTGTTTCCGCAGGATCATATTGTGTAGCATGGCACATACAATGAAAATTTGGGTACATGTAGCTGGTGAGTACTGCAAGGCTCCACAGGATATGTCCAGGCACCAGAACCGTCACTTGAGCATCACAAACACATGCTCTATTATGATTCTGGTATGTGATGTGCCTCATTATGGAGTTCTTGTTCGGATGTGTGTGCATTTCTGATGGGAGTCATCAGCTTTGGCTCCACTGCGTCACCAGCATCCCCCACTAGGTGGCCATATGGGATGTCCCCATTGGCAAATCTCTGGTACAGCTGCATCATATTCTAGATATGGGAGTCGGGATAGCTTCCAGGGATGCCAGCACACTCATTCATTATAATGCCCTGGGCATCGCACATGACCTGGCAGTTGATAGAGGGGAAGCCCTTGTAGTTTTTGTAGACTCTACCCCGCTCACCGGGTGGTGCTTTGATGTGTATGTGCGTGCAGTCTATAGCACCCATTACCTCAGGCTAGTCTGCTATTTGGTGGAAGAGACACATATTGCTGGTCACTGCCTCACGGGTGTTGAGGAAATATGTGCTGACATGGCATCTAGGAACTGGTGGAGTACCCTGGATCCAGATGCCTGTGAGATCTCCATGATATCCCCAGTTGGCCTTTAGAAGGTACCTATGGCTAGTATTCATAAGCCAACACATACCTTCATATCCACTAGGATGGGTTCCCCTCTGTTGTTTCTGTGTGTGAGGCAATTAGTAGTTACAAGTTAACCAGATATGTAATTTACTGAAGTTGTCTGCTAACTTATCTGCAGGCCAGATCGGCTGGTACCAGGAGAGATCATTGACAAAGGGAGGGAGAGGAGAAGAGGACCTAGCAGTGAACCTTGTGACAGCACCTGTATTAAGTGTACCAGGAGTAGAAGGTGAGACATTACTATGGACTTTGAAGGATCTGTCTTTCAGATAGTTGTGAAACCAACAAATTGTGTTATCTCCAAAGGTGAGTCTTGTGAGTTTATAAGAAGAAGGCTATGATTGACTTCAAAAGCCCTTGTCATTGAGAACAAAGAGACCTGTAGTAATGAATCCCTCACTCTGGTTGCAATAAACAGTATCAGTGGCCATTACCAGAGTAATGGAGGGACTGAAGTCATTGTGAAAGCCATGCTGTATATCACAGAACAAGCCATAGTTGTTAATGTGGTGAAGTAGTTCAAATGTTTTAGTAATAGGGCACAGGTTAGAAGTAGGTCTGTAATTATTCATCCCATTATGAGTAGTGCGTTTAGTTACTGAAATTATAACTGCATGATAGAATGTTGGGGGAACAGTGCTGGGGAAGGGGTCAGAATATGAGTAAGGAGTGTTTTATTTAGATACTGAATTGCTAAGTTTGAGTTGAACTGGCTTTGTCTGTTATACTGAAATTTCAGCAAAGAGAAAGTTTGCTACACTTAGGGAGGAGGTTGGCATAATGGTCAAGGTGTTTACCTTACAGAGACAAGGTGCAGGATTTTATTCTCACTTGGGGTAATTGGCTAGGCTCAAAATAGCCCCCAAGCGCAGTTAGTCTAGTATTAAACTATGAACCTATAAACGATAAGAGGTCAGGGCATATAAATCAGGCAATGATGGTTCCAGTTCTTCATTAGTAGAGGAGAATATAGTAATAATGATTTTCCTGTTATGTGCTTCATTCTTTCCAAAGCAGAGTGGCTCTAGACTAATTTGCTTCCTTCTTCAGACTAAGAATATCAGTCTTGTGAGGGTTCCTTTTTTAGTTCTTCCTGGCAGAATCTCTGTGTTTAATTGTGTTTTTAATAGCCACTGTTTGCCATGGGCAGCTCAGTGACCAAAGCCTTCTTTTTGTAAGGAGATACAGAGTATCCTGAATTGTGGTCAGTTTTGAGTTGGAAATAGTCTAAAGCAGTGGTGGGATCAGTCATGGCATATGGTGAGGGAACTCAATGTATAACATTGGGGAGTGTGCTGAGATTATGCATACATACTCAGTTTCTTAATGATTCCTTTAAATTCATTACTAGTCTGTTTAAGTGTGCTATTATGTTTGGTAGATTGAGACTTACAAGCATGAACATATTACTTGTTCTTGTTATGTAAATATATGTATATGGCTGTTCCACTATAAGGATCTGACTTTTTTGAATTCCACATTATGATGCCCTAGTAGGATGGTTAATTATTTGTAAAAGAAAGTTAATATTTAGAATATTACTGATGGAGCTGGGCATGCTGACCCCTGACAACATAGGTCAAGTTTATTGATGGATAGTTGTAGCAGAAGGATGTTAGATTTTTTGCTAATATGAATGAAGCCAACAACCCATATTGCTTAATAATTTGTTGAGTTGTAAACTGCTTGTGTTCCTATGTTTAGCTTGTTTTATGCATATCATTTTAACTTGTTTTGAATTATTCTTTACTGTATTGTGGAGTAGCAGTTAACTTTCCTGTCTCACAACACTTCATTCATCATTTCTTTTTTGGGTGGGGGTAATATTTTTGTGGAGTATGCAATTCCTCCCTGTGTTTTCTTTGTTTTTTGCTAGGTGTTCCTGTTTCTTCCTATGTTCCTGGGATATACTGCAGTGAACTGGTGATCATGTCAACTATCTATAAGAATGCATGCTATGCAAGTGTGTGTGTGTGTGTGTGTGTGTGTGTGTGTGTGTGTGTGTGTGTGTGTGTGTGTGTGTGTGTGTGTGTGTGTGTGTGTGTGTGTGTGTGTGTGTGTGTGTGTGTGTGTGTGTGTGTGTGTGTATCTTGTGATGGCTTAATACCCTGTTTATTATGAGCTTTGATGCCTTGTGGCCAGTGATTACAGAGAGAGGCTTCGACTCCCATGAACCTGCAGTGGATTAAGCAGAGATCACAGAATGAATGATGGAATATTCTTTCTTGTTGTGTCTTATGGCCTGTATTTCATTGCTTCTTAATTGATGTATGTGCTTCCAAGCATGAAGAAACTGCGTAATTGTCAGTCAGGTTTGCACAGTCATTACAACATGTTCCCAATTGACTGACCTTCCACATTCCACAGTGACCTGACTTTTGACCAACATGTGTCTGTTGTTGTTACAAAGTCCTTCTATACTGCACAATTTAAAAACAAAGGGGATTTGGGTAGATCTAGGGATGTCATTGACCTCCTTTACTCATCTTTCATTAGGCCAGTTATTGAATACAATGCCCCCTTAGCCATGTATCTGTCCAGACGCATGCAACAAGTTGAATGCCCAAATAGATACCTTATTAAAAGGATACAAGGTCTAAACAACATGTCCTACATGGAATGACTCAAATCCCTGTCACTATACTTGATATCCTACAGAATGCTAAGAGGATACCTGTGTCTTGCATAGAAAGCATCATCTGAACCATTACTGATGGAGTTACTGCACATCAGCAAGTAAAACAGCATCAGAAATACTAGATCCAGGGGTCTAAACACCTTCTGCAACATCAACAGAATGGATATTGTTGCTGTGGAACAGACTCTTCATCTACACAAAACAAAATCCATCTGTGTCCATTTTTATGAACAACTTAGAGCTATGGATGTGAAACAGAAAATTTACTCCAGGACTACACCTTGTACTACTAATAGGCTTATAGATAAATAGGCTAGCTGCCCTTTGGACTATTTTAGGTTTAGCTAGTTTTCCTTAGTGAAGATCAAACTCTGTACTTCCTGTCTGATATGTAAACACCTTAACCATAATGCCAACTCCCAACCCAAATAAACAGACGCAGCTCCTAAATGCTTTATCCCATGCATGGGTTCCCTCAAATTATCTATGGTATGATCCCAGTTATTCTCATTAGGGGTAATATATAATTATCGACTATGGGATGGGTAAAGTTAACCTATAACCAAACGTAATAGGTTATTTCAAGCACAAATATGAAAACAGGCTTAAAATGGCCGACAATGGCAGCTAGCCTAGTACTTACCTATGAACTTTTGAACTTATATTCTTTCATATGGATAAAGGTAGCTAGTAGTGAATGGATCACCATTAGTACTGTAGGTAAATCGAAACATTTTTGTGATATTTGAAGATTTTAGAACAAATTTACTATATTGTATACAGACTGAAGGAGAGAGTTATTCAGATAATTTTATGTGTGCTTTTTTGCTGGCTGGTTGAAGTGTTCTTGCTTTTAACACCGGAATTGATCACTTTAATATAATTTTCTGTTTGAAGTCTGTTTATTTGAGTAAGTTAACCAGCTGTAAAGTTACTACACAACTTGTACTTTTACACCAAGGGATTTATAGGGACTGTCACTTGATTGCATCTATTTTATATGGTATATTAGATTGCAGTTAAGACTTGTAACTAAATAACACTCAGTTTACTGACTTAATGGCAGTAATAAGGCCATTTCCCATTGCAAGATAACAAACATACTGCTGCCTCTATTTTTCATGGCACAGTCTTAGTTCTTGTTATCAGCTTGCCCACAATAGTTCTGTATCTGCTATAAGTGAGACCTGTCATGCACGGCAGGAAGGAAGGTAGAATAATTTACTTCCATACACCTCTCATATCTGAGCTGACTCAGGCATGGCCAGCACAGGTCAACAATTTGCTGCAGAGGTCCCTGTCCAACCTATATCGTTCCACTATCTCCAGGTCATGTAGCCCCTGGTAGGATACCCTGGGTCTGTACACTCTTCTCCTTCTCCTCACTGTGGGTTGGTTGTCAGCATTCTCATCCTCACGACCCTCAGCCTCTTCCACATGTTGATTTATGAGAGCAAAAGCAGCTCCTATCATTTTGTTGCTTTTGTTAGGTAAAATTTCCCCATTTGTGTACACCGGTGGTGTAGAGTTTGTGGGAAAAACCAGAGGGAAAGGTATTTCCATAGTTTATAATAGTGTGCTGAGCTGGGCTGCTGCCTGTGTAATTGGCTGATTCTGATACATTTCACCTAACAGCTATGCTAGTTCTTGATTACCTTCCTACTGCTGTTTTCCCTTCCCATTGCCTTCCTGTTTAAGCCTCAAGGTGTGCCATGCAAATACAGTGCTCAGATGTGAACGGAGCTGCTATTTCCTGGTTTAATTTTTTTTTTTTTTAAACCACCCATTTAGGCAAAGTAAATACTGCCAGGCAGTTTCAGACACACCCCCTTCTTTAGCTCTGCTAAGCAAAGGGCAAACCCAAGCCACAGAGCTCCAATAAGCTGACAGTATGCCTGGCACACCCCTCTATGATGTCAGCTAACTCTTAGACTTGCATCATGATTTTCCTGCACCTACATGGTTGGGTGCTGACTAGCAATGAGGGGAAATCTGTGATTCAGTATCATTCCCCTCATTTGCATAGAACTGACTGCTAATGCCTAATTACAAGTCTAACACTGAGCCTTCCCCCTTAGCAACCACTGTTCAGTGGCCTTGCTGTCTTCTGACTGCCATTGACTATAATGGCAAAATTCTGATTTTGCCTAAAAAGCTTTTTTCAAGGTTTTATTTTTATTTTCGGGCAGATCCTGTTTGCATTCTGCTGCCCTATGCTTAAATGGCCGAAAGCGACCAAAAAAAATAAAAGTTATTTTTTGTTATTTTGAAACTATTTTCCATGCCAATGGCTATATATTTGGCCATTGGCATGCCTTACACTTTATATACACCCTTTATTTGGAGCTGTCATGGCTCTGCTTTGTAGATGGCAGAAATGTACTCGGTTACTAGCCAAATATATTTCTGCAGGTTACACTAATCCTGCACGGATGGCTGCCTGCTTCCTGGATTTCTAATTCACCTCATTTGCATAGTTTTCACCTGCAAATGGGGTAATTAGCATACAGGAGCTGTGTCCATGCATGAATAGTGCAGGAGTGCTCGTGCACATCCCAGGAGCTTGTTTCTGGATCTCTCAGTGGCCATATTGCCTCCAGCAGCTCTTGCACTATTCCTGCACGCCGTGCAGAGCTTCCTGAATCCCGGAGTGTGTGTGTTCACCCTCATTTTCCCCAAAGGATCAGTATAATAGTTCACTTTCATTATTTGTTATTCTGTTCTTTCCTTTTTATCTCTACTTCATTTATAACAATTTTCATGTCTTTCATATTCCTTCTATTCCAAACTTTTTCTTTTTTTCTTACCTCCACCAAGCCACATTTCTTTGTATTTTTCAATATTAAATTTAATTTCCTAGTATTTTCTTTTTTCAAACACTTTTTAACACCCAATACAAATGTATTGACACTGAGAAAACAACTGGATTTATTAAATTCAAGCCCTCATTTTCTTTTACATTCTAAACTCTCTCTCCCTTTTGACTGGATTCAACTTTGTTCTCCAAAAAAAAAATAAAAGATACCCAACAATTCACTTTCCATATAACTTGGAAGCATGGAAACAAGTGCACACCACATGAATACTCACACCACATAAATGCACTATTTTTTCTAAAACATTTGTTTTTAACATGTATACCCTTTTCTTACAGACAACTGAAAAACCCTTCACCTATCTGTCAACATGCCTATTTTTTAGAACTTCCCTCCATTGTTCTATTACTACTTTTTCCCCTTTCAAAGATAACCCCTAGAACATCAGTTTTATACTTCTGGTAAAATAGATTAATAGATTCCTGATATTTTACCACATCTTCGAAGCCCTTACATTTTGACTTATTTAATTGTATTCTTGTTGTACACAAAATGTGTTCTGTTCTGTAATTATCTATTTCATCCAGTGTTTGTTCCTGGCTACTAAAACCAAATCATCTGCATAGGCTAACATCAATGATAGGTTCATAGGTTCATACTAGGCTATCTGCCCTAGGGCATTTATAAGCCTAGCCAGAGTGTGTTTGGCTTTAATTTTTTATTTTAAATTTGCTTTGCCTTTTTTCAAGGTTAGTATACCGTGCCTCTCTGTCCCACAGACACACAAGTGATACCGGGGTAAACCTACGATCCTCCCATCCACTCATCAAGATTCCTGAGGAGAGTCAATAAGGGACTCTGCTAACTGGACTAGGATTTGGATTAGTGAAGAGCCTCTGAGTGTTATGATCTGGTCCCTCAGCATGTCCTCCAGCATTCAGTGCTGAGGTTCAAGGGGTCTTCAGTTGCTGCAGGTGTCTGGTAAAGTACATCCAAAAGGGGCATTGTACTCAATTATGGGCCTGATGAGGATGAGTAAAGAAGCACGATGACCTCCTGATCTAGAGGTGAATCTTCATGATTAGGTGGGCTATATAATGTTTTTTCTAACCACTTTGGCAATGTGGTTTGTCAAATGAGAGATTGCTATGCTATTGGGTCCCAGGTCCCTACCTAATTTCTTTCTTCTGTGCCAATGGATTACCACCTTTGTGGGTTTGTTTGTTTTTTTGCCAAGGGGATGACTATACACTTTTGGCATTTAGCTTGAGATTGGGGTTCTGGCACCGTTGTCTGTTTTCTTGGAGGTTGGAGGGAGATGCTTAGTGTGGAGGCTGGAGAGTGGGTGCCCAGTTGCAGTCATCTGTAAACTTGTTTTGACAGTCCCTCCGTGTTTGGTTGGCCTGTACGAAACCTATACTGAACAAGAGGGTCCCAGGACTGAGCCTTGTGGGATGCCACTTGTAACTGGTTTGGAGTCTGACATATGTCAAGCAATTCTCTAACAATAGGTCTGTTCTCTGTTTGTAGCCAGTTTGTCTAATGATGAGGTTTTTTTTATTTTAAGCTGGTGAGATTGGATTATCGCCGAGTGGGGAGTATTATTGTAAAGGCTTTTGCGAGGGGTGTAGGCTGTGTGGGCCACCTTCCCCTCTTCAATGGCCTTGGTGACTTGACAATCAAATCAATGGCAGGGGTAGATGAGCAGGATCATTTACCCGGTAACAGAGCGGGGGGTCTGGGTAGTCTCGTAGTCCCCCTGTATCTTTATTTATTGGTCCCATGATGATCTTTTGTTTCCTTAGCTTTGCAGACCAAGCTAGTCAGGCTTATGAGGTTAGTTTCCAGAGATCGTTGGGGCACTTTGTGACAGGAGAGGGACCACTGTTACTGTCATCTTCTTTGGTACCATATATCCTGTAGTAAAGCTGAGATTGAAACAATAGTTTTATGTGAGTTTTTAGCTCTTCTTGGAGTTCATGTAGGGCCGCCAGCCTGGACACTGTCTGGTCCCATTGATGCTTTTTTTTTTGGAGGCGGCGAGGGCCTGAGAGCTGATGAGAATGTCAGGCAACGAACCTGTCAGCTAGGATGTTGGCAATGTCTGTTTTGCTAATACTGATCAGAGATGCCTTCCCTTTTGGGTTTTTGCTCTATCATGTAGCTTCTTCCTCCTTTTCTATTGTATAGTTGTTTATGAAGTCCACCACAGACAGGGCGTCTTTTCACTGTGGTTTTCTGGGCAGGGGGTGGGTCAGGATGTGAATATCCCAGTGAGATGTTAGTATGGTCTTACCTTACCAGTGAGGACACTTCTGGTCTGGAGGAGCATGAGTCCCCATGTTGGTGATGATTAGGTCCAGTATGTTTTCCCCCCTCTTGTGGGAATTGTTCTAAGGAGAGTTTTGTCGTGCATCTTGAGGTTTAGACTTCTGGCATTGAGTAGTACTCTTACTCTTGGTTCCCTTGTCCTTGTGATATGGTGGGTTTGTCAAGGGCTGTGACTGTTCGGCACTGGCTTTGTGAGCTATGTGTTGCATGTGTTTTGTTTTTGGGAGTAGTTGTTGCTTGGATGTCTTTGGAGGTCTCTGCTGCTTAGGCAGATGTGTGTTTATGTGTTTGGTTTGCTGTCGTTATCCTTACCTAAACTTCCCATATACCATCCTTTAACCATGATCTATGTGTTTGTATAACTGCCTTCATTACCATCAGAAATATCCACATGCTCAACAGATGACACTCTTAGCTCTCTTCCCTGTCCAATCTTTTTTCCTGCCCATCTATTCACCATCACAGACACCCAAGAATGTTCATAAGTTCTCTTCACTATCCTTCTTATTTTTTCTCCTGTATCATATGCTTTTAAAATGTTTAACATGTCCCCATGATCAATACTATAAATTGCTTAAGCCACATCACATCACATCAAATTACATCACATCACATACTGTTTATAGGTTCATAGGAGGTTACTAGGCCAGCAGCCTTAGAGCCTTTATAAGCCTAACCATATTAATCCCAAGTATCCCAATTTGTTTTTTTTGGGTAGTTCACAGAACAAATTTATGAACAGAGCATATCTGTGATCAACAAAAGCTACCCCTGTCCATGAGGCACATGGGTGCCACTGCAGGGTCGAATTTGTGGTCTCCCATCTAATTATCCAGGGTACATTTGAATAGGGTCAGTGAGGAGCTCTGATTTATGTAAATAGGAAGTTTATTCCTGAGAAGCATCAGTCTTTGGGAGACATCTGTCTCTCCAGCATGTTCTATTAATGTCACAAGCTAGGTTGTGATCCATAGAGCCAGTGACTCTTGTGCCATTTGATTTACAGGTGTGGAGCATTTCTGTTAGGACAGGATCAGAGATTGCCCAATATGCCAGGCACAAGTCATCTGACAGCAGCCTATAAAATACAGAGTACAGTGACAGGGCTTTCAGACTCTCCACATAGGTCATGGTTTGGACTCCTTGTATTTTCTTAGTGAGAAACCTCTGAGGTTTCTGTCTGGTGAGGAACATGCAAAAGGGTGCATTATACTGTATTAGTGGTCTGATGATGGTCAAGTACAGTGGAGTTGTAACATCCCTTTACCTGAATCGTATCCCCTTGATTATGAGGTGTGCTATGTAGAATGTTTTTTGCACCATTGTGGAAACTTGCTGGTCAAAGTTCAGATTCCTATCAACTTATGTTCCCAAGTCTCACACCACTGGGCTGGAACTCAAAGGGGTGATGTCAATATTGTAATTTTTTGGGAATTCCATTTTGCCAAAGGGAATAATAATGGATTTTTTGCATTTTAGACCTTAGCTTTTGCAGCAATCATTTGTTTGTATTAGCCCTTCTTGTAATATGGTGACATCATTGGAGGACCCATTGATTCCTCCTAGTTTGCAATCATCAGCTAAGTTGGTGAGCCAGAGGCCATCTTCTTTGTCCTGGACTTCTGAGAAATAGATGCCAAACAGTGAGGAGCCCAGCACAGACCCCTGTCATTCTCCACTTGTGATGGGTCTACTGGTGGAGGTGGAGTTATCGATTTTGACAGAGTGTGTTCTGTCAGTGAGCAGATTGAGTACCCATCTAGTAACACAACGGTTAATCCTGAGCTGGGAGAGTTTCTCAATGATGCCAGAGTAGGGAATTGTGTTGAAAGCCTTGGCAAGGTCAAGAGAGTCTGTGTGCACTGTCTCACCTTCATTCATTGTTTTGGTGACATTCTCAAAGACTCTACCATATGCATGTTTTACCCTTAATGAAGCCATACTGGGTTGGCTTTATAAGGTACATCATAATTCTTTCCATGGCCTTACAGATGAGGCTGCTTAGACTTATGGGTCTGTAGTTGCCAGAGTCAAGTTGATGTCCCCTCCTCCCTTTGTGCATGGGGATTACTGTTGCAGTTCTCCATTCTGCAGGAACATAAACAGTTTCCAAGCTATGATTAAAGAGAACACCAAGTAGGTCTACTAGGTCTTCTTTTAGATTGTTTAGTAAACAATGTGGGATATTATCTGGTCAAATTCAGACTGTGTTTTTGGCCTTGGTGAGCACAGATGAAACGTTCTCTAGAGACCCAAGGCAGAGGGCTCGTGTCAGGTATGCTTTGGGATAAAATAGGCAGGGATAGGGGGGTGAATTTTGCACTGAATCTGTCAGCTAGCATAGCAGGTTGGTGATATATTTTCTTTCTCTTTCCCCTTTATCTTTACACAAAATCAAATTTGCTGTTTTCCCTTTAACCCATATACCCCTTTGCCCAGGTGACATCCATCATTCTTTTCTGAATAATCTTCATAAGTATTTTATGTCAGCATTTTCCATTCTAATTAGTCTCCTGTTTTTATTTCTTCCCTTTCCCTCATTTTCCATATACATATTCCTTATAAATGTTATAACCACCTTACCAATCTCTTCTTCTTTTATACCTCTTTCCATTCATTCATTCATTCATTCAATATTTCCCTATAAACATCCTTTTCATATCTGACATTTCTTCATAAAAACTACACTTATCAATCTGGACCTGGTGTGGAGTCTTCTTTACCTTCCTTTATAGCATCCCTCTACATCGTTCCTCTTGATTCTTTTTTCCATTTCTTTCACTACCTCATTTTTCGTCTTTACTTTCCATGTACCCAAGTTGCATTATTTTTCTAATATAGATATATATATATATATATATATATATATATATTCTTTACATACCTTTCAACTATATCCATAATTTCCTCTTATTTATTTGTGTTTTACCTGTCCTTTTTCATCCTTCATTACAATCATTCTTCTCACATTATATCTCAGTTTCCTACTTAAGAATGGGGAAACTCCTTTTCTGCATTCTAGATAAAATAATATTTATTTTCATCTTCTTTTTCAAGATTTCCTCTGACCCTCTCTCAACTAATTTTTCACAAATTTATTTTTGCTTATTATATATCATGTTTTACTTCCTCCATTGCTCTCTCTCTCTCTCTCTCTCTCTAATTTTAATTATAATGTCCCCAACATCAGACAAAATGAATCATAAGGGCATAAAAGCATTGTCTAAAATACAGCATCTGTTTACTTGCTGTTCATACTTTGTTTTCACCCTCATAAGAGGCCTTTTCCTCCAGCTCCCAACAGCTTCAGTCTGTCTCCACTGCACCAGTACATCCCTGTCTTTCTTCAGTCTTTCACTGGGTAAGTTTTTAATCGGGAAACATTGCTGTCAGTTTCTTTCTGTTTACTGTTCTCAGCTCCATCTTCCTGCAGCCCAATGCAAAGTACACCCTTAAAGCCAGTTTCACTGGCAGGATGTCCCTCATCTGTGTCCATGTCATCATTTACAGCATCCCTTTTCTTTGTTATCTCCTAACTGTCAAATATTTTGTCCATTACCATGTTCCACTGCATGTACTCTGATTTTTCTGGTTATGCTTCTTCCATAATTCTTTGTAAAACAGAGTCATCCAGACCACCCTGATGCTATGAGTTTCACCTCCAAAGCATATTTTGCCTTCTGAATTACAGTTTCTGTTTTCTCTTTCTCCATCTCATCTCCACTCACCATGGCTCTCAGTCAATGAGGGACAAATCCCAACAGAATCAGGGACAAATCCAGAAATAATCAGGGACAATCAGAGACACTTTTCATATATTAGCATTATTAACTTGAGACACTGGCAAAACAAAAGAAAATGAGTGAATGTGCATTTTCAAAAGTAAAAGAAGTCTGTAACTCTAATTATTGTTATTATTTCTTAAGTGTAATTCATCATCTTTTCTTCAAAACTCACCACTTTTTTGTGGGGTTAAGAGGGACAGAGCTAAAATGTCTGTCAAAATCAGGGATGTTCGAGCCCTAAAAATAGGGTTGCCACCTTTTGTTGTGGCTAAAACCAGAATAAAGCCACAACCCTTGCATCACCAGTAACCCCGCCCACCCTACCCCTCTCCCAACCATACTCTGTCCATTTTATGACATCACACTTACATCATCTGGTGGGGAACACCCTCTTTTTTTGTTCCTGCTGCCTGTTTTTGGTTGATTTACCATGCTTTACAGAAAAGCATAGTGAATCAGCCGATTTACAAACTCCAATAATCTGTTTCCTTTTTTGAAACAGAATACCGGAGTTTGTACAGTGTTTTCTGGACTAACGGAGAATCAGTTTGATTTCTGGATAGTCCGGAAAAAAAATGGAGCGGTGGCAACCCTACATTAAAATCAGGGACAGTAGAGAGGTATGCCACTCACAGCCTTTATCTTAGATTCAGTGATCACTAGTATCCTTCTAGTGCCACCTAGTGATTACCCCATAAAGAATCCTCCAAAGAGTAGGGGAAATTTCCTGACTCCCTGACCAGATTTCACTAGTCAATATGAATTCCATCTTGGGTATCCCCTGAAAAGAGGCCATTGGCCTGTGGGACTAATCCATTCAACAAACTGTAAATAAATAAATAAACTTTATTTCAAGTGGACAGTGCATAACAACAATATGAAGTGGGGTTGAGCTTCCCAGCTTGTGACTACTATAGATCACATATGCTGGCCACACTTTTTTTTTAAATTTCTGCCAGAGAAAATTCCTGATTTCTGTTTCTAGTTTAAGTACAGTGAAAATGAGAAGGGTGCCATACTCATAGTGGCACTTGAACTGTGAAAACTCATAAGACTGAGCTTCTGGGTTGGTTCTAGTTGGAGTTACAGTTCAGTTATTTTTTTCTCTCTGAGTCAAACGTCATTTATTCATTCATATTAAGCTGGCTTTAAAGATTACCAGATATAAGTGCTACTATTCATTGACCTGCCTAAGAATTGTTGAGAGCCAGACAGCACATGAGTAGTTTTAATTATTTTCCCTATACCAGATGAAGCAGTGGTATACACTGAGAGGCACTGAGGATCAAATAGGTAATTTTTTACAGACAAAGTATTTAGTTTCTTTGTTTCTCTAGATTTGCTGATTATTTGATAGCTAACCTAAGGCACATAGCCATTTAACCTGAGATGATTCAGACTAAATGAAAAGGAGAGCGTGAGATACAAGATATGTGGCAGAAAACAAGTTAAATAATGAGGTAAGATAGTGGGAAGACAGGAAAATGGAAGAATACAGGGTAACAGCTTTGTGTGCACAGCAGTGAAGAAACTTGCAAATTAGATAAATGTAGGTCAATTCATTTAACAGTGGAAGAGAGAATAAAGTCCAGGAAATATAGTGCAAGCAGACATGTCTGGAAATCAGTGAATTTCAATGAGACCGTGTAAGAATAAAGCTAAGTTAATTATGTGTATATAGTAGGCCCAGGCTGAGAGTACTATGAGAAGAGCTGGATGCCATGATAGTGCTTATCTGTGATCTCTGTATGAGGGCATGGGTGTTGGCACTGATAGAAAGAATGAAAATAAAGGTAACAATCAAGTAATGTAAAGCTCCCTTTCCTAGTGCCATATTATACTATATCTCACTAATTCATCTTTAAATTCCTGTGTACCATTGTAAACATTTTAAAATGTTATACAGATTTTGTCTCAGGACCCTTCTCTCTCATTATGGCCATATATGATTTATCAAGGTGGGTGTGCTACTTCTTGCAAATTTAAAAATTCCTTACTACCTTTGCTAGCATTAAACATGATACCTTTGATGCATAAATAACTTCACCAAGTGTATGTCATTTTTAGTTAATATCCAGAATCCTAGGTTCCCCCGCACATTGTCCTTGTAGCTTATATGTACTACTTGTTTTGTGCTTTTTAAATATTAAGTATTTGATTGTCACTTGCCTTATTCTACTCCAGTACATTCTCCTACTGTTTCCTCTATCTTTCTTTTGTCTCATGGTGTTTTGCCATTTAACTTTATCATCATTTCTGTTACACTGGCTTATTAATTATAATATGTTTCTGCATTTCCCCCGTGTGTCTCCCTGTGGCTTGCTTCTCACTTGAATTACCATTTCCTTTACACCACCTAGTCATTTCTCAGTCTTTATCCACAGCCAGGTAATCTTCTGTATTTTAATACTTTTTTCCAGAAATTGCCTACCAGCTTTATCAACAACTGAACAAAAAAGTCCAATGTTATAATCCAAGGGATGCTCGATTTTTCATGCTGTTTCAATAATTATTTTCCTTAATAAAATTGTATCTTGTTTAATTATGATATTTCTTCACATAATATGTTATTAGTACTAGACATATCAGAATATAATCCTAAATGTTATATGTATATTACAATACTCGTTGCACTTTGTGAATATTAGAGGGTCAAACTTTACATACATTTGCTCCTTTGGATTTGTCACTGTGTCAGCTATATCTATCGCAGTGTTGGAGTTTAATTGAACTTTTATTCCCTTGGGTTTACTACCTAAACTGTTTCACCCGGTAGTGCCAAGCCTTGAAATAAATAAATTTAGTTATTAAGTAAATAAGTAATGAAGGAAATAAATTAATACAAATACACAGCTAGAGCTAACTACATAAATAGACAGCTACAGCTACATGCATACATTTCTGTACATACAATACTCTCCTTTACGTGTGTGGATATTATCCTTCCAGGTGTTCCTTTGTTGATTCCTTTGTACTCACTCAGATTATTGCATTCATCATATTCCTCGATCTGACTAACTGACCCCATCAGCACTCTCCAGAATACTAGTCATCAGGAGTGGTGGCTGCCAGCACTTAGCTTTTGATTCACCTTTTGTAACACCCACTATGATCCGCAGTGTCCACTATCCACTTTTACAAGCATGCATTGCTCCATCTCCACAAACATTGACTCACACAAGCACAATACAAGTAAAATAGTGCTCTTCTCATGCTTTTGACATCTTTGTAGAAACGTAACTTGTAACTATTGGGTATATTAAATATATATATATATATATATATATATATATATATATATATATATATATATATATATATATATATATATATATGCATGCTTATAACTGTGCAAACAACTTGGAGCTGGCTTTATGGTACCCAAGCTTTACTTTCACTATAATGATGCTACAGCCTGAATTAGCATTGTTTTTCTTCTTTCTGTTTAAATGTAAGATGGATGAGTTGGCAGATTTTCATATGTAAATAATAATAATGTACAGGTAAACTACTCCTGGTGCAGGAAAAGTAAAAATAAATAAAACAAATAAAACAAGTGCCCCTGCCATTTGCAGAATACAGCAACAAAATGTAATTGAGCAAAGCATTTTATCATAACTCTGTCAGACTTTAGAAGGATCAAAGCAATAAAGAAAAAATAAATGCCTTATACAGAAAAGTGAATGTGACATCCTAAAAAAGTGGCACATGGTTAAAAAAATCATGGAAAACCACCAAAGGTACATGAAAAATGACAAATATAATTAATGACATACTTATACAATATACTTGTTTTATCTAAAAGATTGTTTAAAATAGTTACATAATTGTTTAAGTTTTTCCAGTTTAAAGATTCATTTAAATGTACATTCGGTCATGTTGGGCAAGACGTATCCTTATCTGACAACAGCATTTCTTACAGTCTAAACATATTTCTAAATCCCAACCCCTCAAATCCACATCCATACAGACCAGGGCATAAAACAGAAATATTTTAAATTCTTCAAATGAACAGAAATACTATTAACCCCACTAATGTAAACTAGTTTAAATTAACTCTTACTACAATTTTCCACCCGCCTACTTCTATATGCTGTACTCTGTATAGTAAAACTGCCATGCACATCTCAGCATGGCTCTTAATTACCCCTATCAATCAACCTTTACCTACCAGCACAACAAAGTGAAGCCTTATCCCACTATAAATTAAATGCATTGCACTTGGGAGTTATGTTTCCAGTACCTACTAAACTTGTGGAGAATGTAGGCAAAATGTGGTTATTTTTAACAAATCACAAGACCTTTTAATTCCCGCTTTAGAGGCTACAGATGCATTTACATTTGGCACTAATTTCCCCTAACCTAGAAGAGAAAGCTTGAGAATGACATATTGATTTTGTATTTGAGGGAACTGTCACTCTTTTGGTTGTCCAAAATAGACACATATACAGAAGATACAGTGCCAAACAGCATGGTCCAGATGCAGTCTGTTATGTCCTTTCAGGAAGATAATGAGACTACCAATAAAGGCTCCAATAACAGATAATGTTATTATCATCTGTGCTGACCAATTTAAAACTTACCCAATCACAAAAAAGCAGCAAGAATGACAACATCAAAGCATAGTTTGTTTCTTTTGAAAGGTGTTCAATTCAAGCTTAGGTTGATTGAGCCAAGATTTGTTATTCTCGATCAACAAAAGAGCCTCTTAAAGATTATGTGGTCATGGAAGGTATAAGTATACAATTTTCAGACTATAGCAAACCAAAAAAATATATATTTGCCTCTGCTGCTGTATCTCCTGAAATACAAGTAATAAGGTTTCATAAGTGGACATTAAATACCAAGCAAATGGCAATAGCACAAATGCTTGATTTAAAACATGTTTTAAGCTTTTGGCTAGAACAAGAAAAAAATAAGAAAAGCAAAATGTAGTTATCCTAACTGTTGAGAAATTCAAGAGGCACTCCCAATTCATTTACATAAAATGGCTTTTCTGAATGAACCTAAGTGTACTGACTAGCTTTGTTCTAAATGGAAGATTATCTTAGCTTATTCATTTTGTTTAGAAATGAACAAATTAGGCCTGTAATTATGAACATACCTCTCAGCTGTACAGATTTTTGCAGAATGTCCAGATTTTTGCCATATATTTTGGTGTGTTCCTCATAAAATTTGAGGTCTTCAGGCAAATCACTGAGGACTGAAGTTACTAAATAATGGCATACATTTGAGTTTCAGACTTCATAAATTTCTGAAAATGTGTGCTAACAAAAATCCTGTTATTCTGGCAACATTCTAAGTTTATATGAGCGATATTTAAAATCTGTTCCTATTTCTAGGCCTTTGTCCGCCAATTATTGTAGACTTTGTCCAGATTTCTTGAGCTAAGATGTTGAGAGGTATGATTATGAATGTGGAGATGCCTGTAAATAACCAGTAAAAAAACAGTAAATATGTTTTAAATGTAGGAAGAATAGATGCATTGTTAAAAATTGTTTAACTGGTAGCTCTGTATCTAACCAAGATGCTAGCAATTAAAAAGTAAATGTTACGCCATTAAGAAATGCAATCTGTAAACCTCAAGCTGAAAATAGAAATATTTTAGCAGAATGTGATATAACAGCTGCTAGAACAGTAAGGTCAGCCTATTGTGGTTGTGCCACAACTAAGTTAACTAAATGTACATCATAAGCAAATGGGAAGGAACTGAAGAGAATATTAGAGTCTAGGAGCATGGTCCAACTCACTAAAGACCCTTATGTCTGCAAGCATAACATCTTTGACAGAAGAAAGGTCTAAGTGGTATGTGCTCATGGAGGAAAAAAGATAGTATCAAACAATGCATAAAACAATATTATCCTTTCACTTGTATGATTCAAGATGTGCCTGTGCCTGTGTCTGTGTGTGTGTGTGTGTGTGTGTGTGTGTCTGTGTGTGTGTGTGTGTGTGTGTGTGTGTGTGTGTGTGTGTGTGTGTGAGTGTGTGCGCGCGTCTGTCAATACATATAGCAATTCAGATACTATTGGATAGAGTACCACTTTCTGTAGCTTTAGTATTTTAACACACACACACACACACACACACACACACACACACACACACACACACACACACACACACCTGGGAAGGTGGGCAGAATTTTTAAATTCTCCACAGCTGTGATACTGGTATTGCCACCATTCTGAGGAAAGACAAAGACTTCCAATTTCCAGTCTGATCTTAAATCGTCATTTAATATCTCTTTGACTGGTAGTCAGCCAAAGCAGTCTTAAAGGTGTGTGCCTCAGAGACAGCTACCCATCAGTGTAAATAATGGTTTCCCTATTTTTAAATAAACAACAGTGCATAAGTAGACTCAAAGTATATTCCAGCTACAAGATCTTAAAAGCAAATATATGAATTTAATTAACCATTAAAGAAAATAGAGAAACTATAGAAATATAAAATATACATAGGTTGCAATACAAGGACCATTAAAAGAAAATGCAATAAACATAACTAGAATGCATATAAAAAACAGCTGACTCCAGATATTTAAATTTCCTGACTAGCTTGCTATAAGAAGACTTTTCCTCAAAATAGTTACTTCTTACAGACAGGATGATTGCACATGCAGACAGCAACCTCAATAAATACTACCTATCAGATGCTATATCACTCAGTTGTATAGGATAAAATCCTTTACCATTTTCAGTGTCCCTGACATCATGACTGCTAAGGAGACAGGTCACAAACAAATATCTCCCATCCAATGCCACAGTCACCAGAGTTTGTTAAAACACCTGCAAAGTCCTCTCTTCTGAACTGAATATTCTTCAGAGCTTATAAAGTTTTGATAGCCATAACGTTCCACTGCTGTTTTATCCTTGCCTGTTATATTAGAAGAGGTGCCATCATGTCTGGAGAATTGACACATCTCACTGCCTGTTGACATCTGGAAAAAACAAAAGTACCCCCTTTCTACTATGACAACATAAAACATCTCAGGAACAGAAAAACACAGAAAAAATTAATTCTTATTCATTCAGCCTAGCATCAGCACTTTTCATAGACATTATGTATAGCTTTGCATAACCCCTGCCTTCACAGTGACTATGCACCAATAATAGGTTCATAGGAGGTAATGGAATACTATTCCGATAACCAAGTGCATCCCCTACAGACACCCATTCAGTTGTCACCAGCATGGCTCCCACATTCAAGTCACAACAAGATATGAGGATTTTCTAATCTGCCCTGGAAAGGGTTACAGGGAATGTCTGTACCTCTGTAAGATTTTTCCCAGTGTCAATATTTCATCTCCTGTAAAGAACCTAACCCTAGCAATATCCTGCGCCTTGGCTTTCACACACTGTATCGTATTGGTGATCATATGATGCACTCATGTTACTGACTGATTATGACTGTCAGTGATACTGATATCACGGACTGCCCCCTGCTACATCTCATAGGTTCATAGGTTCATAGGTAGGTATTAGGCTACCGGCCCAAGGACTTATGTAAGCCTAGCCAACAAGGTTCCCTGGCTTATGCCACCCAAGAAAGTTAATTTCCTGTGCCCCTGTTGAACACAGCCACAGAAGTGATCCCCAGGGTGTATTTCCTATTTCCCATCCACTCATCAAGATTTTTCTTGAAGAGTGCTAATGAGGAACTTTGCTTGACATAGAAGGGTAGCTTGTTCCAGAGTATGGGAAGTCTCTGGGACAGGAATCTATCCCTCCAGCATGTCCTGTTTATTGTGATGACAAGGTTTAGGTCCCTACAGCGTATAGCTCGGAGGGATTGGGATTTCTTTAGGTGTAGCATGTCCGTCAGATCTGGGTTTGGCATAGCTTTGTATGTTAGGCAGAGATCACCTCGGAGTAGGTGATATGCTATGGAGTAAAGCTGGAGTTTATTGAGATGGTCAGCATTGGACATCTGTTTTAGTCCCGTAATCCTCTTTGTGAAGTATTTTTGTGGCCTTTCCACTTGTTGCAGATGTCTTGTTAGGTACATTCTAGAAGGGGCATTGTACTCAATAATGGGTCTAATGAGAGCCGAGTAGAGGGGAACAATGACCTCTTTTTTCCTGGATGAGAACCCTTTCGTGATGAGGTGTGCCATGTAGAAGGATTTCCTGACTACTGTGGTGATGTGATTATCAAAGGAGAGACTACTGTCCACCTGAGTCCCAATGTCTCTTATCATACCTTCGGCAACTAAGTGGACTGTCCTTCTGTGGTAGTTCATGGGTACCAAGTTTTTACCACAGGGGATAACAATGCACTTTTTGGCATTGAGCTTGAGGCCATGGCTCATACACCAGGCATCAGTCTCAGTGATGCCCTTCTGTAGGATGTCCACGTCATTTGGGGACTCGACTATAGCACCTAATTTGCAGTCATCTGTAAATTTTATCAGCTAGATGCCTTCTGAATTAGCCTGTACTTCAGAGGTGTAGATACTAAACAGGAGAGGACCCAAGACTGAACCCATGTAGTACTCCACTTGTCACAGGTTTAAAGTCAGATTTGGAGTCTGCAACTTTTACAGAATGGGTTCTGTCAGTGAGCCAGTTGGCAACCCATCTTGTGACATATGGATTTATAGCCAGTTTAGTGAGTTTATCTATGATGCCAGAATGAGGAATGGCGTCGAAAGCCTTGGCGAGGTCAAGATAGGCCGTGTGAACTGTCTTACCCTCATCTACAGCTTTGCTGACTGTTTCAAAGAAGTCACTCAGATTCAGGAGACATGATCTGCCCTTCACAAACCTGAACTGGGTGGGGCCAGAGTTTGGAGGTTACCAATGTGTTTGTTTATGAGTTCCATCATGATATGTTCCATGGCCTTGCAAACCAGGCTCATCAGGCTAATGGGGCGATAGTTCACGGGGTCTGTGGTGGCTCCCCCTTTATGTAGTGGTATAACTGTTGCTGTGTGCTATTCAATGGGTACAAAGCCTGATGTGAGGCTGTGATTGAACATGGTGCTTAGGTGGGGGAGGGGGGGCAGTTTGTTCTGAAGTTCATGTAGAACGTAACCTGGGATGTTGTGCGGTCCCATGGATGCTGTGTTCTTTGCTTTGGAGAGAGCAGTTTTTACCTGCTCAGTTGTGATTGCAGGGGCACTGCATTCTTACAGTATGGATATGGGCCCTTTAGGAAAAATAGTCAATTTTTATAGACTTAACCTACCAGCTCCTTGGAAATCTTCCTTGCTAAAAGACAGTGAAAGTATGTCTTATTATAGCTTCTAATAAACTGTAGTAATAATAACTTGTTATAGATACTGCTAAGTAGGCAAGCCTCACAGTCAGGTTACCCAGCAGCTATCCCCCCCCGCATATTTTAATTTTTAATTACATCACCCCTCTAGCCTCTATATTAGCTACTGAACATTAGTCTCTTCTCACCTACTTATCCCTAACTCCCATACTCTCTTTTTCTTCTGACTCACTGTCTTACCTCCTCTCCCTTGACATTTACTATCTGTAGTCACACTCTCTCACTCTACCTCTTCCCTGGCAGCCTCTCTACACTCCCCTATTTTTCTCTTACCTCCAAATTAACCTGCTAAATTCCATAATACACTGATTGTCATCCTTGACAATCTACTCTCAAGGCTCTTCCCGCTCCGTTCGCCCTGCGGGCTCACTCCTGTCCCCTACCCTGCCCCCAATGTTCACCCTCCCCCAGTACTCCTACATTTATTCCTCCTTTGCCACACCCATAACAATTTCACTCCAATCAAACCACTCATATCTTTAATACCCCCAACCACCTATAACTTAACACACCCCCTATTACCTCTCCTCTTCTCCCTCCTTGCTACAACACCCCACCCATAGACAATTATCCTAACCTGCTCACAGACTTCAACTACCTGTTTTTCTCCCTCTTCTCAAACTTATATAATGCATACATCAACTACCCTACACCAATCACAAGCATGTTTCCTACTCTCCCTCTTACCTCTTCTAACCACTGCCTATCTCTTAACATCCTTTCAGCAACCATTATACTCTACTTTTCTCTTCCCCTCTAAGCATACCTCCATACTGCCATTAACTGACTATCCCAATCTTCTTAACCTTCTATCCAAACCCAGCTACCTACTAGCCAAATATCATAGACTAGCTCACATTAAGTACACTAACCGAAATGCTAAAAAAATATTAGACTATTATTGTAAACCTCTTAACCCTAAACACATAACACTCCTCCTCTCCCTACTAGATGGGGACATTCACCCTAACCCAGGCCCTAACCAGTCCCTTAATTCTCAAAACAGTAACTCTAATAAAACTAGTACACCAACACCTAGCAAACCTTCCGACTCACTCTTAATAGGTCACCTCAATATACGCAGCATTTGTAATAAAATCACTCAACTTCATGCCCTTTTAGATGTCCACCTATTTGACATCCTTTGCCTATCTGAAACTTGGCTAAAACCTACTGCTAAGGACAATGAAGTTACCCCACCTGGGTACAATATCATTAGACTAGACCGCACAACCAAAAAGGGAGGAGGGGTAGCAATCCTTTATAAAGCCGAGCTACAAGTTAACACTGTAAAACTTAACCCACCATCAGACCATAGCCCTGAAATACGTTTCACTAAATTATAAATCAACACACATAAGGCTATAAACATTATCTGTATATATCTTCCTCCAGGAAATAATATCAGTGCACTTGAGAATATCCTTAACTGGCTTTCCATAAATTTCCCACAAGAAACCATAGTCCTTGGAGACTTTAATATAGACTGGAATAACTGTAATACTACACATCCAACCACTCATATCAATCTTTATGGTTTCTCACAAACTATTGACTCCCCCACCAGAATTAATAGACCAAACAACAAAGAAAGCACCTTGGACTGGATACTAACTAATAGCCCCCATCAAGTATACATAGCAGGAACCCTCCCAGATGACCTAAGTGACCACTCACTAACCTATATTATTAGACATAAAACCAACTTAACTTTCCCATTTTCATACAGAACACTATGCACCAAAAAGCAATTTAACCCAGAACTTTTCCAAAATGAACTCAAACAATGCAATTGGTCACCACTAAAATATCTTCCAATCAATGAAGCAGTAGAATACTTCATTTCAACATTCCTAGCTATCCTGGACCATCATGCCCCTTCACGCTCTGTTAGAAATAAAACTAAACCAGCCCCCTGGCTTATTAATAATACCAGACAAAAATCCTTCTCAGAGACAAATACTGGGCAAAATGGCATTCCACAAAAAATCCTTTAGATCAGCAAATCTTTAGAGAATATAGAAATACTACTAAAAAAGCCATCCTATTAGACAAGAAGAACTTTTACCTACAGCACTCCTACCACAAGGAACCACAAAAATTTGGGGCTAGTATTAACAAACTTCTATACCCTGGTCAATCAATCACTCCCAACCCAGATGGCTCCAACCCTGACAATCCCTCTCAAACCGCTAACGACTTCAACTCATTCTTCACAGACGCCATCCAAAAACTTGCTAGCCATCTATCTCCTGATGCCTCAAATCTGCCCACCTCTACCATAATCCCACCCCCTCCATTTCATATACAACCAGTATCTACTTCCAGCATCTGCTCCCTTCTCCAAAGGCTAAAACCTACCACCCCCTCAGCAGACCAACTCCCAGCAGAATTCCTACAAAAAGGAGCTAAAGCCATTGCTTACCCCATTTCCATTCTGATCAACAGAACCATAAGTGAAGGAACTATCCCATCCATCTGGAAAATTTCTTATATTATCCCACTACATAAAGGGGGCCAGTCCAATGAATATTCTAACTTTCGTCCTATAGCTCTGTTATCTCCTCTTGCTAAAATTATGGAAAAATGTATCCATAAGCAACTACTAGACCACCTTCTCCATAACAACTTACTTACCAACTGTCAACATGGATTCTGACCTTACCATAGCACCACCACAGCCATTCTGTCCTTCACAGACAGCATCAATAAAAACAGTAACAACAATATTCTTTCCTCTGCAGTATTCATTGATTTATCTAAAGCCTTTGATATGGTTAATCACCATCTCCTACTACACATACTGAAATCCCTTTCACTCAACACACTAGCCATTAATTGGTTTAAATCTTACCTTGAAAACCGGCAACAGGCTGTACTCTGGAAAAATAATCTCTCTAATAACCTTCCAGTCTCCCTTGGTGTCCCACAGGGCTCTATTTTAGGCCCACTCCTATTTTCCATTTATAGTAATGACCTTCAATCAGCACTCCCACACTCTACCTGCATTCAATACGCAGATGACGCTACTATTATCTGTACAGCCTCCTCTCACACTGAACTTACATCTCTTACCCAAGAAGCTTTCAACACTGTAGAACAATGGTTCTCAGACCGCTGTCTCCTCCACAACCCCAAAAAAACTAAACTGTTACTCTTTACACCAACCTGTAACTCCACCCCTATTCATTTCACACTTACATCTAATGATGGCACTGTTATTTCTCCCGACAAAACCATTAAACTATTAGGAATAACAATAGACAATAACCTAAGCTTTGATAGTCATATAAACAACACAATAAAATCAGTGAACAAAAAACTAGGATCCCTTTACAGAATCAAGCCCTTTCTTACACCACTAGCTAGGACCACTATAGCCAGAACCCACTTAATCTCAACTCTATTTTATGCCTCCCCTGTATATACCAATCTTTCAAGAAATAACATAAACAAACTGGCTACATCTTACAATAACATTGCGAGATTTTCTACAGGTTCTTCCTTCCAAACTCATCACTGTCGGAACCTAAAACAACTAGACTGGCTAGAATTTGCCAACCACCTTAAATATCTCCAGCTTGCCATTGTCCATAAGACCTTGCATCAACCCACTAACACCCCAGTACTCTCCACAATCATTGAACCTTACAAAAACCTACAGAACTTAGCTCCTCTAACAAACTGCTGATCGACATTTCAAAATCAAATAACTCATCAGGTGACACCCTGTACTCTAACTCTGTAGGAAAGCTATGGAATTTATTACCCACTGAACTAACAACTCTAACCTCTCTTTCACTCTTTAAAAATAAACTTTTGCTATTCCTTAAGACACACTGGCAATGCAGCTGTACTCACCCTGACTAACTTCTTTCCTTTTAAACTAATACTTGCTCTTTAACTTATAATATTTTCCTAGAGCAGTAAAATAACATATTATTGAAAATAAACTTTATTATATGCTGCATACAGACCATCTCTTGCACACTACCTATTGATGCTTACTGCTTATTTCATCACCACTGATTATTGTATTCATATATTTATATATAAAAAAAAAAACAAATTTTTACATATATTTTCATGCTATTATTATTGTTGAGACTGTCATGATTTTTGCATTATTTGTATATTTGTTATAATTTGATCTGTTATGACTTTTTATATGTCTTTCTTGGAGCTTTTCTCCCCAGGCCTCTACTGAAAATGAACATGTATCCAGCTAGACTAGCCCGGTCAACAAATGTAAAATAAAAAATAAAATAATAAAATAAAGTTGGCACTGAATCTATTAGCTAGGATGTTGGTGATATCAGTTGGCTCCGTAATTTTTGTTCCATTGTGCTGTAAGTCAGAGCATATCTGGGTGTTGCTGCTGAGATTCTTGACATAGCTATATAATGCTTTGTGGTTGTCCTTAGAATCAGTGGCAATCTTGTTTTCATAGCTGGCTTTGGAGGATTTTATGAGGGATCTTAACTTTTTACTGAGGTTGACTAGGGAGCTCTTCCACTCATGGGATTTTACTCTTTTTTGCAACAGTTTCTTCCTTCTGTTGTAGAGTTTGTTTATAGCAGAAGACCACCAGATTGGCTTCCTTTTTTTGGAGGATAGCGTCTTGGTTCTGCTAGGGATAGCACGATCCATGCACTCATGTAAGTGCATATAGAGTGTATTTGTATAAGATTCGGCAGTTGTAAATATATTATCCATCTGCATGGGTGTTGTGAAGTTTGCCACTTCTGTCTTAAGAAGCATGAATTTGGCTTTGGAGACATTTTTTACAGTGGTTTCCTTAATGGGGGGGGCAGGGGTGGATATGGGATGTGGATATTTATGGTGATTAGCTTATTTTTGGATCTGATCAATGAGAAGTTGACTTCAGGTGTGGAAGACTGGTCACTCATGTTGGTAATGACTAGGTCTGGTATATTATTGCCCCTGGTGGGGGTATGGATAAGTTGATCCAGGGCATTGGAGTTTATGAATTCTAGAAAGCATTGAGTGAAGGAGTTGGTACATGAGTAATTTTCCCATTTAATGGTGGCGTAGTTGAAATCGCCCATTATTAGGGTGTTTGGTTGAACCCTAATATTTTTCAGTATATCAAGAAAAGAGGAGTGGGAATCCTGGGGCATGGAGGGGGATCTGTAGCAAGCTACAATATGGATTGCAGTTTTGCCCAGAGTTAGTTGCACTTGGATAATTTTGGATGCATTATGTTGGGCAACTAGCCTGGAGGTGTGGATATCCTTAATGAATATGGACACTCCTCCGCCCTTGGTGTTCCAGTCCTGGTTAGATGGCTGAAAGATATGGTATGAGTTATATCCTGGTAATGCAGGGGTGCTCTTCACAGAGCCATGGCCTCAAGCTCAATGGCAAAAAGTGCATTGTCATCCCCTTTGGTAAAAACTCGGTACCTATGAGCTACCATATAAGCAGTAATCCACTTAACGCCGAAGATGTGATAAGAGACCATGGAACTCAGGTGAACAGTAGTCTCTCCTTTGATCCTGGAAAGCCTTTTCTTTTTGATTTACCCATATCAACCATATGCACATTATGCATGCCCAAGATTTGGATTAGCATCTGTATCTGTGGTGCAATGACATTTGTCAGCCATTTCCTTTCTCTAAGTCCCATGAAATGATATGTACTCCTGTGGGCTACACATGTAGATCATTGTGTATGTGCACACGTGTGTCTATATTTGTGTGTGTGTGTGTGTGTGTGTGTGTGTGTGTGTGTGTGTGTGTGTGTGTGTGTGTGCGTGCGTGTGTGCGTGTGTGTGTGTATGTGTGTGTGTGTGTGTGAGTGCATGCGTGTGCACCCATGTGGCTGTACATTTTCTGTGTGTGTGAGTGCTTCTGTGTGTTGTGTGTTTGTGTGTGCACACGACTGTGTACATTTGTGCATGCACATGTCAGTGTATGCATGTATGTATGCAAAATTGTCCTTGCCAGCCCCAATTTCTCATGACTATTACTGTACTCCCATTTGGTTGCCACAACATGTCTGCTAATGTGCTGTCACCATTCAAATCCTATGTCATTCTGATAACAACACTTGGTATGTTACTGCTACCTGCTGTCTGTCTGCATTGTGATGACATCACATGATGAATAATGCATACCTCTCAACCTCTTAGTACAAGAAATCTGGGCAAACCTATAATACTGGGGGGACAAAGGCCAAAAAAAATAGCAACAGATTTTAAATATTGTTGTCATAAACTTGGAAAGTTGATGACTAACAGGATTTGTGTTAGCATGCATTTCCCGAAGGATATGAAGTCTGAAATGTAAATGTATGTCATTATTTAGTAGCTTTACGTATGAGTGATTTGTTAGAAAACCACAAATTGTATGAGGAACATACCAAAAACAGGATGCAGAAATTGGGACATTCTGTGAAAATCTGGACAGTTGAGATGTATAACCTGTGCACAGGAAGCATCCTGTTTCCACTAGCATGTCATACAGCCTATATTCATATTGTACACTCTTGGTCTCACACAGCAGGGCAGTAAAGTGTAATGCCCTTGCTCTCTGTTCTCTAACAATGTAATTTCCTTACAGTAGGACAGTAATCTGTCATGCCCTTGTGCTCTGTTCCTTTTTAGGGTGAGTTGTCTTATCTGTTGTCTGTATGAATATATATATATATATATATATATATATATATATATATACATGTCATCTGTTACCCACTGTGTTCCAATTCCAAATCTGGTTATTAGAACATGATGTCCTACAATATGACAGCCTTTCTTTAGGTCATACTATAGTGAGTCTTATTCAACTAATCAGGTGTTATAGCACAATTATCTCTGAATTGCTGCTATAACACAATGTGTTGTCCGTTACAGCCTGTCCTACCATGCTCATCCTTGTCCATTCTCCAGCTAAAGGGTGCACATGCATGGACACTGTATAGTTTGTACTGTTGCCTATCCATGCTAGTGATGCTTTTCATTGTGCAGCCTTCCTGCCAGAGAAGCACATCATGTGATGTCCAGTATGTGCAGCTATTTGAATGGGGCTACCAGTTTTCTCCTTATGTTGTCCTGCAGAGTGGACATGACCTCCTTAGGTGCTAGCTGAAACAGGACACCTGACTGGTGAAGCCAGGAGATGAAAATATCTCTCTGTGTGCTGCACAGAGACTAAAAGGAGTGCCTGGTGGAGCTGTATGATGGCCCCATGTAAAAGACTAATGACTGGAACCAGTTTGCCAAGCTCTGAGTTTTGCAACTTGCATCACCCACTGAGATAAGCTATACAGTGCAGGCACAATGAACTGTGGAAATACCACTCCATCTTGATCTATCATTTGAGAGGCAGAGGTTAGGAAGAAGGATCCAACATACTACTGTAAGCACTATGCACATGGTTTTGCAGTGTACAGTCTAAATAACACTTGTTACTGACACTTCATTTTGTTGGCAGGGATATTTTGCACTGAATGCTATCTACTTTTATCTTACAATGAGAAAGGAGATTGTATTTAATTGTAAGGCCTATCTAAAAAGATGTGAGGGACTCTCTGTGTATAGATAACTGCACTGAAAAGCTGAAATAAATTTGTAATGCAGGGACAGCTGTGGTGGAGGATGAGGTACAGCAGTGTCCACCAGTGTCTGGTCAATGTGCTGGTTTCTAGGTCACCAGCAATCCCCAAGCCTGCATCTCTGCAGTGTGATAAAGGTCAGCATTTGAAAGGTAAGCTGGAGGGCTCCGTAGTCACCTCAACAGCTGCATCTCATGAAGGAGCAGAGGCTGTTCTTCTCAAAGTGGTATGAAGAAGATTTCTACTTGGGTCACTTAGCAGCAAATGTTATGTTTCATTGTGACTGAGGTGTGCTGCCAGGTAAATATTTGAATTACCAAGACTCAAAATACTGAGTTCAGGAATGTGGAGACTGAATGAATGAAAATCCAGACATGTATATATATATATATATATATATATATATATATATATATATATAGTCTGATATTGCCATGTTTCAGAATTTTTCCTTTCTACTGATGTATAGCTGTCTTGCAGTTGATATACATAAGTCCAAGGGAGGTCAGGAGAACCCTTTCGTGATGAGGTGTGCAGCGAAGTTAGCCTCTTGAAAAAAAAAAAAAAAACAAGTTAAAAGGAGAAAAGCGATGACTGTCATTCTCTCTTCTCCTTTATTTTTAGTCTTTTTTTGTGGCATTTCGTAACTCAACATTGCAGGTACAAATATTGCAGTAGGGAGCCAGATTAGAATTAATAATTAATATCCATTTATTTAACCAGGTCCCTTTTCAGGGTGACCTGGGAGCAATCTCTTACCTAAGGTCATACAGTAGGCAAATGAGGGCTGAGGGAATCAAACCTGTACAACAAAGCTTGAAACTTTAATCTCTGAGCTGACTGCTGAATCAAATTCCTACACTAACCCAGTGAAATGTCTTCTTATGTGGCTTATACTGTTACACATCAAGAGGTCTTAGTTCTTTGGGTACCAGAAACAGCACCTGACCATAATGTTATTCATGGAGGTAACTGACATCTGGGTGAGTTATCCTCCAGGCCAATCAGGCAGGTCCTTCTATCCCTCTGACTACCTCCAAGTGTGTTATTTAAATATAAGTCAACTTTCATCCTTTAAATTGTCTACAATATTTTGATCACTATTTATTATGCTAGACGTTAACATGTAATAATCATTAAGTATTTCCAACATATTTTCCATGGAAGGATATATCTTATTTGTCACCTTAGTAATACGTTAACCTGCTATTGTCTAAATTCCCAAAATAATGGCTTTGAAACTATAATATGGTCAGACAAGGGAACTGCCAAGAGATAATTTCATTTCTATGAAAAAACTCATGCGGACATATAATTTAGACTGCCATTTAAAGTTCTTCCATAACAAATATTTGAAATTTAAATATATATCACTTGTTTCCTAGTTCATTTTCTCTCTCTGCCTCCAGTACTCATCTTGATAATTTGGATATAATCTTGTTACTGGTGCAGAAGAAATGAATGCAGAAATCACCCAGTAAACACGTGCAATAAACATTATGAAGTACTTTTAATATGGATATGATATTAATATTTTTCTTATTATTCACAGTGAGATTGTTAGCATTTAAATTCTAAATAACACTACAAAGGGACTGATATGATTGTTTGATGTTACAATAATTTAATATTTTGACCATTTTCCATTTTATGAGAATATAATTATTAACAAATCTGCATTTGCTTACACTTTCCAGTCTTAGACTGTTTTAACTGTACCTCTAGCATTTATTTTAATATATTGTGCCAATTAATATCATCAAGTTTAGAATCTCTTTTTGGCATCTTTGAAATTAAGGATATTGGCAGAATTCTACAAGACTAGTTCATACTATTTAGCAGTTTTTGAAAGACTTTTATGACTCACAGACCCCATCCTACTGATCCTATGTTCATTCATGATTAAAACTAATAGCAAACGGATAATACTCAAATGCTAGAACTTAAATGTTAACATTACCAAAGTGCTTATTGTTGAAAATAAAATCAATGAATGGCCATAGCTGGCCAACAACCAGGAAGTACCATGATACATAACGTAAGCTAAGCAAACCCTTTTATAAATTTGCCCTATTCCCCACTGTAGTGTGATCTCAGAATTGGTATATATATATATATATATATATATATATATATATATATATATATATATATATATATATATATATATATATGGGTCTACTTGAGTTGACCGAGACGCCACTTCGCCGACACGCAGAAGACCGAGACCAAACGACCGAAACTGAAGGTGATCAACAAGGTGAAATCCCGACAGCCGAAAGACCGACATGGGGAACGTGTGAGCGCGACTTGGTAAGTGTGCGATAGTGAGTGATTTAGGGTTAGGGAGCGGACAGGTAAGTGTGCGATAGTGAGGGATTTAGGTTTAGGGTGCAGGAAAGGTGAGTGTGCGGTAGTGTCGGACTTAGGGTTCGGGTAATGTAAGTGTGTGATAGTGACGGAGTGTAGTTTAGGGGCGGGTTAAGTGAGTTAGGGTTAGGGTGCGGGTAGGGTGAGTGTGTGATAGTGACAGGCTTTATGTTTTAGGGTGGGTTAAGTGAGTTAGGGTTAGGGTGCAGGTAGGGTAAGTGTGCGATAGTGATGGACTTTAGGTTTAGGGGTGGGTTAAGTGAGTTAGGGTTAGGGTGTGGGTAGGGTAAGTGTGCGGTAGTGTCGGACCTTAGGGTTAGGGTTTGGGTTAAGGTTAGTGGATATGTAATTGTGTGTAATGTGTAGTTTACGTTTTGTGTGTCGGTGTAATGGTGTTCGGTTTTGTGAGTTGTCGGTATTGTGTGTTTTCGGTTGTTTGGTCTCGGTGTTTTGCGTGTTGGCGAACTGGCGTTTCGGTCAACTAAAGTAGACCCATATATATATATATATATATATATATATATATATATATATATATATATATATATATATACATATATATATATATATATATATATATATATATATATATATATATATAGTTTGGGGGGGCTGAGCCCCCATCTTTGTTGAGAAGGTGTACAGCATCATCGGATATTCATGATGTTGGCTGACTATGGCCATTTGATGATTTTACTTTCAAAAATAAACATCTTCAGTAATATTAACATATGAGGTTTTAACATTTGAGTATTAGCCATTCACTATTAGTTTTATTTGATGAACGAACATAGACCCCATCATACTCATTGCTTGTGTGCCTGGCAAGGAGGTTTGGAGTGCCACATGCAAATGCAAATACTTTGTGGAAAGTAGCTTATGCAAATGACCTTCCTAGCTGGTACCACTACTTGTGCAGTTTGGGATTCATAGACACCAAAACTAGACAAGTGTGAGGCAGGGCAGGATTTTAAAGGTGTTAAGTGTGCACCACATTTTTGTTATGCGCACCTATGCCTTTCAGTGGTGCATTCTGTCAAGAATGAATTGGAGCTGCTTTGCCTTGCACAGATAGGTGATGCAGGTAAGTGTGAATATGTGTGTGTGTGTGTGTGTGTGTGTGTGTGTGTGTGTGTGTGTGTGTGTGTGTGTGTGTGTATTTGTGTGTCTGTGTGTCTGTGTATATATTTATATCTCAATGTATCACTTTGTGTGGGCATGTGACAGCGTTAGGTTTGGTCCATGGGTGTCTGTGAATGAATAGGCATTGTGATTGTGTGTGTGTGTGTGTGTATGTGTGTGTGTGTGTGTGTGTGTGTGTGTGTGTGTGTGTGTGTGTGTGTGTGTAAGCATATGCATGTTTGTTCTGGAAGAAGGTGGTGTTATTGTCTGCATGTGCTCTTCTTGGTACCTGCACTACAACACAGGTGGTAGATGTTCCACTGCATAATTTTTACAAATTCAGAGTGGAGCAGTTGTAGTCATTCAAATCTCTGGGTAATGAGATGTTACCCTTTAGGGAACTTGAATGACTACGAAATGTTCCATCAGCTTGGTGAAGTTGTGTTTCAGTGCTATTTACTACGGCTATCAGAATTTATGAGTTGCTAGTAGCTGCCTCCCTGTATCGGTTCTTAAGTGTTCCTGTTCTTTAAGTGAATTCATAGTTTTTGTTATTTCTATGCTTTTATATTTAGATAGCACAATTTTACATTTTTTTCTCCCTAGGGATGATGTTTTTTTTTTCAAAATGGGCCTATACTATGACTAAGATTATTGTATTTACTCAATATTATGTGTGCAAATTATTTTCTTTTCATACATTATGGTCGATACAATATGGCTAGTTTAACCTCACTGGTGGTGTAGAGGGATAGCACTCAGACTGCATGGGGTGTATGACAACATATGCAGGTGAAAATGGACATGTATACGCTGGGGGAGCATGTTGGATGGATGTTCTTGTGGAGCCCTGGTTTAGGCCTGGACTCAGTGAAAGAGTAGTGTGCAGTGGTGGGTGAGGATGCTGTAAATGCATAACTGCTGCAGCCAAGTGAGCATGCCCTAAGGCTACACCCAAAGCCCTCCCATCACACACATTGTAAATGTTGTCAGCATGGGTTGGGATATAAGCCAAGAAAAAAAATTACTTACCAGCAGCATTATGAGATTTCCTTGCATGTTGTCACTTGTTTTGTAGTGTTGTTAGGTGGACAGGTTTACTACCATATGCTCGACATGCACATGGTTGAGTCAAACTGTGCGATTCCCAAAGATCCATCATTAGAATGTAGAAAACTGATTGTTACTGACTGCCTAAACTTGCACAACCTTCTGGACCCATGTTAGTGCTTGCTCTTAGGTTTAGAGCAGTAGGGAGCTTTGGCATTTGCTGTTTTTGTCGGGTATGCCAGTAATTGGCATGCTGTGACAAAGGTTACAGTCATTGCTCAACTTGACCTTCAGTGTATTGATCATATGATAGTACACCAGGTGGAGATAGTAGCAGGTTGGCCATCTGCATAAACTGTCCAAGTAAAGAAACACTTCTAACATGAGTCACACTGGGGACCCTAACCAGGGAATGGAAGTTAAAGAGACAGAGTTCACAAGAGTCAAGCATAAATGTGCCTGAGGTCAACAGTGGTGGTAAGAAAAAAAAGCAAAAAAAATAAACGTGTAATATACTGGATTTATTTTCTATCTGTTTGCTTTTTCTGTTTGTGATGTTATTTCTGATTGCAAATATAATCCATTACCATTGCGCAGTAACATTTTCATTTAGTCATTATATACAAAGGATAGTGTATCATGCTAATAGTAAAATCATTCCCTTTAACTGAACTCCTGAAGGTTATATTGTAACTTGCAATAGTTGCATCCTGAGCCTTTTGATAAAATCAAGTTGTATAATAAAAATATGCTCATATTTTTAGAACCTTACCAGTTACTAAAGAACTGGAGATGGCAAACTGTTCTTCACAAACAAATCTTTACAGTGGTCATTAGAATATAAATATTAAACTGGATTTTATAAACACAGGAAAGTAAGTAAATATTAATTTTTATAATGTTTTGTAAATAACTTGCAATATCTCAGTGACTACTCAAGCTATGTGCATACAGTCAGCAGATTTTTTTTATCAACCCATAAGCCTATGTATACGGCTTAGCACTTCAGTGTAACTTCATTGTTCAGATATTTAAAGAAATATGAAAATTATTATACTGTAAATAAATAGTAAATTGAAATCCTCCGTTATATTTTAGCTGCCATTCTGGAATTATTACTGTAAATATAGACAGCCAATATTTGATGCCTGAAAGCATTAGTAGGAAGGAATTATAGAAATGCTTGGCATTGTCTGTATGGTTTAACCAGTTAATATTTCTGTCTGCAAACTGTATTCTACCTCCTCACATTTTTCCTTCAATGGACATATTATAACTTAGTCCTGGTTGAAATGATGCTTGACAGGAGGTTACTGTTTTTTTTACATCTATGAAATAACTCATTGAAATGAATCCTATGTGCTATTATACATGATTAAAAAGCTTTACTACAAGAAAGTGTAAAGTTATATAATTTGTCAGGAAGATTCAAGAGATGACTTTCTTGTACTGAGAAATGCATCTGACAAGAATGAAATCCTACAAGAAATAGTCCTTCCTTATAGTGACATATACTGTGCAATGTGAGAAGGAAAAGCCTAAAAAATGAAGGATCACATTGTCAGGTGTAACACCTCCAGTACTGAAAATATTATTTTGTTCTTAGAGCACTGATGAGACATTGTCTGAAGTGGTAGATACAGTTTTAAAACATATATCAAGAGACATGAAGGTAGTTAGGTACAATGGAAGTTTTTTTCAAGAAAATAAGAGGAGGGCACTGAATATAAGGAAATCATAAGATTTCTACAAGTGTACACAGTAGTGATGTGAAGGAAAATGAGCGAGAAGTACTTGGGTATGGCAAGATATATAATGAATATATTGAATCATCAGGGTCAAGTTAACAACAAGGAACTGGAAATTAATATTGAAGAAAGCACAAACATTAGCCAAGTCTGGAGGAGGAAGATTTAAAGTGTTATCAGGAAGTGATGCAGAGAGGATGCTGTCTATCTTTGTAGTATCTTGAACACTTTACAGTGTATTGCATTTCCACTTATAAGGCTTATGATTGCAAAAGAAAGGTAACATTATTTGGAAAAAGGGAGAACAGCAGCTTGTAATAAGGCGGTTTGCTAAATCTATCTGTTTGGACTGGAATTTTTCAAACATATTGCATAAATTCTTGTAAAATATATCCCAGGGATTCATGAAGCTTGCTCCAGGTACAGGCGTAGAGTCAGCGTTCTAACACCAAAGATGGCCGCTGAGTGATTCAGGTATGAGCTGTTCCACACACTACTTGCATACGCTACGCCCGCACAACTCCCGAGCCTTGTATGCAAATTACCCCATGTGCAGCAGTGAAGCATGCAAACAAAGGTATGTAGCGATTCAGGAAGTGGTGCAGGCATAGTGTAAGCATGCAGAAATTTAAACCGTAGAAAACGGTTTACATTTTTGCAAACATAAAATCAGAGCCATGACAGCCGTCCAAACACATGTTAGAGATTGTTAATATATGCCAATGGCTAAAAAACATGTACAAAATATAAAATTAACATTTAATATATATAGTCGCACTATCGCGATGTGGAAGTGCAGGGCAGCGGTGCATAAAGGGGATCGCAAGGAATATATAAAAATATAAAATAAAACCGCAATGAAACACATATCACGATTTCCCCATAATAGTCAATGGCAGGCATGCTACACCATACTCATGGCGCAAGGGTGGCTAAGGGACAGTGACAGTGTTATGCGCAGTAACTAGGAATTAATAGGCAATGCCATGCATATGAGAGTAGTAATAGTGAATCACAGATTCCCAGCTGGTGTAAGGATGCACCTCACAGCATAGCATTATATCACCAAGGTTTGCCCTTGAGATAAAGATGACATCAAGAGAGGGGTGTGTCGCTATTACTGTAAGCACATTGGAGTATTGCTAAACCAGTCTGCCTTTAGCTAGGCAAAGCTGCAGTATAGGGTTGTGTCGAATTGCCCATAGCTATGCTTAGCTGAGAGTACTCAAGGTAACCGAGTATGCATGTGAACGAAGATGAAGACGTGCATAAACCCGATAAATGGGTATGTGCGGCGTGCACTGCAGCTGAAACAGGAAGGATATAGGAAAGAAATAAGGAAATGCTGCAGCAGTGAAATTGGAATACAAATGACTAATTAAGACCTAGGGGCCTACAGTGGGCCATTGACAACAGCTAACAAGGCTACAAGCAGCTACCTGCAGAACAGGGAAGGGGAGGGGCTGTACTGCAAAGAAAACAGCAAAGTGTCAAAGCAGAACAAAGCCGATATGCAGTATATCAGCTACAAGGCACATTTTGCCATGACTGGGTAAGGAAAGTACAAACAAGAAAGATGGCAGGTGGATGCATGCCTGATAATGGGAGGGGATCCAGGTCTAAAAGTGAATTAAAGGGCAACAGATTAATCAAGGCAGGCAAGTAGATCTCCACAGTAAAGGCCCCACACTTGCAGTACTCATTGCAAAACTCATAATTAAGGCATGCAGCAGCTGGAATAGTTCATACACACCCACTTACATCAGCAGCATCCATAGCACAATACTATAAAGTGTGAAAGCACCTCACACACATTTGTGTATTCCCATACACTCTGCACCAGTGGTGTATACAGATGAGGAACGTTTATTTTGTACATGTTAGGGGCTGCCATAGCTTTGATCCACCAGCATGTGCTGGAGATGGAAGGTGGTGTGGAGGATGATGCACATGACCACCTCAGGCACCAGAGGAGTAGGAGAGTGTTCAGACCCAGGGTAACCTACCAGGGGCTACATAATCTGGAGATAGTAGAGCATTACAGGGTGGACAGGGCACCCTACAGCAACTTGTGTAGCTGGCTGGCCATGCCTCAGAGCCAGAACAAACAGAGCGGAACCCATTCCAGTAGATACGAAGGTATGTGTAAGCCTGAGAATACTAGCTACAGGTACCTTTCAAAGACCAACTGGGGATATCATGGGGATCTCACAGGCATCAGCATCCAGGGTACTACACCAGTTCATGGATGCCATGTTACCACATGCCAATGAGCACATATACTTCCCCCGAATGCAGGAGCAGTTGGCCAGCAATATGCGTCTCATCCACTATGTGGCAGAATACCTGGAGGTACTGGGTGCAAAAGACTGCACGCACATACATATCAAGTCACCACCCGGTGAGCAGGGTAGGTGCTACATAAATCGCAAGGGATACCCCTCCATCAACTGCCAGGTTGTGTGCAATACCCAGGGCATTATCATGGATCTGTGTGCTGGCAGCCCTGGAAGCTATCACGACTCACACATCTGGCATGCCTCTCAGCTGTATCGGTTATTTTCCAGGGGTGACATCCCAAATGGCCACCTGGTGGGTGATGCTGACTATGCACTGGAACTGTGGATGATGACTCCCATCAGAAATGCACACACACCCATGCAGGAATGCCATAACGAGGCACACGCACAAACCAGAATCATCATAGAGCGTGTGTCTGGGAATCTGAAATTACGGTTCCGTTGCTTGGACATATCTGGTGTAGCTTTGCAGTACTCTCCAGACACATGTGCCTACATCTTCATAGTGTGTGCCATGCTACACAATATGGTCCTGCAGAAACAGCTGCAGCAAGGACAGAATGGTGAAGGCCCTCACAGCCCACCACCATTGCCAGGGGCTCCACAGGCACAGAGGTACTCAGACCACGAACACCCTGAGCCAGCCCCAGTAGGCAGACGGTGATGTGCCCAGTTTGCCCATGACTTGGCAAAGAGGGAACATAGAGCACACACACTGACAGTGTAGGCACCTAAGGACTGACACCTTTCTCCACCTGCACACATAGTAAAAATGGATGGCACACACACAAGACTACCTGTAAATTGTCATTTATAGGCAGTCTACTGTGTGCATCCAACATAGGCAGCCCTCAACTATTGCACACTCAACAGCCATTGGTACAAGGTAAGTCAACACCTGAACAGTAAATTAAGCTATCAGCATATGCAGATACTGTATGTATAGATTCATAGGTAGGTACTTGGCCAACTGCCAGAGGCCATTCATAAGGCCAGCCAAAATGTGTCAGCTTTTGCCACCCCATTGATTCATTAACTGTCCCTCGGTGGGGCAGAGCCAATGGCGGGTTCCCTGGGGTGCATCTACTGTTCCCCATCCACCCTTCAAGGTTTCTCTTGCAGAGTGTTAGTGAGGGTCTCTGTATAATGTAGTTAGGGATGTTGTTCCAAAGTATGGGGAGTGTCTGTGACAGGAAGCTGTCCCTCCAGCATATTCCAGTTATTGTTGTGGCAAGGTTCAGCTCACTACAGTGTGTGGCTCACCGTGACATGGATTTCCATAGGTGGAGCATATACATCAAGCCTGAGTTTGACATGGCTGTGTTGGCCAGTGGAGATCATCTCTGGGTAAATGAGATGCCACTGAGTAAAGCAGGAGTTTATTCAGTCTGGCTGTGTAGGCCATATGTTGGAGGCCAGTATTCCCCTTGGCAATGTACATTCGTGGAACCCTCAGCTGTTGGACGTGTCTTCTGAGGTACATCCCACATGGGTTATTATACCCTATGATGGGACTGATGAGTGATGAGTAAAGGGGCACTATAACCCCAGTATGTCTAGATGGCAATCCTTTAGTAATCAGATGGCCTACATAGAAGGATGTCCTAACTACTGTGAAGATATGATTGTCAAAGGGGCGAACACTATCTACCTTAGCCCCCAGATACCCCATTACCTCATCTGTATTAAAGTGGCTGTCACTTATGTGTTAATATGTGGGTGCCAATTCCACAATGAAATGACCATGCAGTTAGTAGCACTTGGCTGGAGGCCATGTTGTTGGCACCCTGTGATGTTCTCTGTGAGGCCCCTTGAGGGATGTCTTTGTCAGCTGGACTATCAAACCTGGCTCGCAGTTCGCAGTCATTGCCAAACATGGTCTGCCGTAGACCACCTGTGTTTGCCTGTACCTGGGAAACATATATGCCAAGCAGTAGGGCTCCCAGGACTGAGTCCTGTGGGTCACCAGTCATGACTGTTCAAGAGGTGGACCTGGAGACCACTAGTCGTACCATGTGGGTTTTGTCTGTAAGCCTGTTGGCAATCCAATCTATGATGTATGGGTGAATGCACAGGCTGGTGTGTTTATCAATAATACCTGAGTGGGGCATGGTGTTAAAAGCTTTAGTGAGGTCCAGGTAGTATGTGTGAGCCACCTACCCCATCATCTAACGTCTTGGTGACTGTATGTAAGACATCAAACAGGTTCAGCAGGCATGAACTCCACTCAGCCAAGCTGACCTGGGTTGGGTCACGTGTTCGGAGGTTACCAATTTTTATTTTATTTTATTTTATTTTACATTTGTTGACCGGGCTAGTCCAGCTGGATATATGTCCATTTTCAGTGGTGGCCCTGGGAGAAAAGCTCCACAAATTACAACAACATAAAAGGTCAAGACAAAGACAATAACAGTATAATTTGGTACATAACTTTACCAATTATAGTACAAGCCTAAGATTATATATTTTATATTTCAGTAGGAAAAAGGAAAATTTATCTAAGAATAGATGAAAAAGACTAATACATTTGTATTAGAAATGGTGTAGTACAAATCTTTATAACATATTACAAAATTAGATACACCTAGTAATTTATGATAAGAGATACTAAGGTCTCACAAAAACCTAAAAAAGAAAAACACTAGAGATCAATAGATATAGAATAGAAGAACAGCAAACAAGGATGGATTTCTAGTGTTATTTAACACATAGGTTGTGATACTATATGAAGGTGTTTGATCATTCCACAGTATATACTTATTTACATGAGAAAAAATCCTAAGGAAGGTTAAGCTCACTAAAAATTAGTGAGACAACACAAGATCATGATCATGTGAGGCTAGGAATTGTGGGAGTCTAGTTAATTGTTAGGTACTTAGTCTGGGTTAACACAGGGGCATAGCCAGTGTGATTTGAGGTAGTGTTTATGCTTGCTTTTAAATAAGCTGACAGAGGATATTGAGGTTAGCTGGCTTGGGAGGATGTTCCAGGCTTTACCTACTGTATTGGAGAACAAGGTGTCACCAGCGAAGTTGTTGGATTTTGATATTTGTACAAGTAGGTTATTAGCTGAGCGTAAGGTCTTGAAGTTATTATAGGGGATGACTAGGGATGTAAGTATGGGTGTATTTTTAATGGGTGTCATTGTTAATGAGTGCCATGAGGATGCGAACCATACCATTGCAGACCAGGCTAGTCAGGCTTATGGAGTGGTCGTTACCATGGTCAGTTGTGATTCCACCTTGATGGAGTGGAATAACCGTTGTCACGCACCATTGTATGGGCATGTAGCCTGTGAGAGGCTGAGGTAGGAATGCTTAAATAGGTGGGGGGAAAATTGTCTTGTACAGTTTGCAAGATGCAGTCTGGGTCAGCATCTGCCTCCATTGATGCTGTGTTCTGCTGTTAGAGAGGGCCATTTTCACCTGTGTGTCTCTGATGGTTGGGATACTGTACCTTTCGGGTAGTGTTGTGGGCTCTTTAGGGGGTGAAGTATGCACCGAATGTATCTGCAAGGATGTTGGCGATATCACTAGGGTCAGCATATTTTGTGATATATTTCACCGACACAGTGCAAATTTGTATGTCACCTTGTAAATCCTTGGCATAGCCAAAGAAGGCTTTGTGGTTATCTTTCAAATCCTTGCGTATTCTTCTGCTGATGTTAGCCTTGGATGATGTCATGCGGGACCTACGTATCATACTAATAGTGGTCACGGATGTCTGCCCTTCGTGGATTTTGCTGTGTGACTAGAATACTGTCCTACTTCTGTAGTATAGCCTGTTTATTGCAGAGATCCACCAGACCAGTGTCCTTGTCTAGGAGGAATGAGTCTTGGTTTACCAGTGATGGCACGATCCATACATCCATGTCGGTGCTTATAGACTGCATTTGTAAATCTGTCTGTATCTTGACCAGAGTTTCCCCTTAGCATGGGGGCTGTGAAACCCCCCACACTTGTCACTATTAGTGTAAATTTAG
Organism: Protopterus annectens; assembly: GCF_019279795.1. Lineage (NCBI taxonomy): Eukaryota > Metazoa > Chordata > Ceratodontiformes > Protopteridae > Protopterus > Protopterus annectens. The sequence goes on from NC_056726.1 coordinate 715,845,296, forward strand.
CTGTAGGAAAGGTATACAGTGTGGTATCTGTGGGTGGGGGAGATGCTTGGGTGTGGAAACAGTAAATAGTTCATGGTCAGATCTAACCAGTGACCAGTTAACCTCCACTGTGGTGCACCTGTTTCCCATGTTGGTGATGACCACATCTAGTAGTTTTCACCCCACGTTAGGGCAGTTACCCCCTGATACAGGGCATATGAGGTGATACATTCCAGGAAGTGCTGGGCCTGGAAGTGAGTACCGGAGTACGTTTCCCAGTTATGGTATGGTAGTTGACATCGACCAATGCCAGGGTGTGCGATAGGACTGTCATGTTCTCCACTGTCTCCAGGTAGGTGGAGTGGAGGTCCTGAGTCATAGAGGGTGATCTGTAGCAGGCCAAATTTCACATTGCAGTTGTGGCTGATGTTAGCTGCACAAGGATGATCACAGAGGTATCAAGCTGCCCCACTAACCTGGAGGTGTAGGTATCCCTGATGAATATGGATACATCCCCTCCATGTCTGTCAGTTCATGTTCTGTGGCTGAAATGTGTGGTATGGGTTGTAATCTGGTAGTGCTGGTGTGCTCTCAGGATCCTTAAGACAGATTTCAGTTAATGCACAAATGTTGATGTTGTCCATCCTGAGGAGTGCTGTGAGTGCATGCATGTTGTGATCACAACCCCTGGTGTTGAGTAGCATAATCCTCATTGAATCTGCTATTATGATGTTTATGGAGCTGATACTCACCTTCGAGACTCTTCTAAATAAGGCACCATGGGGGCACCAATAGCCTTGGCCAGTATTCCAAAGCCTAAGGCTGACACATAGACCGGTATGGTATCATTGCATGCATGTTCCCCAGCTGTGCTTGTTTTTCATCTCCCATGTAGGTAACCTACTGGTAAGCAATAGAAAGCCTTAAACTTATACAAGTCTTCTAGCTTTCAAGACAGGCTTTTGGAGTGACTAAATATCAGTGTTCTGTATGTTCTTGCTGTACTCAACTGTTTCCTGACTACATGGTGGTTTTTCACTGTATATTGTGATCTGAAGGTCTGTTTATTCACATATTATGGCTGTGATGGCCTACACGTTAGAGGTTCACAGATAGCCTATTACCTATCTGCCCAAGGGCAATTAGAAGCATAGCTACAGTGTGTTGGCTTTCCCCGCACCATTGATGAAGTAACTGAGCCTTTTTCAAGCATAGCAAATGAAGCAATTCCAGGGAGAGTTGCTGGAAGCTGTTGAAGACTGGGGTTGTGGAGGGTGATAAGGGCACTTAGTGATCCAAAAAGGGCATCTTAATGTGACAATTCAACACCATTCAATCCCCCCAACAGGTCTTGCAGATATCTAACTGGACAGGCTCCTGAACCCATTGGCTGTATGCTTCTGGGAAACATGAACCCATAGGTGTATAGTCTGTTACCCATTCACACAACAAGGTTTCCCTTGAAGTGTGTCAGTGAGGGGCTATGCCTAATGTAGTTAGGACTGTAATGTATTTTCTCACAGTACATTTGTTATATGTTGTTATTTCAAGAGTACTTGAAACTCAGTGAGTTTGGGGGCCTCCACCCTTTGCTTAGCCTAGCTTACACATAGAAATCTTCTAAAGAGGAAATAGGCGGAAGCAACGTTAATGCCAACAGTGTCATGGTTACAGAATCCGCATAGTATCTGTGTTTCAAGGTTACAATCCCGATATAGGCAGGGATGTTTATCATGTGCAAAAGTGTACCTTAACCACAGCTTGCATATATAGGTAGCAATCGTCTGTATAATAAACATTCAAAACGCCCATATAAACCCATGTGTGCTGGAGAGTACAGTCAACAGAGAATGTAATGTTATGTCAGCACATAGTGAGATGTTACGTGACTAACATGTATATATCTGGAGTAGTTAGTGGATGTGGCCGTGTTTGCGTGCACAGGTTATACGTTACAAAGTTTGTTTAACTGTGTTTACCCACTGCTATAATGTCACACAAACACTTTTAAACATGCTTACAACTGTTTAAATGAGCCATATTCTGCAGTAAAAAACATTTGTTAAGCATCGCAGGTGTCGAACCCTGGACCATGCACTCTATAGTCATGGGACTTACCTCTAAGCCATCTGAGGTGTATACATGCTTTATGGTCTTGAGACTACACTTTATACCATATGCATTTCACTGTAACAATCACAAATGGGACAGTCACTTTGTGTACATATGTACAGTACATTGTAATGTACTGTAATTTGTGAACGAATACATTCCAGCCTACATATGCGTTACTGTTACAAACTAATATATATATATATATATATATATATATATATATATATATATATATATATATATATAAATGTCAGTGATGGCTGCACACAAACACACACATACACACATATATATATATATATATATATATATATATATATATATATATATATATATATATATATATATATATATATATATATATATATATATATATATATATATATATATATTATACAGTTACATCAATAGCCATATACATAAACATCTATGAACACACTTCGTGACACAGAAGCACTCCAAAGGAATTTGAGTGTACACAAAACACATGCAGCTCTGGTATTATAACAATAATTATTAACCTATTTCACCATAGAAGGGGTGGTTATTGTGCATGTTAAGATTGGAGTGGGGGAGGAATGATGGGTAATGCAATCATGAATCAAGGAGGCCTGGGTCGGATGTCCAATAAGTGAACTGGAGGGGCATACATGGAGTATGGGGACAATATAAAAAGGACACAAAGCAAGAACCTTTCTCATTCATAATACACCCTGTCATGTCACATTGCAACACCTAATTTCACAAACATATGAACATTAACATGTATCAGACACATCTACACCAAATGACTGTCACATTTGTTTTCAGTAGAGAGGAATATCTGTAGTACAATATATATTCTAAACACCATAACATTTGTACATATCTCAGTTGCCTTAGTGGTAAAGTCAGTGACTGTGGTGTTCATAGTCCAGAGTTCAAGGGCTGTTAGGTTATTTTGAGGGTCAGAATAAGGGCTTTTGAATGCAGGTGGATTAAAGCACTCTTAAGCAGTTGTAAGTGGGTTTCCACGTGCTTGCCCAATGGTGAACAGCACTGAAACATGGTAAACGGAGAAGCACTTCACACATTTAACCTTTGCTTAATGTCACACCGACCACGGGCAAACCTGCTCACAACCGCGTAAATGTGCGTTATTCACACTTTCCCTACCAGTGCCTACTCTGAGAGGTAAAATAATAACACCTTCCAGAAGTAGAACCCGCAACCATGTACTCCATCCTCAGAGTAACCTCAAAGTAACCTAACACTAAGCTACCTGGGATATACCTATCCCAGTTGTGTATGCAGACAGATTAAAACACAAAAGGGAGGAATGTGTTGAAATAGGACAACCCACCATGTACCCAATTAAAGGTGTATGCTCATATATAGATATTTTATATGTATATATATATATATATATATATATATATATATATATGTATATATATATATATATATATATATATATATATATATATATATGTATATATATATATATATATATATATATATATATATATATAGAGAGAGAGAGAGAGAGAGAGAGATACATAGAGACATGTCTATATATACAGGTCTACATATATATATGTAGATATATAGACAGGTTAAAAACATCTACACATCTATGGAGGTACAGATAAACGTATGCAATAATGTATATATCTATATACATGTACACACACACACACACACACACACTATATATATATATATATATATATATATATATATATATATATATATATTAATGCAAGGAAACCACCAAAAGGAAGCAGCAATTCAAGTAAAGTAATAGCAGTTACTAACAAACAATCAAAAACGCTGCTATTCCGATAAAATCTGTTTAATTCAACAACCAAGACGTAAGCGCTTTCACTGAAATGCTTTCCACTTCTTCAGACATTAAAAACTCTTATCCATGACTCAACCATATATACTCTATTTCAATCAAATGATAAATCAATTAATCAAAACAATTAAGGAATTTAAAGATACAACGCAACATATCATCAAACATAACATACTATATGAATAACAATATAAAAGACACAGAAAAATATATCATAAACCAAACAGAATTCACCCTTACTCATTTCCTGTTGCATTAAAACACACTCAAAATTAAAAATTAAAATAGAAAATTCTATACGATATATATGTGTCTATGCGATATATATACACACACATAAATATGTATATATATATATATATATATATATATATATATATATATATATATATATATATATATATATAAATATACACATACATACATGTCTGTAGACAGCATCCAAAGTGGTCATATCTGAATATAACATGGACCATAGCAATCACACATTCCGCCCCCCCCAAACAATATGAACATAACATATGAAGAGTATATGCCAATACACTATTACAAATATGTTCTATGGACACAGTCACCTACATAACTGCAATGACTGCAAAAATCCAGGACAGAATTACACAGACAGCTTTCATTTTGCAAAACTTTATTACATTCTGATGTATTTCCAAAAGGATTCAAGGACTAACAGTACCTGCATGCTATACAGGAAGCATTTAATTGTACCTTAATGAATCACCCTGCAATTGCCATAGTATTAGTCCCCTAAGGGATAGGTGTGCACATAGGGAAAGAACACCCACACACATGTAGACTTTGTATAAAAGGGGTTCCTACACACCTGCATGTGCTATGTACACCCACAAACATCTACCCCACAACTGAAATAATTACATCAGTACATACTGTCATACCATAACCAGTTATGCAACTACTGTACAACATCTGCTAAAACCTTAACATACCTGGACACAGGCACACTAACATGGCCCAATGTGAAATAGCTTCTGTTATACAATTGAACAGCTGCTGAAGTAACAGGGTTTGTATGAACTAATCCTGTTTCAGAGGGTTTAGAGGTTCATACACCAGGAAGTGTTACCGAGTACTGATTATCAGCACAGTATGATACACAGTAACACCAAACTACATATGTCTGTTAAGCACACTGTAAACCCCCTAACATTATATGCATAGCTATGCAGCCTTGAGCTGGTCAAACAACCTGGCCAGACTGAAACATGCAGAAGTATTAGGTACAGACAAACCCTGCACAAGTAGCAATGTTCAGAAATATAACAGCAGTACTCACATTTAGACCAAATCCTCTATGCATTACACACAATATATTACTGTTCGACTCCATACAGCTGTTGCAATAGATTCCAAACAAAACTTCCACTCTGTCTTCCTCACAAGTAAGGCAAAGGGACAACACCTAAGTGGAGTACTCAGTTATACTCCACTGTAGCCATGGTATTGGCTAAGGCAGTAGCAGCACAGCTGATGTGCATGTAATTAGCTACTTAGGAACACCAATTGGTCATCAGGATAGCACTTTACTAATCTGTAACTATAAAAGGTTGCCTTGTCACACATTCAAACCATCTGTACCTACCTGTAGAACAGTACAAAACACTGAAAGACGAACCGAAAGTGAGTATTAGACTAGTAAATAACACCTCAGATTACTAAGACGGTATGTATAATGTGTAGTATGTCTGTGTATGTAGTACCTATACTGAAATAATTACAGTGTAATCAATGCATATAGTGGAAATAGCTATCTTGTAGTGATGCATTGTTGAGCAGTAGTAATACTTGTAGTACTCTAGGTGTGTACTGCTGTAGTTCACATGGCACACTCCACACACTTGAGCTGGTCAAACAACCTGGCCAGACTGAAACATGCAGAAGTATTAGCTGTATTAGTAACCAGAGGGTTGGGAGGGTGGCCTAATGGTTAAGGTGTTTACCTTACAAACACAAGGTGCAGTGTTTGAATCTCACAAGGGATAATTGGCTAGGCTTAAAATGGCTCACAAGAGCAGTTAGCTTAGTATTAATCTATGAACCTATGAACACTCCGCATACACCACAAGGGATGATATGGGCTTGGAACCCACCAATTCGCTTCCAGCCACTGTCAGTGTCAGGATTGGTCCAATAAGTATGTGCTATAACAGGGGATAATATATGTCGATATATTGTAACAGTCGACATATGTATGGGTGTATAAGTAAGATGAACATGTTAAAGGTGGGTTTACCGTGCAACAATGGTATGTATTGTGGGATATTGTGCCAATAACTGTGTAATGTACAGTATTCTAAGCAGATCTGTGTTCTATTCTACATAACACTTTTGTTATGTTATGCAAACAGTAGTTATGTCTATTGGCAATTACAATACTCAATGGCAGGATACATAGCATTTGTATTCATCTGACAGGTTAGCAGCATGGTAGCAAAGATAATTGGAAGAGCCAGGTAACTATCCATGCACATAACACATGTAATATCCACCTCTCTACTATCGTTTGCAAGCAATAACAGCTGTGCATGTGTACATGTTATGCAAATGTGTAGTGACCCTTGTTACAGGGCTGGGCCAAATGGCTATGTGCACACCTACATAAAGTGAATATTGAGAGTACAGACACACTGGTTGAACTACCAGGTTTGTGTAGCCCAACCTCTTGTTGCCAACCTAACAGCTGTCTGCACATACTATATGTAAGGTAGTGCACAGCACTGGTAATGAAACAGTTTGCATATCATATTTAACTCCAGTGTAACATCTGCAGTAGGAGTGTAAGATGTAGGAGACAGCTGCCCTTGTGTAATAGCTGCATCATAGGTGATGGCTCACGCTATCTGATTATATCCTGATCGTGTTAATAGTGGCTCACGCCACCTGATTATATCTTGATCATGTTGATAGTGGCATCAGAGTCTATTGATACATGACTCTGTTTGGAGAGTTGGTGTCTGTGCCCAACAGAGCTCATGGGCCTGCTGGATATGTGAGTATATACCCAGAGAAAGAAACAGACCTGTAGACACTTGCATCATCTGTAATCAACTAACAGGATGTGATGTGCTCCTCAGAGGAGGATTGCTGCTAAAGGTAGCTACAGTGTTTCCATAATAGCCAATGTTGTCACATCCATAACACAAATATTTACATGTGAGCATCACTGTCTAAAACATCTTCATAGACAATGCATAAACTAAATACAGTACTTGGTACTTGTAGTATTGACTGCTCATACAGGCATGTCCACTAGTCAGCTACTGGTGTTTACTAATGTCAGCTTTGTGTATGTGGCCAACCTGGGGGAATGTAATAACTATGCCAACTACACTGCCAGACCCACCTAACACCATTACCCACACATTGTTTGGGATGCAGCTACAGGGATAAGCTGGAAGGCAACCCAGTCTACAGTTATGACTGGACTGGACAGTCATGAAGTGTAGGTTAACACATGCAGCTCATCAACACAACCAAAACATGCCCTTACCAGAACACAGTAATGACACTCACACACACTACCAGAAATCACACACATTCACAGACGCATCTAAGTATCTGGCCAAACAAGTGACCCCCCTCAACAGGAAGAGACAGACACCGACATACACAAACTGTATGACATAGTTTGCATAATTGTGCCACACCTCTGAACATGAGACTGGAAACATGCCCAACAGTACTCATTTGTGAATGCAAACTCTAGCACTATGTTACACACCAACCTATACGAGGGCATACATACTGTCAGTTGCCTGTCTGCCATGATTAGCCATATACTCATACACTCAGACCACCTTTTGGACTATACACATGGCTCTGGCATATTCCATGTTGTTGTGCAGGACCTGTGATGCAGTAGCCTGGACTGCATGGAAACACATGTAGGAACTGTCAGGTCTTGTAGCCCATGCAGGTATGTCCCAAGGCCTGGGTAGCATTCTGCCATTGGCCAGAATGATACTGCAGTACAGGGTCAAAAGGATTGTATTCCACAATTGTCTAGTGTAGTGGTGCATGTCAAAGGGTATCCAGTATCTGTCATCCTTGGATAACATGGTTGACAGACCTTGATGCTTTGCCAGACAGGGCCTGCACCTGTCACCCCTGGGTATCTGGATACTGCCTAGGGCTCATGCTTCCCCTATAGTGCCTTCATCATGCATGGTTCAAGTGAGGGTCCACTGCTGTTACAGGGACACCCAAGCAATAAACTGCGGGTCTCGCTACACAGTAGTACATGTCAGAAACACTATACGGACACACATATGTCAATCCCTAACATGGAGAACATATCTGTGCAGTGGCTGAGACATGTTTCAATGCTCTGGCGAGCACACCTGCATGACCATGTTATAACACATACCTCACCTCTTGCCCATTATCCTTTATTGGAGCACACGGGCCGCAGGTGTGTCCATGTTCCTGAAGGATATGTACACCCCCACTAATTGCACTTGCATAACGTCAGATGCATTATGCTGAGCAACTACCTTTGTGCCAAAGTGGAATTCAAAATGCACCTTGAGACAGATCACCCACCAGCCCGCAGACTTCCCAACTGTCATAATGTGCTGTAATGGGAAAAATTAGGTCTGAGACAGAACCATAATAATGGCTACTCTCAACTATTCCATTATGAACTGGGAAGACTACTCATGCACCCACACCTACGCTCAGTGCATGTTGGATTCCATCGACCCCATTGACCTGCATCACAGTAGTCAAACAAACAGGGCTAACAGTATGCTACACATAGTTAGTCTCCAATGCCAATGTTATGTTTCCTAAGAGCAGAGTGGTGAGTGCCATGGCACCCATGCAGATGGACAATGCATGTGCAAATGCTGAATCCTACACAAATTAACCTTAAGCAGTCACATATGTGCAATGATTGTGTCATTGAAACAGAACCAGGATTCAACCCAACATAAACAAGTAGGCAAACTGGTGGTAACATGCTTTAAACTGCACCATAGAAGGTAGTAACTGTTGCAAGAGTGAATACACATGAGTGTAGGTGATCCCTGGTCAGCCTCAGTAAGATGCAGATACACCATATAAAACCACACAAAGCTACTGTGAAACTAATCAGCCACAGATTCCGAGGCCAAGCACAGAGCATTCTATAACTGTGTCATTAATCGTAATGGCAATGACAAGACCTGCCGTGCTGCACAGCACTATGGCATGGGAAGTACTACACCTACACAAATAGCACCCGTTCATCCAGATAGGGTCTCGGAGAACCTAAACCCACTCCTACCCCCCCAACAGGTACACTTAGTAATATATCCATGTACACTACAGGGCCCCTGTACTAACGACTATGCAGGTACAAGCTGCACTCTCTAAAGCCATACATACAGCTTTCATGGGACCTGTCAACATCCCAGGGTGTATCCTACACAAATGTAAGAACATTCAGCTATCCACATACACATCATGTTCAATCATAGCTCCATGTCAGACTGTGTACACACCAAATGGTGCACAGCAACAGTTATCACACCCCACAAAGGGGGAGATGCAATTGATAATGTGAAATAGTGCACAACTACCGTGCTGAGTCTGGTCTGTATGGCCATGAACTGTGGTCAACGTATTTGATGTACTCGGTACAGATGTAGATGACAGTAGGGTTGATTCACACTGCATATCATGACCTTACCAGGTCATAGGACACCATCACCCATACTGTGTTCCAGCTACACTCAGTAAACTAGGTGTATATTCCTATGTCACAGGAGTGGTTGGCAACTGGACTGCTGGCAGAACCAACACTACAGAAGGTGTCTGACTAATACACGCACATCAAACCAGTGCCAGCCACAGTAATACAGGGGTCATTCCTGGTATTCCTCCTCTTTGTTATCTATACAACACAGACTAACACAGAAGGCATCAGCCTATTGATGTTTGCAAATTACTATGAACTAGGAGCAATAGTCAACTCAATGTGTGCTGCGTTCAACATAGATAAGGGCCTTAGTGTGTCAGATGTGTGGTGTGTGATGTATAGCCACAATCTGACAGCTAAGTATTGCATGGTCATCTCCTATGTTACAAACCCTGTACCCATTAACTACCACATAGGCAGCGGTCAACATAATGGCAACTGTGTGTATGAGATGCAGCTGGACAGTACTTCCCTTTGGTAGTTACTTCACCACAAAAGACAGGTAGCTGTATGTGGCACCCCTAATCATGACAGGGTGCCATCCAGGAATATAGAGAAAACTGCTCAGTCATACTCAACACCCATGTGCCCCATAATAGATCACATATTTCCTTTAAGGTTTATTGCCCATTTGTAGATGGCCTACACTGCCCTTCCCAATCCCTAGGTGCACTATGTAGCATTCAGCCTACCCTGAATAAAGCCATGTCCAACACAGAGGTGTTGGACATGCTACACTTAACACATCCTGATCCCAAATAAACACATACATCATGGACATCCACCTTTCTAGTACAAGGATCACAACATGCCTGACAGATCTCTGTCCCATACACTTAACATACTCTTGCCATACTATGCATCCCTGTCCAGTGAAACTGCACATCGCCTCTCTCTGTGACATGGTGTGATGACCGCATGCCAAATATATCAGTAACCATGTGTATCAGTTCTGTGGCACTGCTTGAACTGGCCACTGAAACTTACCTGTCTGTTGCCTATAGCTAGGTAACCTGTCTGCCTAGGCTCATAAATAGCCCAGGGCATATAGCCTACTAGATCACTATGACCATACATGCTATAATTGATATCCAACCCTGCAAATACCATCAGGCTAACTATTGTCCCATGTGTTACACATGTGCAACACAGGCAATACATAGCAGGATGCTACACAGCTATACAGTGCCATGTAGAAGTATATGGCAAAACGCATACATGCTTGCAAGTCTGCAGGGTCACAGGTCATGCCCCTAATGGCTATGTATGACTATATATGTGACATATGCACAGCATTAAGGTCAATTGCATTAATGTGAACACATCCAGGCATGTGCTGATAGGTAAAGACACCACTACAGGCAAACAGACATACCCACGTCAAGACAACATCCACATGGTGTATGAGCAATGTCATCACATGACACACACATATATGGCGATAACATCACATCACCAGTTGGTGTCAAATGTGTGTGACTTATAGATATCAATCATATTAGTGTCATGTAGATTTGCAAAGACGTATTTGTAATCTTAAAAAATGTGATACACATGTATGTTCAACTGTACTGCTGTACTTCTCTGTGAGGTACTGTGACCTGTCTCCATCATTATGTCTTCCAAGTATGCCACGTAGCAGACTGCCGGCATACAGCCGCTTGAAGGATGAGGTCCTCATCCCATACCTCCTTGACAACTACACAACGCTCTTCAGCCATGTGCCACAGGATGCACAGCAGTGGGATGCCCTGTAGGAGGAACTCTGCAGGAGGGTAAATGATGTTGGTGGTCACAATTGCACCTATCAGCAGGTGCACAGACACTGCACTGACCTGATAAGATGGGTGAAACAGCATGCTAATGCAATCACCAGGGAACAAGGTACAACAGGTGAGGGGCCATTCACCCAGCCCCCACTCACATGTACTGAGGAGATACTGGCCAACTTGGGGACACCTGCAGACCTCCATCCACAAGCTTTAGCTGGTATTGTGGAGGTGGGTGTCTCTCAACCACCGAGCCTGAAGTTGCCTGGTAAGTCACTACTCACATAAAACACAACTATATTTCACATAGTTACATGTTTTGCTTAAAATATGTAATGTAACATCATATGCAAGGCATGTATGCACACATGTCACATACTATAGTCTGCTGCTCTATATATGTACAGATGTGCATACACCATAGTATAATGTATTGTACTGGCTTATGTGCTAACATGGACATTGCAGCCTGTAGCTATCACACAGATGTGGATAATGATCTTACTGCTGTGACACTCCTGTTTAGGTACCTCTGGCATTTTGCAGCAACAGCAGCCTGTGTCAGGTGAGATTGTTATTATTTGCCAGTCTTGATAATGCACAGAACATATTAATTGCATGCTATCTGCCATAACACACGTACACATAATGTATGGTGTTCCTGCTAATGGACACTGGTCAGACCTGCAATGCATCGCACTGTTTACCTATGTGAAACAATTGAGGACTATAGGAAACACCTACACTAAACCTTCCAAACTGTCATTGCCAGATGTGTGGATAACAGTGAATACAATGGTGGAGGTGTGTTCCACTGTAGGGACAGGTACTACATATCAGCATTACACATGTTGGAAATACGAACAGTACTGTACAGAGAGCATATGTGTGCACACACTCTAAATGTGTTGGAGCTGGAGTTCTGACCAGCCCACATGATACACCCTTGTGAGTATACCCTTGCTAAGAATGTCACACAATGTTATGTGCTATCAGACATGTCCATGACATGTAGTGGGCTGACTGCAACACTGTTCATCTATCCTGCAAAAGATGTCTCACATCCCATACATACCACCCTTTGTCTGCATAACCCTGTCCTCAATGGAGCATATGACATCTATGGGTTTATGTCATATGGGATAACACTGACATGTGAAATAAGATGTCCATCACAACCATTGGACTGAACATGTGTACACATGGCCATGGAGGATGGCCAAAGACATGAAACAACACACACAGTAGAAGTGATGTACATGTGTATACAACCTGTTCTACATTGGCTCGACACAATACAACTATGGCCTTTGTGTAATGGTGATATTGCGGATGTGAAGCACTAAACATCATACAGACCTGTGCACAGCTTGTGTAGGCATAACATGAAACCACCACATAACATGTCTTGAACATCTTGATTGTATCACGAAATGGAAGCATTCACCTATACAGTATCCAAATACATACATGTGTTGCACAACATACACATACATCCACATCAAGCCACAGATACAGTCCATTCACCTTGCTGGTATCAGACATCAATGTCATGCCTGCTCCTCATGTGTGTGAGTTACACAGATGGCATGTGGGACATAGGTTCATAGGTTCATAGGTAGGTACTAGGCTATCGGCCCTAGGGCCCATACAAGCCTAGCCAAAAAATGTACCCTGGCTTTCGCCACCCAAGAAAATTATTTTCCTATGCCCCTGTCGAGCAGAGCCACAGAAGTGATCCCTGGGATGAATTTCCCATTTCCCATCCAATCATCAAGATTTTTCTTGAAGAGTGCTAATGAGGAGCTCTGTTTGACATAGATAGGTAGTCTGTTCCAGAGTATGGGAAGTCTCTGGGACAGGAATCTATCCCTCCAGCATGTTCTGTTTATTGTGGTGACAAGGTTAAGGTCCCTAGAGCATGTAGCTTGGAGGGATTGAGATTTCTTTAAGTGGAGCATGTCCAACAGCTCTGGGTTTGACATAGCTTTGTATGTTAGGCAGAGATCGCCCCTGAGTAGGCGATATGCGATGGAGTAAAGCTGTAGTTTTTTGAGACGGTCTGCATAGGGCATCTGTTTGAGGCCGGTAATCCTCTTTGTGAGGTATTTCTGTGGTCTTTCCAGTTGTTGTAGATGTCTTGTGAGGTACATACCAAAAGGGGTGTTGTACTCTATAATGGGTCTAATGAGTGATGAGTAGATGGGAACAATGACCTCTTTTTTCTGGATGAGAATCCTTTTGTGATGAGATGAGCCACGTAGAAGGATTTCCTGACCACTGTGGTGATGTGATTATCAAAGGAGAGACTACTGTCGACCTGTGTCCCAAGGTCTCTTATCACATTTTCGGCATTAAGTAGACTACCAGCTATATGGTAGTTCATGGGTACAGAGTTTTTACCAAAGGGGATGACAATACACTTTTTGGCATTGAGCTTCAGGCCATGGCTTTGGCACCAGGAATCTGTCTCAGTGAGGCCCTTTTGTAGTTTGTCCACATCGTTAGGAGTTTCGATTATGGCTCCTAGTTTGCAGTCATCTGCAAACTTTGTTAGCCAAAGACCTTCTGTGTTGGCCTGCACTTCAGAGAAGTAGATACCAAACAGGAGAGGAGCCAGGACTGAACCCTGTGGTACTCCACTTGTCACTGGTCTGATGTCGGATTTGGAATCCGCTACTTTCACAGTGTGGGTTCTGTCCGTGAGCCAGTTGGCAACCCATCTTATGACATAGGGATTTATACCTAGTTTAGTGAGCTTATAGAGTACTGTTAAGTGAGCCATGTGTGGGCATAGTTGCCAGGCATCAGTAATATGGTTGCAGATGTGCAGTGGTGTCATCCGTATACCCTTCTGTGACCTGTGTCACACATTCCTCATTAGGGTTTATTGTGTATACACCTCAGTGACGTGAGTCACATTCCACATTAGATATGTATTGTATGTGAACATAGTCTTGACTATGAAATGTGTCAATAGCTGACACTGTATAGCAATTGTGAATCCACATGGTGCCCTGCAATGGCTATGCACATCAACTCAGTGTGCAGTATGTCCCTACATATTGTATGGTGGACAGACAACATTGCATCAGCTGAAGGCCCATGTTAGTATAACACATCCCTGCATTGGGACACCATTACCGTACTGTAGATTGGAAAGGACACCATTGTGTTACACATGTATGTATGTCATTCAACACGTCAGCAGAAGACATGTCATACTAAATGTGATTGGCAAGGTCATATGCCATACAGCAGGCCGGTGTACTGTAAACCTGTGCTGGTCTGTGGCAGCATTGCAAAGTAGGGACAGCCATGTCAAACATGTGTGTACAGCCACATACACAATGTCTACATGCAGCTTAGGGGTAGGCAAAATAATGTTGAACAGACATGCACTGCTTTGGGGGACATATGCAAGCTAGGGCTCAGGCAAATATAGTATGCAGTTGACATACCCTACTGCTCATGTCCTCACACATAGGGGCGGTGGCCAACACAAAGCATCAGTGGCAGATGTACAAAGGTCAGTGATGGTCTGTTAACATGTGGTGTACGTTGCACACACCATGGCAGTGCAGTGCAATGGTGCAAAGTGCATGCATTGTGTTGCAGGTATGGGGCAAAGGCTACTAAAACAAATGGTGCAATACAGGTATGAATGCTAACCACCACTATAATTGTGTAAGGTGCATGCCGTCTGCTATAACACATACATGCTGTTGTGTGCATGTCAGGGATGTATGATAATTACCACTATAATTGTCTAAGCTGAAGCTATAATTGTCTAAGCTGAATGCCATCTGCCATATCACCTGCATGTAGCATGAGTGGCTGTGTGTGTTTGTCTGTGTGTGTCTGTGTGTGTCTGTGTGTGTCTGTGTGTGTGTGTGTGTGTGTGTGTGTGTGTGTGTGTGTGTGTGTGTGTGTGTGTGTGTGTGTGTGTGTGTGTGTCTCTGTGTGTCTGTGTGTGTGTGTGTGTGTGTGTGTGTGTGTGTCTGTGTGTGTGTGTGTGTGTGTGTGTGTGTGTGTGTGTGTGTGTGTGTGTGTGTGTGTGTGTGTGTGTGTCTCTGTATGTGTGTGTCTGTGTGTGTGTGTGTGTCTGTGTCTGTCTGTGTGTCTGTGTCTGTGCCTTTGTCTGTGTCTGTCTGCCTGTGTCTGTCTGTCTGTGTCTGTGTGTGTCTGTTTGTGTGTGTGTCTGACTGTGTGTGTCTGTCTGTGTGTCTGTGTGTGTGTGTGTCTGACTGTCTATGTGTGTTTGTGTGTGGGTGTCTGTCTGTCTGTATGTATCTCTGTCTGTGTGCGTCTCTGTCTGTCTGTGTGTGTCTGGTATAACTTGTAATGTACAATTCTTGTCTTCCCCTCACAGGTGTTGATGTAGGTGCATTGCCCTCCTGCGGTCTACCTGATGTTAGTGTTGCCACAGACTCTAGCAGTGATGATGATAGTATGATTGAGGCACAGGCAGGGTTGTCAGGGTCAGAATCTGTGCCATTGGTTGCCATTCCACCTGTCTCCCCCTCATCCTTGCACACAGTTCCCCTGCCTGCACATACCCCATCACCACTGGCCATAGAGGAAGGACAGCTGGTGGGTGGTAGCATGGAACAGGGAAGTGTGTTGACTATGGAAGGTGTGCCTGCACACCATGATCCCAGTCAACAGACTGGTGATGTCCCACACAGGCATTTACCCAGCAGTGCTCATAGTAGAACCACTGGCCAACATGCCCCTGTAAGACAAAGTACATCAGCTGGAGTCAACAGAAGCATGTTTTGGGCTGTAATGGAGGCACAGGTATCTGCAGAATGGCACAACAGAGAAGGTCTGAGGCTTCAGATGGCTGCTGTGCGTTCATTAACTGACAACATCCAGGCACTTGCAAATGCACACCATCATCTTGTAGATGTTTTGTAGAGACGATTGGGTGACATGGTGGGAGTCCTTGACCTTGGCATGTCAATCCTCGAGCGTGGAATGTCTGTGCTGGAACCTCAGGTGGGAGTGAGGCGTTGGGCAGGTGGACGTAGGTCAGCTACATCATCTGTTGAAGGTCTACGTGAACATGCTACTGCACATGCTCGCTCCCATAGTGGCGGTAGCAGCAGCAGTGTAGCTGACACTGTGCAGTCCACAGCAGGACACAGCAGGCCACATGCCCGTGGTCCTGGACAGTCCCAACAGGGACACAATTCCAGTGGACATGTGTCATCAGACGGTACCCAATGTGGACCTCTGCCTGGTAGTGCCCATGCAACCCCTGGCAGTCACAGGTCATGTGGCAGAGGCCAGACACTGTGAACTGTGAAATCTGCCTTGTACAGTCTGCAGCTGTCAAAAATACCCCTGTGTAGGCTAGCCACATGCTGGACCTGTGTGCATACATACACACACACACTGGAAACAAATGTAGGGCACCTCAACACACACACATGCATAACATTCACACACGCCCAATTATATCACAGGCCCTAACACACACACACATGATGTCATCCAATGGCACAGCCTAGGCCTCTGGCAAACATTATCACCATGTGCATATGATGATGCCTGTGCCGCATCCCTGTCATCCACACCATCGGTGCAGGGACATGTTCATATGGTCTGTTGTACTGGGTGAACATACTAGGAAGACAATTGTAGATTAATATTGTTGAGTACTGTTGACAGGCAGCAGACATACCATGCATTACAGTTTTAGAATGCATTTTTTACGTTTGACAGTACGTATCATGTGTAACAACACTAACAGCATGTTGATCTTGACGTTCTACCTTCCTCTTTCAAGTGTAGTTGCATGTGCCGGGGGATTTCAGTGTTTGGGGTGTCCCATATGTACATGCTGACTACCCACAGGTCAGTATGACAATAACTGCATGCACTTTGTAGCTTCCACATCACAGTTATATTCTCCCATGTTTCAATTATGTTTACTGTTCTAATGATCCAAGAGCATGATAGCTGTGTAGTAAGCTACTGTGTTCTGAGCCATCACATCCATAGTGGGTGACATCACAGGTATAGTTACCTGGAGCGCGGAGGGGGTAAAAGAGAGGTATGCCAGATGACAAGGGTAAAGGCCAGTATAAACAGTGGCTTCTCATTGGGAAGCAGTAATACCCACTGCCATGACAGCATGCAAACACAAACACACCCACACACTCAGGGATTCACAGACACAGTAACACACACTCTGACACATACACACACACAGTTGCCAGTGTTTGGATGAGAACCCCTGACTACGTGCATATCATCATTATAGTACTACACAATTACAGCACATGCTACAGAGATTACACATGTACAGGCAGTTGGAATGACCTAAGATGGAGGACATCAACAGGGATACTACGGTGCAGTGAGTGTATGTGGGGAGGGGGGTCCATCAGTAGGCCATGTAACAACAGGTCACACCCCAGGATGTACATGTTAACAGGTGGTTAGAATGCCCGTCTACAATTGATGATATCAACAGGGATGCTAGATTGCATTGAGTGGATGAGGGGAGAGGGCATTAACATTTCACTATGGTGAAATACAGCATCACTCCAGGAACCAGACAGCCATACACACAGACAGCCATACACACATAAACACAAACACACACACACACACACACACACACACACACACACACACACACACACACACACACACACTGGCATTCACAAAGATTTACATCTATGTCACACACATACAGACAATTTACATGTGTGAGGTTTAACCACCTGCCTATGCCATTCTTTCTACACTTCACTCTGTTCTGGTGCCAGCAACAGTGTTCAGGAGAGTGATAACATGAGGGATGTATTCCCAACCATACGTGACATATATGGACACACAAACCCACATGTGCCAGTACTGTGAATCAAACAGCTGCCTATCCCATGATAGGTACTACAGAAGTACAGCACTATTGCATTCGGTACAATGCTTACTGACTTTTTCCTTTGACAACTGTGCTGATATATGCACAATATATACACAGGGGAGGTATTACTGTTATAGGTGTCATGAGGTTTGCCTTCAGTGTCACCCTTACAGCATTCTACATTGACTGTCTTCCACTTCAATTTACAAAACCTGACCTTAGCAGTTACACAGGTTATTGTAGGACTGCTTGTAACACACCAGTGATCTGTCCTCAGTAATCATTCATCTGCAAAGAAGCCCCACCACTTAGTAGTCATGTCCAAACGTCTGTCCATACCTCATGTATGGCTTATTGTACTTATAGCATATCACCATATACAGTTGGCAATGTTGAGGCTGTATTGCAACAGCATGACGTACTAAGACAACAGTCACCTTCAGACATCAGACACTGCACACACATTGAATCTACACAAACATCAATACATGTACACATATGTGGTCTACATCAGTACGTGCACTAGCAGGTCAAGAGGATACATTCCACACCTTCCCCACGCCATGTGTGAAACATAGCCGAGCATTACACCATAATGGATGTTGTATTCATGTACTGGTAGGACACCACCACTTTCAGCGAGTAGCCAAATGTACATATATTACAACAGCGGATATCAGCGAGACACACACAGCATTATTCCATGTCTTGCTCCTACAAACTGTTACTTGACAGTGCCATGGTGAAGCCAGGGCACTGTAATGGTCAACAGTGAGCACATCATATTTGCCACACACACCTCATGTGTACTGGAAGAGTGCCAGCAATGTGCTCTGTTAGAGCTAAACAGTACACTCATTCAAGCATGTGCAACATCTGTGGCTTGTAAACATCTCACCCCAGCATGTACTGGCTATTGTGGTACTAAGGCTAATGTCCAGACAGCACACAGCATGCATGGCTTGCAATTCTTGACATGGGGTATATGTAGGAGCTGTGGCCACACATGGCTGTGCATGTCATGAACATATCACTTGTGACTACTCAGGAACATAAAGAGAAGAGCTGGATTTCCCTGAGTCTGTCAATACAGGCCTTGTGTAGGTCCTATGGTCCTGTTATTTGGGTATGTTTGTAGGCATTGCATTAGTTGGACATGTCTAAAGACATACATGCCACATGGGGTGTTGTATGATATGATAGGTGTCATGGGTGACCAGTATAGAGGGTATATTACCTCTGTCATCATAGATATCAAACCTTATGTACTGTTAGCATGCTATCTGCCATGTGCATTTATGTAATGACTGTAGCCCCCTGTATGCAGAAAGGAAAAGAAAAGCTATGGTAATGTAATTTATGTTGTATACGTGTGGGATGTACATATCCAGGGCAGGTACAGTTAGGTCATATCCAACCAGGAGGGTGTTGTTTACTGGTGTACAGCAACAGTCGACCGTGTTAATGCTGACAACATCTGAGGGACCCTGGTATGTATACAACTGAGTTGGTTACAAACAGTGGTATTATTGCATTGCATAACATGTTATGCAGCTGTGTCTGTACATGGGTACTTTGCACAGTTGATGTAAGCCTAGGTACAGTCCACCAATCGAGGGTTAACTGGTGGTCTATCATACTATGTCATACCACATATGGATGTGTGTTGGTAGTCTGAGAACAAGGTGGTGGATGTATATGGGGATACAACCTAGAATGCAGCATTTGCCACTGTCACCTGTACCTGACTCATCTGTGATGTGTTATGTCGGAGTAGTGGTCTTTACATGTGAGTAGCCTTTATGAATATGTGTACACCACCACCTGAAATAGTCCATACCACCGTTATGGCCCACATGCCTGGATGTAAGTTATATGGTGGTAGTGCAATTGTGCACAACAGAGCCTTCAGCCAGGTGTTCCTCACTGCACAGATGTCAGTATTCCCCATTGTAGGTGCTACATTGAGCAAATGGATTAGTAAAGCCACACATCTAGCACTGGTTAGCATACGCATCTAATGCAATTGTTATGTAGGTGTCAGGGTGTTACTTCTGTGTGCAGAACATTTGCCTTGGAATGCGGCTATATGGGTAAATGTGACCTAGGTATTATCCATACACACGTGTAAAATGGATGCATGAGTTCTGTGTTGAAGGCTCGTCATTTGGTCATGACAGCCAGGAATGACAGACACTGGACAACCTCATAATAACAGAAGGACATTGGCTCATTGTTTTGGTCTAGCAGTTGCCACTTGTACCATGACATCACTGCATGTGGCATTAATGTGCTTGGCAGCGAATGCCTCATGTAAGGGACGGACAGCAGTAGAACTTGTGTATATGACCAATGTGAGATATACTTAGGGTAGCAGTCTTGCTAATAATGACAACTACTAACACAGCCGGGAGATGTCATCTTGACACCTGCATCTCAGTACCATTACACAAGGTGACTCATTCATTATGCTTGCACATGCCACTGTTCCACATATAATGCCACTGTCCACAATCTGCTATCAATGTATGCCTTTCAGGGCAGCAAGGTGTGTGACACATGCTGTAGGTAGCATCCGCCTGTGCAACCCAGGTAACCTATTGTCTGTCACGTCCACACATTCATGAATGTGTATACGTAACATATATATGTCAGTACTTCGTGTACATGTATGCATGTGTATCACACAGCACAGACACAGATATATAATTTACAGGCCACATACAGGTATCAGGTAGTAAACCTGCATGATGTGCATATATACTGACATGTAAGATGTACCTAGCTGTAAACCTGTGTGTTTACAATAGGAGTCCATTACAACATGTTCTGTACATGTAAGTGTTTGAGCATGCACACTGTGGCCATCAGTGGTTAGAATCAGAGTGCATCCCAAACAGTCCTGTGCTACTAAGTGTATGAGCGTACCCACTGTCACCTTGTGTAATTTGAGTCAGTGCATCCAACAAGCCCTTTGTTACTAAGTGTATGAGCATGCCCAGTATAACTTTGTGCAGTTGTAGTCATAGTGCATCCCAAATGGCCCTGTGTTACTAAGTGTATTAGAATGCCCGCTGTAACCCTGTATAAACCCTGTATAGTGATAGTAGTTGTCCATTCCACAGATGGCCATACTCCAGTTCAGGTTCCTGTTGTGCTGCAACTATACCTCTAAAGCCTACCTGTAGATGATGTGTTTTGTTTATGCATACAGGTTGTAATGGATACATACTTTAAACACACAGGTCTACAGCTATGTACTTCATGACTATCAGTCTCCCTGTTGTTGTCCTCAATCTTAGAAGGTCAGTCTGACTGCCTTGGAATGTGTAATCTCTGTGGCGCGTCTAGTATTTTAATAGTCATTTGTAGATAGGCAGGAGTTCTTATCCCACCACTGGCAACTGTGTGCATGTGTTTGTGTGTGTGACAGCAAATGCCTGAGTGTGTGTGTCAGCAAATGGCTGTGTGTGTGTGTCTCAGCAAATGCCTGAGTGTGTGTGTGTCAGCAAATGGCTGAGTGTGGTTGGGTGTGTGTATTTGTGTCTGCATCCTGTCATGACAGTGGGTTTTGCTGTATTCCAAAGAGATACCTCCTTTTGCACTGGCCTTTATCCTTGTCAACTGCTAAACCCCTCTCTTCCCCCCTCTCCACTGTAAGTAATCAGTCCTGTGATGTCACCCAGCACAGAAGTGGAATCAGAGTAAGTTTAATTGTATGTGTTCGGTGGCACATACCCCAACTGCATACCACTGTACTAGTTACCTTTACATAGGCAAGACATATATGCACAATACTGGCAATTGTGTGCATGTTTGTTTGTGTGACTACCCTGTAACCAGGCATACACATGTGTAATGTCTTTTATCACACCATGGTAGCCATCTGTGGTGACCGGTGTCTACAAAGTATTATATAGTTAGGAATGGTAAAGAATACACAGTCAAGCACGACTACAGTTGGGTATGTTATTTTCCTGTGCCACTGTCGAGCAGTGACACAGAAGTGGTTGCTGGGGTGTAGGTCCATACCCATCATTCCCCCACCCTAACTCCACAATCCCCGGGGTAGATTACATTAGCCATCATTCTCCATCCCAAACTCCACATACACAACAACCATCCCTTCTCTGGTGAACTGCTTATGATTTAAATGTTATAACACAGGAGATGCCTCTGTTTTGTGCACACATCAGTTCCTTTGGAACCCTTCTGTGTAGGGTTGTGTACAGATGTAGACTTGTCTTTGTTGTTTCACAGAGTACAGTACATTCAAGGGTACTGTACATATGTGCACAAAGTGACTGTCCCATTTGTTTTCAGTACTATGGAATACCTGTAGTAGGATGTGCATTATAGACTCCATGCAACATGTATATAACCCAGAAGGCTTAGTGGTACATCCAGTGACCTCAGTATGCATGGTCTAGGGTTCAAGACCTGCAAGCCTTGTTGATACTGTCAATTAGGACTGCATAAGACACTTTTAAGGAGGTGTAAATGTGTTTTTGTGACAGTAAGCAGCGGATACATGCGGGTAACAGATGTACAACTCGCAGTACACTTGGAATGCCCTTCTTTGGCAATCTGCTGATGTCACCCACCTACGAATACACCTCTGGGATTGCTGCAACCCAGTAATCTCCATGGTGCATGCTGTAACTGTGTAATGCTGTAGTGTGTTAAACTAGTTTGGTAGATGTTCTAATCCCAGACAGGTCAACTGTGTGTGTGTCTGTCTGCCTGCCTGCCTGTGAAACAAATGATAATTTTAGGGTATGCACACTCTTTACAATTCACATGACCACCTTTGGCAATCCTGTTGATGTCACCCACCTAGAAATACACCTCTAGGACTACTCTAACCCAGTATTCTCCATAGCATGTGCTGTAACTGCATATTGTTGTACTGTGATAAACTAGTTAAGTAGGGGTTCTATTCAAAGAGAGGCCATCTGTGTGTGTTTTTGTCTGCCTGAGACAAAAACAATGCTTTTTAGTGTTTGCACACTCTACAATTCACATGACCACCTTTGGCAATCCTGCTGATGTCACCCACCTAGGAATACACCTCTAGGACTACTGTAACCCAGTATTCTCCGTAGAGTGTGCTGTAACTGCATATTGCTGTAGTGTAATAAACTAGTTAGGTAGGGGTTCTGTTTCAAGAGAGACCAACTGTGTGTGTTTGTCTGAGAAAGTAGCAATGCCTTTTTGAGTATGCACACTCTTTACAATTCACATGACCACCTTTGGCAATCCTGCTGATGTCACCCACCTAGATATACCCCTCTGGGACTGCTGTAATCCAGCAATCTCCATAGTGCATGCTGTAACTGCATAATGCTGTAGTGTGATGCACTAGTTAGGTAGGGGTTCTATTCCAAGACATGGCAGGTGTGTGTGTGTGTGTGTGTTTGCCTGTCAGAGCCTGTGTGGAGGTGGTGGTGAGTGTCTAATAACTGGATATGTTGGGGAGTGGATTTTGTAATTTTCCTATAAGGTGTCTGTCTTATATGTCACAATGTCCACCTCACCAGGAGTAGAGATGTCAGTCAGCCAAGGGACTGTGTTGGCAAGACATACCCCTACATCTGGCAAAAGGCCTGGTGAACAAAATATTCAACCCTACTATTACCCAGAATACGTCCTGTACCAATGTGTCATACACAACCACACTTGCCTAGAATATCCCGCTATGTTGCTAGTACCCTGCACATTGATGACAGATAGTAGGCATGGTGTGATTGCAGTGGGCTGCAGAGGGCATGGCACCCTGTACAGCAGTACAATAGGCACATAATTGCGGACAATGTGCCTTCACTATGTTTCCCATTGGATGCCTGCAACATATGTGGTGCCATCAAATGTGATCCACAGAGACCATACAATGCCTTACAAATGTGCCCTGTATGGACCGATGCCATTGACACCAGGGAATACCTGTATCATGCTATCAATGCAGGTGCAGGGTCAATCTGCTGTCTATAAGCAGGTCCTGCCACACCAGGCCAGTATTGGCATATCAGAGGAGAACAGTCTGTGTACACAACATGTGCCAGCCAAGCCAGGTACACCTGTACATGTCACTGTACATTATTGTGGGATGTCCAGGCAATGTCCATGTCAAGGACTATCAAACACAGACATGGCATGCATTGCAAAGCTATGGCCATACACAGTGGTAAACAGGATGTCAGGACAGTTCATACAATACCAGTCTGTGTGGGACATTGCAGACACTACATCCCTGTACCACATTGCACATCATGGTCAGATGGCATGATGTCAAGGATTACCCCTCACCCAGCCTTGTACATCCATCTTGCACAGCGAACCACTACACAGCCAGGAAGCAATGCACACATGCATGTCAGTACTAGCACCTTGTGTCTGCATGTGGGGTATGATGCTCCCAACCACAGTCGCTCCCAGTATAACTCCCATTGGCATACCAACAGATGTCAAACACGTTCACATGCCCTAGCCCATAGAAACTCCGGATATCCCCTGTGGTGCATGTAGTACTTGTGCATTACTGCAGTTTGGCAAACTAAGTAGTTTGGAAGTGTATTTGTGGGCCTGGCAAAGAGTGTCAATGTGAGTCCATTAGAGAGTGTGGTTGTGTTGACAATGACATCCGTTCATGTGGACAGCCATGTGTGCTACACCTACTGCATGTCTACTATATCTCTGTTGCAGATGTCACTCAGCAGCACACATATATGTTCTTACAGCACACCAAAATGTCAGCTTTGTGGCACATGGTGTAACTGCATGCACTTGTAATCATAATGACTAGTCAGTCAGAGGTTTTATCCCCTGTACTGGTAGGTGTATGACAAACGATGCTTAGGTTTTAGTCTCCAAGCCCTTCTCTGATGTACTTTGCCTCTGTCTGTCCCTCCCACATACTCTCTGGTGGATATGGAGGTGTACACCTACTCAGCAGCAGCTTGTGTTTTGTAAGTGATGGTCATGATCAGGTGATGGCCTCTGCACCTATTGCAGTCCTCCTCTAGCTGATTGCATGTGGAACAGCTGTGATGATGTTCCCATAGCCAAGCGCATGAAAAACACAGTACAATATCTAGGAACATCATGTTGGTGTTTGCCCATGACAGTCACTGTGAGTGGTACCTGGATCTGGCGTTTGGTAAACTGCATCACAGATGACATCTGGATGTTCCTCAAACAACATACACAGTGGGAAATATCCTAAAGACAGGAGGGTGATGTGCCAGACATGATTACAGCATGTAAGTGTAGCTATGCTTCATTGAGTCTACTGGCTGTTTAACAAGTTGTGTGTGGCAATGCCTATTCTCCATGTTTTAAAACTAACAAGACAGTGCACTGCTTGTGAGGGACCCCCATCTGTAGGGCCATCTGTAGACTGGTCAGTGTGTGGAACCATTTGTTCCCTGTGTTACTCACTGAACACACATCTGTGAACTGCAGGATCATAATGTGAGGATTGCAGTCAGTACATGGTGATAGTGATGAGTTACTGCCATTGCATCCCTGATTGGACATATGTCACATGAAACAGTAGTATGACAGACACTGCCTGGGGTTCTCAGTGACATGCCAATAATGGGCCACTGTTTATAGCTGCAGTCACAATTCTTCTACACTTTGTACAGATGTCATGCAGTATATATGCATGTGTTGTGCGCCCTCTGCAAATGTATACTATCTGTTGTGTTAGGTTGATGATCATATCTATGCATGCTGTTATAAGTAATCCTGAATGCTGTTGACTATTACTAAGCCATATATGTGTTTAAACTGCAACACCATAGGCTGTATGGGTTTGGAGGTCCCGGCAGAACCTCCTGTCCCACGTCATCTGGCCATGGCACTGGACACCCGTACATCTGGGGCCAAGACTTGGACCACCACCTCTGTTGGCTCTGCACCACCTTCTGGTGGTACCGCCACTGAGGATGGGGCTTGTCCCCACTGGGGGCAGGTCCAGACAGGAACATGTCCGCTATTGTACAGTCCCGGATGTGGTGCGTAGGGGGCTCAATAAGGGGTTTTGAGGCCAGATACGCCAGCTCGAGGGCAGAGTGTCACATTTACAGGGTGAAGCTGCCCCTCTTAGACAGCCTCCAGCACTGCCACCTTTGCAGCTGTTTTGGTACAGTGGTGGCTGCCCATGGCTGGGGACCACCGTCCCACTGTTTCCATCTGGGGGCTCATGGGCTTGTGACTGCCAAACACTCCTCCCTGTCCGAGGAGTATCCCCCCACATGTATCATATACTGACCCTGTATGCTGTCTTGTCTGTGATCCTACTCTACCTATCCTCCATGAGCATACCTACTCTCTTTCCCCCACATCCCACTCTCACCCTATGGAAACAAAAGGCCAATTGGTTCCTAGAACAACATTTGCCCCATACATAGCTGTCCATTTCACGCATGTGTCCACTGGACACATGTAACCCTTTTAATATGCATCACAACATACTCCAGTTGTCCTCACCCCTGTCTCTCAGGCACACGATCCTAGTATGCACATGACTCCTAAAGGTTCCAGGTACACATGATGCAGACGACCCCGTTGCACACACACAACACTACCAGTCCCTCAATTATTACTCCATTTACCTTTATCAAGATGATGATGTCACACACAGCATCTTGCAAGAGTACTGTTCTCACATAATGATTGGACAGGAACTGTTGTGTTAATTTAAATAACATGCACAGAGTGATGTATTTGGCCAATGTACAAATGTTTATGTGTATGAATGACACGTCTGTCTGAGGGAGTCTTGATATTACATAGGACAACACCACTACATAATACAGGCGTTGCTGGTGTTTCCCTTTTCATTCCTTTGTAATGCTTTGTTGTCACATGGGATGTTCCTGATATATCTATATATATGTATGTATCTATATCTGGACATAAACACTCACACATACATCTACATGATGAAATACATTTCCTATACTGTTGAATGACTGCGCTGAATGATATGTTTCTAATAAGGTCTGATGTCTGTATATCTGTTATGGCTTAGTGGTAAATCACAATAGCTGTGCATTCAGGGTCCTGGTTTCGAGCCTTGAAGAGGCCATTTATTTTGTTGATGGGCAGAACAAGGCTGTTGGATTCGGAGTGATTAAGGCACATTAAAGCAGTTATGAGCAAGTGTGCGTGGGTTTGCACAGAGCTAAGCAATGCTAACCTCCAGTTACAGTTTCTTACACTCAGTTATCCTCTACATTGCTTTACAAGTGTAATACTCGCATACTGGCGGCCAAACAGGCTTACACCCGCTTGCTCCCGCACTTGCAAATGCACTGCATTTGGTTTTTGCATCTGACACTCACACCCCTGTGTGGGAGTGAGGACTACGATATTACTTTTTGATGCCTATTACATCGGATTACATGCCTACAGTATGGGGAATGGCTGCCCATTAGGCGACAGCATGCCGTTCGACTGTACGGAATCCGCAGCCTGTCCAGAATTTGATTCATATTATTAGTGTGTTCCTCTTACAATCTGCACCTGTCCGGCTAATACATGGGAACTGACACTTTTGAATACAAACAAGTAATTGGGTTTTGGAACCCACATCCTTCAGCCGAGTCATGCTACTGCATACCTAATATTCTATCATATTTCTAAGGTTGTCAGTGGAATATGTGCTTTCTGTCCCTATCAGACCTCTCATACGATTGGGGAAAGATAAAAACTGAATCAGGGACACGGCATTACAACATCAGGGACACATTTAAATTATTGGTGCTATTAACCTGATACACTGACAGACTCAAAGCATATGAATTCATACAAACATTCTGAGGTAAATGATGTTTATAACTCTTAATTGTTGTTGTTATTCATTACGTGTAATTCAACACCTTTCCTCCAAATGTCACTAGTTTTAGGAGGGATTAAGTGGGACAGAGTTAGAAACTGAGTCGAAATTAGGGGCGTCCCTGGAAATCGGGGACAGTTCAGAGGTATGGTCCCTATTTGCTCCCCCAATGGTTTATGTCCTGTTCAGTGGATTTGCTCTTAGGGGTTGAGAGGTATGAGCATCAGCTATGCCCATTTTGGAATATTACTTACATCCCCAGAGTGGTCCTAATATGACTGCGCCAGCCAACACCTGCATGCCTAGGCCCATAACTGCATACCCATAGTTCCCCCACCTGCCACTCTCTACAGCACTCATCCTTACTGTGGGTGCAGGTGGGGTATAAACACACCACTACGCACTGCCCACTCTCCCCTTGTCGGGACACATGTCGTAC
>NC_056726.1:715878874-715991374 GCF_019279795.1 Protopterus annectens
TCAAGACTTGTCAGTTAATCAGTGAAACATTCTTTAAGAAAAATCTGTCAACCTAGATGAGAAAGAGATATCACTGAATAAGAGCATGCACCCCCCCCACACACACATACACACACACACACACACACACACACACACACACACACACACACACACACACACACACACACACACACACACACACACATAATGAATGTGAAAAGGGCAGTCAACCTACTGCCCTATACTTTATTTGGTGTACACCCACATTCAAAACTTAAATGAGTTAAGGCTTTTTTCATCACCATCTATATAGGATTATTTGAATGTAATTATGCTGTGCAGTTTGCACTATCAAAAAATCTATATCGAGTGAATCTGTCAGAATTGCACTTTTGGTTATAAAATACTAATATTCATCATAGCATGCAGATATGTAACACCAACATCATGCATTTATCATTATAAGTAAATGTATTACATGAACATATTTGTCACTACACACGAAAACAATAACACATCTTCATACATTTACTACATTCAAACACATAACACCCACACCATCATACTTCCATAACTTCATGTAATACATATAGACAAACATACAACATCCACATTATTATCATGCATTCATCACTGCACTCAAACATATAAGACCCACTCCATCATGCATCTATTCTATTGAAATGTCAGCACTCAGCATTGAGTGCCAACACACCAAAGGAAAATATTGAAAATGTAGAAGAGCAAATCTTGAGAATCTGTCTTCTGCTTTAAACTTGCTTTTTTGCAGGAGGCAAGCCCCATTCCTATATATACCATCTCCAACATTAGCATCATACGCTCATCACTGCAAATACACATATAGCACCCATATCATCATATACATCAGTCACTTCATACACTATCTATAGACAGACATACAGCACCCACATAATCATATATTCATTACTTCATGCAACCATGTAACACCCACACGATCATATATCCATCACTTCATACACTACAGACAGACAGACATACAAGTCTTCATCATGTTTTATTTATTTGTTTGATATTTGTTAATCAAGTGAGTCTGACTGGGCCAGAAAGTGTCCATTTCAGCAGAGGCTTGGGGACAAAAGCTCCACAATCACAATATTTCAAAAATCAAGTACAGATGTTTTCAATCACAAAGTATCATGTTACATTACAAAACAGCAAGTGCAGATATTTTCATAGGTTCATAGGTTCATAGGTTCATACTAGGATATCTGCCCTAGGGCATTTATAAGCCTAGCCAGAGTGTGTTTGGCTTTCGCCACCCATTTTAAATTAATTTTGCTATGCCCTTTTTCGAGGTCAGTATACTGTGCCTCTGTCTAACAGTGACACAGAAGTGATACCCGGGGTAAACCTACGATCCCCCATCCACTCATCAAGATTCCTCTTGAAGAGAGTCAATGAGGGACTCTGCCTAACCTGGACTGGGATTTTATTCCAGAGTGAAGGGAGCCTCTGGGTTATGAATCTGTCCCTCCAGCATGTCCTATTTATTTCAGTGCTGAGGTTCAAGTCTGTCAAGCGCATAGCTCGATGGGATTTGGATTTTCTGAGGTGCAGCATGTCCATTAATTCCGGGTTGGACATGGCTTTATACGTCAGGCACAGATCGCCTCTGAGCAGGCGGTATGCCACTGAGTAGAGCTGGAGTTTCATTAACCGGGCAGCATATGGCATCTGTTTGAGCCCTTTGATCCTCTTGGTGAGATACTTTTGGGGTCATTCCAGTTGCTGCAGGTGTCTAGTAAGGTACATCTCAAAAGGGGCATTGTACTCAATTATGGGCCTGATGAGGGATGAGTAAAGAGGCACGATGACCTCTCCTGATCTAGATGTGAATCCCTTCATGATTAGGTGGGCTATATAAAATGTTTTTCTAGCCACTTTGGCTACATGGTTGTCAAATGAGAGATCGCTATCAACTTGTGTCCCCAGGTCCCTAATTACTTCTTCCGTACTTAATGGATTACCACCTATGTGGTAATTTGTGGGCACTTTGTTTTTGCCAAAGGGGATGACTATACACTTTTTGGCATTTAGCTTGAGGCCATGGCTCTGGCACCAGTTGTCTGTTTCTATGAGGCCCTTTTGGAGGATGCTTGTGTCGGCTGGAGAGTCGATTATAGCGCCCAGTTTGCAGTCATCTGCGAACTTGGTCAGCCACAGTCCTTCCATGTTGGCCTGTACCTCCGAGAAATATATACCGAACAGGAGAGGTCCCAGGACTGAGCCTTGTGGGACACCACTTGTAACTGGTTTGGAGTCTGACATGGCTCCAGCAATTCTAACCATGTGGGTTCTGTCCTTGAGCCAGTTTGCAACCCATCTAGTGACATACGGGTTTATATTTAAGCTGGTGAGCTTATCTATAATGCCCGAGTGGGGTATTGTATCAAAGGCTTTTGCGAGGTCCAGGTAGGCTGTGTGGACCACCTTCCCCTCGTCAATGGCCTTGGTGACTGTTTCAAAGAAATCGACCAGGCTTAAGAGGCAGGATCTGCCCTTAACAAAGCCGAACTGGGTAGGATCCAGTGTCTGTAGGTCCCCAATATCTTTTTTTATGAGGTCCATGATGATCCTTTCCATAGCTTTGCAGACCAAGCTAGTCAGGCTTATGAGGTGATAGTTTCCAGGATCCGTTGAGGCACCACCTTTGTGGAGAGGGACCACTGTTGCTGTACGCCACTCTTTGGATACATATCCTGTGGTAAGGCTGAGATTGAACAGTAGTTTTATGCTTGGGTTTAGCTCTTCTTGGAGTTCATGTAGGACGCAGCCCGGGACACTGTCTGGTCCCATTGATGCTGTGTTTTTTGCTTTGGAGAGGGCGGCTCTTACCTGAGCATCTGAGATGTCAGGGGGGCAGCACTCTGCTGGGATAGATATTTGCCCTTTTGGTGGGGAGGGAGTTTGCACTGAACCTGTCAGCTAGGATGTTGGCAATGTCTGTGGGTTCGGTGTATTTTTTGTCATTTTGCACTAATTCTGAGCATATCTGTGAATTCCCACCCAGGTTCCTAACATAACTAAAGAAAGCCTTGTGATTATCCTTAGTGCCCTGTGCAATTTTTCTCTCGAAGCTGGCCTTAGACGATTTTATGAGTGCCCGTAGTTTTTTGCTAACACTGATCAGAGATGCCTTCCCTTTTTGGGATTTTGCTCTATCATGTAGTAGCTTCCTCCTTCTATTGTATAGTTTGTTTATGGCTGGGGTCCACCAGACAGGACGTCTGCCTTTGGAGGATTGGGTCTTGGTTTTATTTGGGATTGCATGATCCATGCATTCCTGAAGGTGTTCATAGAATGCATTTATAAAGGATTCTGCGGTCTGGGCCATATTTTCCACAGGCCCGGGGGCTTTAAAGGATTCCACCTCGGTTTTGAGGAGTGTGAAATTTGCTTTAGAGAAGTTTTTCACTGTGGTTTTCTGGGCAGGGGGTGGGGTTGGGATATGAATATCCAGTGAGATTAATTTATGGTCTGATCTTACCAGTGAGGGATACACTTCTGGTCTGGAGCATAGAGTTCCCATGTTGGTGATGATCAGGTCCAGTATGTTTTCCCCTCTTGTGGGAGTGGTAACAAGTTGTTCCATAGCATCTGACTTTATAAATTCTAGGAACCTTTGAGCTAGGGTGTTGGAGCTAGAGTAATGCTCCCAGTCTATGTTTGGGTAGTTGAAGTTGCCCAGTATAATGGTGTTTGGAGAGACCTTCATATTTTCCAGTGTTCTCAGGAAGGTCGAGTGGGGTTCCTGGGTTTGGGAGGGTGGTCTGTAGCAGGCTATAAACTGGAAGGCAGTTTTACCCACTGTTAGTTGCACATGGATAGTCTCTGATGCTTCGTGCTGTGCCACCAACCTGGAGGTGTGGGTATCTTTGACGAATATTGATACTCCCCCTCCTTTTCTGGTTCGGTCCAAGCTTTGCGGCCGAAAAGCATGGTATGAGGTATAACCTGGTAGTGCTGGGGTACTCTCGGGAGCCTTGAACCAGGTTTCTGTTACTGCACAGATATCGATGTTCTCCATGCTAAGGAGAGTTTCGAGTGCATGCATCTTGAGGTTTAGACTTCTGGCGTTGAGTAGCATTACTCTTAGTTTCTTATCATTTGTGATACCTATGGAGGTGGGTTTGTCTTTTGATCCTTGCCTAAAAAAGGCACTATGGGGGTAGCAAGTGCCTTTGCCAATATCCGAAAGCCCAGGGGTGACAGTTGCAAGCCATCCCTAGCGAAGCATCGTGGCCTGTCGAGCATGTCATCCCAGGCTGACAGGCATTGGATCCCCTTTGAATGACACCAATACTTAAGCCAATTGTTGAAAGTGATCATCTTGTCTTCATATTGTGACATCATTCTTGGTGAGGGTAAGATGCTACTCAAGGTCAGGGTAATACCAGCCTGGGCCATTTGTTCAGAGAGCTCCTCTATGTCTCTTTTCATGTAGTCCAGGGAGGTACATCTCAGGTCATTCACACCAGCATGGACAATGACTGAGTCATATTTGTACTTGCCTTGGAGTGACCTGAGTGCTTGTGTTATGTGGCAGATCCTAGCACCTGACAGGCAGCTCACCGTGACCTTCTCCTTGTTCAGCCTGGTGAGAGGGACGTCAGTGTGCCTGACGATAGAGTCACCTATTACAAGTGTATCAAGTGTGTTGTTTAGCCTTAAGGGCTGTGACTGTTCAGCACACTGGCTTTGTGAGCTATGTGTTGCACGTGTTTTGTTTTGGGGTAGCGGTTGCTTGGGTGTCTGCTTTGGAGGTCTCTGCTGCTTAGGCAGATTTTTATTTAGAGCCTCCGAGTATGTTTTTGTGTGTTTATGTGTTTGGTTTGCTGCCGTGGTAGGTCTATGTGAGACTGGAATTGTAGTGAGTGTGGTTTCCTTCTCCTCCTGACAGGTTTCGCCAGTACTGAGTTGAGAGAGCTTAGCCTCCAGTTTGGCTATATGGTTGCATCTCTCACATGTGTTGGAATTTGTTGGGGGGAGGAGAGGGTTGTCTGTGTACATGAGACAGTTGTAACATTGCCTCAAGATTCCCAGATTCACAAGCTGGACCTGAGAGGAGATTGACAACTGACCTTTGGACATGCTAGGATAGTATTGGGAATTCCTTTATAATTGAAAAAAAAAAGGGCCACTGGGGAACAAGGTACTCAAGGGGAGTTTGTTAGGGTGTAGTGCTTTTAATTTTTTAGTGCTGACTTATATAATTGCTTTAGTGAGCAAGTGCCAGGTAACTTAAATGCAATGTGTTACAGGTAACGTAAATGCAAAAATGACAAACAGTAACTTTCTTTCAAGTGAAACAAGGAAATAAGTACAATAAGCAATGCAGATGTCACTAGGGATCGACAGAAGCGCTGAAAAGCCGTGTTTTAGGTGGAATTAGCTTTTCAGGGAAATAACAAGCAAACAAGCATACAAACAAAGCTAGATTCAGCAGGCCTGGATCTAGTCTATGCTACAGCAAACAAGGTGTACCAATTCCAGTAAGAAACAGTTCAAATATGCAGGCACTATAAGCCTTTAACCAGAAATTCCCAGCTCAGAAGGGCAGAGTCCAGTCTCTCCTCCCATAAGAGTGCAGACCACGAACCTTCTTAATGTAAAATAACTGGCCTGAAGCCCAAGTGCTTAAACCAGAACTAATACACTTTTAGAATAACAGACACTGAGCCCTCAATCAGCAGTTCCCAACTTAGAAGAATGTAAGCTATCTGTCCTGCCACCACAGTGCAGGCCACATACCTTCCTAATGTAAAACAACTGGTCTGAGCCCAAGTGCTTAATCCAAAAGACTTAGAATGATAGCTACACTTTAATCAAGTTACTACCAAGCAGTAATAAATACAATTGAATACTTTAAAGAATGCCTGGATTAGTGCTCAAGTTATACAAACAAAGCTAGAATCAGCAGGCCTGGATCTAGTTTATGCTACAGCAAACAAGGTGTACCAATTTAGTAAGAAACAGTTCAAATATGCAGGCACTATAAGCCTCTAACCAGAAATTCCCAGCTCAGAAGGGCAGAGTCCAGCCTCTCCTCCCACAAGAGTGCAGACCACGAACTTTCTTAATGTAAAATAACTGGCCTGAAGCCCAAGTGCTTAAACCAGAACTAATACACTTTTAGAATAACAGACACTGAGCCCACAATCAGCAGTTCCCAACTTAGAAGGATGTAAGCTACCTGTCCTGCCACCACAGTGCAGGCCACAAACCTTCCTAATGTAAAACAACTGGTCTGAACCCAAGTGCTTAATCCAAAAGACTTTGAATGATAGCTACACTTTAATCAAGTTACTACCAAGCAGTAATAAATACAATTGAATACTTTAAAGAATGCCTGGATTAGTGCTCAAGTTATACAAACAAAACTAGACTCAGCAGGCCTGGATCTAGTCTATGCTACAGCAAACAAGGTGTACCAATTTAGTAAGAAGAAGTACAAATATGCAGGCACTATAAGCCTTTAACCAGAAATTCCCAGCTCAGAAGGGCAGTGTTAAATAAAATAAGATTTCAATACACAGGAGGTTCAGGTTAAAAAGTTTACTAGTGTACACCAGGAGGCAAAAAACGTACAAGTACAGAATTTTGTCTGACATGAAACAGGAAGCACACAATTTTATATAGGTTTAACATTTAAGCTATGCCCACCTTACTGACGTGATATGTCACAGGGCATCTACATCACTTTAGCTTACAGTCCTCTATTCATAAAGCTGTTGATGCTGTATATTTAAAATAACTTTTCCTCTAGATACAATACAGCCTTGCTATCCAGCTGGTCAGACATAATGTCTTTCTGTAAAGTTACTTCTTCAAGATTTCATATCAGTTCGAATACAATAGCAGCTTCAGTCTTTTAATACACGTCTTTGTTCTCTGTTACACTTTCTCACACAGCTGCGTGCTATCTCAGTAACACATATACAAGGCCAAATCATTCCAACAGGAAAGAGCAGAAGATTTCATTATTTCAAGCATTTAATTTCCTGACCCAGCAGATAATCACTTGTGAAAAGCATAAACATTAAAACTTGCTAAGCTAGCATTCTGCCAGGGTCAAAGATCAGCTTTGCTTCAAGCCACACTGCAGTTTCAAAACTACTTACATTTACACATGAATTAATCCTTACTATTATATGATTAATAGAATAAAATGCATTATATACTACTTTGCTTTTAAACTAGCATTTCTCATATATTCAGATAAACATTTTTCTAACATTTTCCCCCTATTAATACTTTTTATTCTATTTTGAAGTATGCATAGTGTCATTTCATCTCCTAGCCTTTTCCACTTAGGATTTTCAGCTAGGTGAGTCATTCAATCTATACTTCAGAAAAAATGTCATCTGAGATCAATCTTTCAATCTCAATATCTTGGTACAAAGTTTCAGTAACAGATACATCAATAAAATCTTTGATTAATCTTTTCATGCAGGGAATTCCACAGCAAACACATGCTCCTATTAGGAGTATGCCCACACAAATGGCAATCAGAATATTCATTAGGATGGAACCCCACCCCCCAAATAGATTCTGGAAAAAGTCTGTCAGTGGGTTTGGGCCTGGTTCAGTCATGGCTGATACTTGCTGAATTACCTCTAGGTGGTTATTGATCTCATGACAATTGTCAGGAATATAAGCACAGCATTCTTCTTTGATAAGCACGCACGTACCACCTCTCACCGCTAGGGTGAAGTCAAGAGCCATTCGATTTTGTAGCACAACAGTTCTCATTGCATTCAGTTCATCAGTCACCAGTTCTAGGGCAGAAAAAGTTGCATCACTCATTACTTCGAGAAGTTTCGACAACTTCCTCAGCTCCCAGATTGATTTGACTGCTCCATAGGCTGGGAATATTCCTGCCCAAGATATAACACTGTCACTCAAGTCCATATGAGTCAATTTGCTTTTGTCTTTTACTGAATTGTGGTCTTTCCAGCCAGCTTCGATCTTTCCAACTGGATTCACAGGTTTTTCAACTGGACCTTCGGGTTTTCGGGCTGCTTCTCTCACGTTTCGTATCTTACCCAAAGGTAATTCTGCAGTATGTCTTATTGCCGGAACCAAATAACCCAAAAAACAACTGCCGGACTAATTCTCAGGTAACCATTTATATGCCTTTTTCCCACAAATAAAATAACAGTTTTCTACTTTAGTACTAATACGCATCAGCCCTGCATGAAACATTTTCTGATCTATAACTGACAATTGTTTAAACAAAACTGGATTTTTGCAAATGTCATTCATAGTTGTTTTCAATGAGTTCAAATACGAGTCATAATTAGTATTGCAAAAAGTATTGCCATTACCATTCGTAATATAACATCGGTAAGATATGGTTATATTACAATTGCTCCAGCCCACCTGGAGGGTGTCATTTTTACAAAAACATACAACTCCTTTTTGTGTGACAGGTAAAAATAAAGCTATTTTGTCCTGTGATCTCACAGTTCCTGTATCGAAAAGTAAATTCTCCCAAGTCTCATTTATCCCCAAAGGGACAGCGGACATTATCAGTCCTCCATATGCTGTTGGTATAGCTGTACAAACCCAGCAATTTGAAATGTTCATAGTCTCTGCATATACACATTTCATGGCTAGGTATGTGTTAAAATATGGATGCCAGTCTATAGACATTTCATCACGCCTTCCCACTTTCACTTGTGTGGTTGTGTGTGGGATAAACCACAACAAGAGGAAAATTGTCACAATTACAGTCAATAAATGTACACTCAACAAAATGATTATGCAACATATCTGGGGTTGATCTAAATTTCTATTCACTTTGCTTTTGGCCATCTCGGTCTGGTTGTGTATCAGTCACAAAGTTTTTATCAAGTTGAAAGTTCTTTACCAGTTTACAATGTGTCAAATGAACCCAGGACGTCCTCTAGGCCACTCTAACTGCAGTAGGCGTTGCCAACAGAACCTGGTAAGGTCCCTCCCACTTTGGACTTGCCCAATTCTTCCTTTTCATCACTTTCAGCCAAACCCACGACCCTGGGGCCAAGACTGCTTCCACCGGTCTGGTCTGTTCCTTATCTGAAAAAGAGTTAAACTGCAAAACAGATTTATTTGTTAACAGTTTCCTCATATAACTAGCTAATGAAC
This sequence comes from Protopterus annectens, assembly GCF_019279795.1. NCBI lineage: Eukaryota > Metazoa > Chordata > Ceratodontiformes > Protopteridae > Protopterus > Protopterus annectens. Next base: position 715,888,028 of record NC_056726.1, read on the forward strand.
TGTCAGCCTCTTGCTCTGCAGGCATGAGAGCTTTCCACTGAGGCACATAATATGCTCTCCCAAAAACCATTTCAAATGGAGTCAAACCCTTTACATTTGGAACCGTTCTCATACTCAGCAGTGCTAAAGGCAGACAGTATATCCAATTCTTTTGGGTCTCCTCTACTAGCTTCCTAAGTTTACTTTTTAGGGTACCATTGTACCTTTCCACCAGTCCTGCTGACTGTGGGTGGTAGGCACAATGGTTCTTTAAGGAGATACCAAAAAATCTCCCAAGTTGGTGGATTGTCTGGTTTACAAAATGTGTGCCGTTGTCACTATAAATCCTTTCCGCAATGGCAAATCTAGGGATTACTTCTTTTATCAGGGCTTTCGCCACTGTTGCTGTATCCGGGTTTTTGGTTGGAAAAGCTTCTACCCATTTAGAAAACATGTCTACAATAACTAAACAAAACTTTTTCCCTTCACATTTATTCAATTCTATGAAATCCATACAAATAGTATGGAACGGGTATGGTGGTATAGGAAAACTTCCTTGCTTGGTTTTAAATGCTCCTTGTGCATGGTGCTTGTTACAAGTATGACAAGCTGCACAAAATTTTTTTTGTGTAGTTTGTGTATCCATATGTTTGGAATATTCGGTTTACTAACTGTACCATCCCCCCTGTTGAGACATGGCACTGCCCATGGCTCAACAAAGCTGCATATCTAAATAAATTAGACAGTAATATCGGTTTTCTTTCTTTGGAAATGTACAGTCCATTCTCAAGAATTGCACCTTGTTTTACCCATTTTTGTTTCTCTGCTTTTGTAGTAAGCGTCTGCATTGTTTTTAACAAGTCTAAATCTAAAATCTCAGAGGGTTGTAATTCCTCATTTAAAAGTAAAGTTTCTGAGTCTGAGGCTGCTTGCTTTGCAGCTGCATCAGCTCGCGCATTGCCTTTTGAAATCTTATCCTGTTGTTTTGTATGAGCTACACATTTACAAATAGCTACTTTGGTAGGTAACTGAATAGATTCTAATAATTCCAAAATAAATTGCGCATGATTAATAGGTTTTCCACTAGATGTTATCATTCCTCTATTTTTCCATTGCTGTGCAAATACATGTACTGTAGAAAAAGCATACTGACTATCAGTATATATGTTTACACACTTGTTTTTTGCTAAAGTACATGCCCTCGTCAAAGCTATCAATTCTGCTGCTTGTGCAGATAAGTTGTGTGGTAAGGATTGAGCTTCTAAAATTTCAGTGTCTGTAACTACTGCATACCCTACCAGATTCTTCCCTGTAGGACCCCTTCTGCATGAGCCGTCCACGTAATATGTCACCTCGGCATTATCCAAGGGCATATCTGTGAGATCTTGTCTAGGTAAAGCTAACTGTTCAATTTCCTGCAGGCAGCTGTGGTGTGCCATCTGCAGGAGTTGGGAGTAGTGTTGATGGATTTAATGTCGTACATTGTTCAATTGTCATATGAGGTTGGCTCAGCAGTATAGTCATACACGAAAGATGTCTAGCAGGGGAAAGGTATGCCACTTTTTCTTGCAGTAAAATTATTGCAACTGCATGAGGCACTCTCAATGTGAGAGGGTGGAATAACACCACTGAGGCCGAAGCCTGTACTGCCATTGCAGCTGCAACTACTGCTTGTACACAGTGAGGCAAAGATCGCGCCGCTGGGTCTAACTGTGATGAATAATAGGCTATGGGGCGTTGCTTATCCCCATGTTGTTGCGTCAATACTGACGTCATATATTCTTGCTTACAATCTATGGTCTGAAAAAAATGTTTGTGATAATTTGGAAGTCCTAAAACTAATGAAGAAGCTATCAACTGCTTCAACCTGCAGAAAGCCTTTTCTGCTTCGGGTGTCCATTGTAAGATATCTTGTGCTGCCATTGGTGTCTTATATATCAAGTCAGTCAGTGGAGGAGATTCCAAAGCATAATTTGGTATCCAGCTCCGACAAAAATTAGTTGTACCTAAGAAAGACATCATTTCCTTCTTGGTTGCTGGTTTAGGTGCTTGCAAAATTGCTGTTTTTCTTTCCTCATCTAGTATTCTACCTTCATTGGATATTACATATCCCAAGTATCTAACTTGTTTTCTCCAAAGTTGTAACTTACTTTTGTTTACTTTGTGTCCTTGTGTTGCTAAAAATTTCAATAATGCTACAGTATCCTCCCTGCACTGTTGCTGGGTGGGGGCTGCTAGCAAGATGCCATCTACGTAAAGTAGAATTTGACTACCTCCCAGTGGGGTAAACCCTGCCAGGTTGCTAGCCATTTCTTGTGCAAATATTGTTGGACTCTCACAATATCCCTGTGGTAGTCGAGTATATGTATACCTTTTACCCTGAAATGTAAATGCAAACCAATATTGACTATCAGGATGTATAGGTATTGAAAAGAAATCATTGCTAATATCTACCACAGAGAAATATTTCTGTTGCGGTTCTAAATCGTTTAACAAGGTATGTGGGTCTGGCACAGTAGGTGCTCTAGGTATTACTGCATTATTTACAGCTTGTAAATCTTGTACCATCCGCCATTCCCTGTTTGCTTTTTTAACAGGAAATAGGGGTGTATTACATGGTGAATCAGGAGATTCTACCAGTACTCCTTCTTTGAGTAATGCTGCTATTATAGGCTTAATTCCTATTTCTGCATCCTTTCTCAAAGTGTATTGTCTTTTCTGTGGTCTAAAAGCTGACTTTGGGGTAATTGTAACTGGTCCTGCTGTTCGAATAAGTCCTACATCTAACTTGCCTGTTGACCAAAGAGTTGTTGGAATTTCACATAAGGCCTTTTCTTCTTCTTCTAATAAGAACGCTAATCAGCTGTCCTCGCTAGATTGCAAGTGTACAGCTGGATGTGTCTGTGTCAACCAATTCAGTTTTTGTATCCCTTGTTCTGATAGTTCTAAATCAGTCTGTTTCTCCCATCTTGTTACTTTTTCTCCTAAGTCTGCCCATTTGACACTTTTGTTCTTTGTCAAGCTGACATGTGGTAACCGATTTGATCTATACAATGCAAGGAATTCTTGAGGTAACGAACAGCTAACTACACTGTTCCCCTCAGTATCCCAGTACAAAGTATGCAAAACCAATCTAGTTGCACGATTTCTAAACAATTCTTGCTCATACTCTCTATCAGGTCCTGGTGTAGTACAGTAGTATAGAGTACAGTGTAACAAATGCTGTCGATCAGTGTCAAGGGAGGGGGCTTTACTGATGGCTACGTTCATCAGTTCCTCGGTTACTGCCCCTGGACCAGTCGTGACTAGGTTCTGGCTGTACCAGTAAAAAGTTTCACCCTCTGATCGCACTACAAAGGTATCCATTTGTCTCTGTGCCTCCATACCTTGTACAGTTGGAACTACTGCTATGCCAAATACCTGCATAAGGTCCCTGCCCAATAGGTTTACTGGACACTTTGCAGAAACAACAATTTTACTTCTCTGGGTCATACCTGAAACAAGGTCAGTTATTGCTATATCATGGGAAAGTGGTTCCCTGTATAGCTGTCCATTTGCAGCTTTTACTAGTATATAATCTGGTGATTCTGAATGTTCTGGTAACTTGGAGGGGTGAATCAAAGTCCGTGACACTCCTGAGTCACACAGGAATTTGACTTCCCTTCCCTCCACCAGAAGTGTAACTTCCGGTTTCGTATCTGCTAAGTAGAGCTCTAAACTCAATAATGCTAAGTCCAAAATTTCACTTTCTTTATTCTCCATATCTACTTGCACTTCCTCTACTCCTTCTATCACATTTACATTTGTTTTTTGTTTATTAACTTTTCCTGATGATTTCTGACTTTCACATGATGTATCTTCACTATCATATAGTCAGTCCTCATCTCCCTTATCTTCTGTAATTACCTTTTTGTTTTGCCTACAATCCCTTGCTAGATGTCCCTTTTTCCCGCACTTGAAGCATTCACCTCTCTTTTTTCTTTCTTCAAAATCTTCTGATCGTTTGTCAGACTGTTTGTTTCCCTGGGCATTCTTCTTGCCCTTTTACCTGACTGTAATACAAATACTTCAGCTCCGTCTTCAGCAGTGAAGACTTGCGCCTTCTTTTTCTTTTTACTATTAAAATGTCTTTCAGCATGTCTAGCGTATTCAAGTAAGGCTTGTAGCCTCCCTGTTCGATTGTCTATCATATGCTTTGTAATGAAGCTACTAATAGGTGCAATGCAACCTTTCAAAAATGCATTTTTTAATTGTTGTTCATACGGGGAATCATTTGTTTGGTTCTCAGGAACCGACATACAGCTATGATTATTAAAACATTCTAATAACCTAGCATAGTACCCATCTATTGTCTCATTTTCCTGTTGTATGCATTGATTAATGCAAGTCCAGTCTGCTCTAGGTTTCCATTTCTCAGAGATTCGGTCTGTTAGACCTTTCACTCTGTTGTCTAACTCTGCGTCACTATGTGGGACTGGTTTAAATTCTGCATTACGAGGATTCCAGTTTTCACAAATCATGTGCCAATCTGGACCTATAATTTGTCTTACTACTTTTTCTACTTCTTCCCCATTCAAGTGGTAACTCAACCTCATGCCTTGTAAATCTTCTAAAATTTTCGTAAAATTAACTTTCGGATGGGGGATTCCCTCAGTAGCCTTCCAGATATCTTCCGGTGTCCATGGTCTATATTCTAAGAGTGTTGGGTCCTGCCCTTCCTGTCCTGCCTGAGGATTTGGAACTTCTATAAGTGGGCATATTTCTTCCTCACTCTCATCCTGTAGATTTCTCTCTATTTGGTATGATTCTGTGTCCCTATGTGTTTTACGTGTTCGGGACCTAGTTTCAATAGGATCTCTAACAAATGGTTGTGGTCTTGCTGAAACTTCAGGATAATGTGGAGGCGGACCAGCCTGTCCACTCGCTTCATATCCTGAAAAGGGTAAGGGAGGGGGCAAGGGAGGAGGAGGGGGAGCTGTCGCTATTACCAAGTTATTATCCTCTTTGTCTAGAAATAATGTTTTTGAATTTTTCAGCTTCTGCTCTCTACGATTTGCTTCCTCAATCCACCTGTGTGCCTGAGGAATGCCTAATTGGCGTTGCTTTTTTGCCTGACCTTCCGCATCAGATTTAAGCTGTTTAAGGAGTTTAACTAGTGAAGTTTTATCTAGTTTACCATCAAATTCATATTTATTAACCCATTTCGTATAATACCTAACGTTATCAGAACGTTGTAATTGCATGTATTTTGCGTCTTCGGTTAGGGGCGGATCTCGCGATGTTTTAGTGCACTGATTACCCATGTCAAAGAAAATGTTATGTAACCCTTTTTTATCACGTGATATTAAGTTCTCAGTTCCTGTTCACAGTTTATCTAGAATAACTGCCTACCTTATTCTGTTACCCTGATCTATGACCAAATATACAGTACTTCCTTTTGTCCCTGATCTGCAAGACAAATCTTGACAACAATATACTGTAACCTAGTCCCTGATCTAAAACAGAAAAAAGACAAATTCTTCCTACCTGAGCCTCTGGTATTGAGAAAGTCCAAGTTCCGCTTTTCGGCCACAGATCAGAAAGTGGCCAGCCTCTCTACACGACAATTCAGTCGGAGGTCTTTTCACTCAAGAAGAACCATTTCAGTAACTTCTCCTGCGCAGTATTCGACCACCGATACGCTCTGATCTGCGGCTTACCAAGGGAATCCAGCTCGAAGGACCAAACTGTTAAATAAAATAAGATTTCAATACACAGGAGGTTCAGGTTAAAAAGTTAACTAGTGTACACCAGGAGGCAAAAAACGTACAAGTACAGAATTTTTTCTGACATGAAACAGGAAGCACACAATTTTATATAGGTTTAACATTTAAGCTATGCCCACCTTACTGACGTGATACGTCACAGGGAATCTACATCACTTTAGCTTACAGTCCTCTATTCATAAAGCTGGTGATACTGTATATTTAAAAAAACTTTTCCTCTAGATACAATACGGTCTTGCTATCCAGCTGGTCAGACATAATGTATTTCTGTAAAGTTACTTCTTCAAGATTTCATATCAGTTCAAATACAATAGCAGCTTCAGTCTTTTAATACACGTCTTTGCTCTCTGTTACACTTTCTCACACAGCTGTGTGCTATCTCACTAACACATATACAAGGCCAAATCATTCCAACAGGAAAGAGCAGAAGATTTCATTATTTCACACATTTAATTTCCTGACCCAGCAGATAATCACTTGTGAAAAGCATAAACATTAAAACTTGCTAAGCTAGCATTCTGCCAGGGTCAAAGATCAGCTTTGCTTCAAGCCACACTGCAGTTTCAAAACTACTTACATTTATACATGAATTAATCCTTACTATTATATGATTAATAGAATAAAATGCATTATATACTACTTTGCTTTTAAACTAGCATTTCTCATATATTCAAATACACATTTTTCTAACAGCAGAGTCCAGCCTCTCCTCCCACAAGAGTGCAGACCACGAACCCTCTTAATGTAAAATAACTGGCCTGAAGCCCAAGTGCTTAAACCAGAATTAATACACTTTTAGAATAACAAACACTGAGCCCTCAATCAGCAGTTCCCAACTTAGAAGGATGTAAGCTACCTGTCCTGCCACTACAGTGCAGAGCATAAACCTTCTTAATGTAAAACAACTGGTCTGAAGCCCAAGTGCTTAAACTAAAAGGCTTAGAGTGAGTTACACCAAGCAGTAATAAATACAATTGAGTACTTTTAAGATGATGCAAAAGCAAAATAAAGTAGGAAGAAACACAAATACAGTAAAAGCAGATACATTGTTTTTTTGAGTGAGCAAATGAGATGGAGGAATATCCAAGTGCAAATTTACAAGAGGGGCAGGCAGTTTCAAAGCTCCCAAGATTAACACCAAGACAAAAACAGGGAGAGTGGGTGGGGACCTACTGAAAAAACAGTCAGCTTCCAGCTAGATATTGCTCAAAGCAACACAAACAAATTACTTTAAAAAGTGCAGATATAAGTTACTTAGCTACACTTATGCGTTTGAGTTGATATCATGCAGGTCTTAACCGGCCAAAGCTCACAGTTTAAACAGAAGATAATTCACTGTACCACTTGTATAAGACAGAAACTGAATAACAATGAAGGAAACTACCCCCACCTATCACTGGCTATGCAGGTTTTTATCAAGCCTTAACTGAAAATACCACATGCACTACTGAAAAAACAGTCAGCTTCCAGCTAGATATTGCTCAAAGCAACACAAACAAATTACTTAAAAAGTGCAGATAAAAGTTACTTAGCTACACTTATGCGTTCAAGTTGATATCATGCAGGTCTTAACCGGTCAAAGCTCACAGTTTAAACAGAAGACAATTCACTGTACCACTTGTATAAGACAGAAACTGAATAACAATGAAGGAAACTACCCCCACCTATCACTGGCTATGCAGGTTTTTATCAAGCCTTAACTGAAAATACCACATGCACTACTGAAAAAACAGTCAGCTTCCAGCTAGATATTGTTCAAAGCAACACAAACAAATTACTTTAAAAAGTGCAGATAAAAGTTACTTAGCTACACTTATGTGTTCAAGTTGATATCATGCAGGTCTTAACCGGTCAAAGCTCACAAAGTATCATGTTACAATACAAACATAAAAATGAAAAAATGGAATGAGAAAAACATAGAACATACATTTCATAGCAGAGTGCAATGAAAAATAATACGAGTTGGAGAGAATATGTGAGGTAAAGTTAAACAGTCATATTATTTGTTACATAGATCAGTATGTGGTAAATGAGACCTGAGACAATTCTAATAAGATATTTAAAGAGATATCAGAGATTACGTGATTAATGACAATGCGGTGAAACTGAGTGATGTCTTAGTATGAAAGAAATGTTCATATTATGGTTATAGAAGGAAGAAGGGTGGAGAGAAGGCGATTATAAGAAGAGATCAGGGTAAGGTGTCTTCAGGTAGCTTAGGTGAGTAGGGAGGAAAGAGGTAGAGGAAATGTCTACAGAGATGAATTAAAAAAGGTAAGGTAGTGGGGAAAACAAAAAGGAGTGGAGTAGGAGGCTGTAGAGGATTGTGAAATGTGGTCTATGTTGAGGGGGTGTTTGTGAAGCATAATGAAAATTTTCACCCTGGATCATCATATATTCATGACTTCATGCAAACATGTAATACTCACATTATCATACATCCATTACTTTATAAGTTACTTACTGACATCCAGCTATCACATCTGTTTACATTCATCACTACATGCAAAATTGTAACACCCACACTGTCATATGTTCATCACTTACAACACTACATGCAGACAGACAGACAGACAGTCAGTATGTACAACAATATGTATTCTTCTCTACATACAGACGTATAACAGTCGCATTCTCATTATCCTACATTTATTGCTACAGAGGCATATAATACCCATATTATCATCACCATGCACTCATCACATCCTACACTACATACAGATAAACAGACACACTCAAAGATGATTACTAGGTTAATGACCCCCCAGGGGCCTTTTTAAGCCTAGCCAAGCTTCCTAAAGGTGAGAATCAACATGCCTTGACTATTATGTCAACCTTCAACACTCATCATCACCATCATAAACTCATAACTACTTACATTTAACACCCTCACAATTGGCCATTCATCACAACACTTGAATATATCAGTATTAGACGCTAACATCATTTTTATGATAAAATCAAAGTAAGAGAATTAATTCAATATTTAGTGGAAGGCCTGGGATTCATGAGGCTCATGTTTACAGGTTGGAATTAGAACATGTTCAGTGAGCTATTAAAACACTCTGTAAGCTAATGTAATTACGACTTCTGGTTTTACCAGGATTTTATATTGGGCATTACACTGTAAAAGCTTTACATATGGAATGCAAATGTATTTAACAGTTTTGGATAAGTAGGGCTAATCATGTGCTGCAAAGGCTTGGCGCCCTCATTGAAATTTAGTATACTGAAGTTTAAGTAGAATTCTTACTTCTGTTAGAGGGCCCGATTGCATGAGGATTTGGTGAAAGTGGGAGTGGGATTTAGCACTCATTACCAGTTCATCCACAAGGCAAAACTTTCACAAATGGGTATGCTGCTGTACCTCTCCCTGCTACAGAAAGAACAAAGCCAGCACAGCAGTCACAAACATGAATATAATGAGGTAAGCATAGCGTCATTATAAACTTGGCCATTCAGTTTAGGGCTCCGCTGTAGTTAAAAAATATATCATCTGGCTGCAGAATAATACCCCATTTTTGTGCGCTTGCTTTTAGGTGACATGGCATGCACTAATGTAGCCATTAAGAACTTCTTCCTTAAAGAAGGACAACCTGTTTACTAAGGGGATATAGCAGATTGTGTTATTGGGTAATGAATAGGCCTTTCAGTGGAAAAGGTAGAAGACAGTAGTCCATGGTGAGGCAAGGACAAAAAAAAAAAGGAATAACTAAATTATCAATAATAAATACAAGTTTCAGCATCCTCCTTGATTGGAAAAATAGACTATCACACTGTGAGGTACTATGGCAGCTAAAATTAAATGCCACTTACCCACCAAGGATCAATGATGGCATATCTGTTATGAGCGAACTAATAAACAGAGCTAATAGATTTTAACTAGCTTGGTCTTTGTTGCAGATTGCAATGTATTACTACTGTGTTTTGATTTATTGCTGCTTTTGCACCTCTTTCTTACTATTATATTTGTTTTTAATTGGATACTAGATCTTTAAGTAATTTGCGGGGTTTGTAGCCATGATTTAATGTAATTGGCTTCCCATGGAGGGATGTGTACATCATCAGCTTTTAATATTTTTAATGGTTTTTTTTTTCATTGTGCCATGGTTCTGAAGATGTCTAATGTTTAGACAAAAGTGCTAAACCATGACTATTTTTCTTTATAGTATGTATTTTGTAATAAAGTGTTCAGTCTTGTGATTATGGCTCTCTTGTGTCTTTTCTGTATTATTAAATTATTAATAATGCTAAACAGCTAAAGATATTACTAGCTGTCAGAACTGGAGTCATCTGCAATCTGCCCTTAGTAACAAGCAAAACTGAAAACATAGATTTTCTTTGTCTCTAAATTTCAAGACATATAGCCATATGATTTTTTCCCTGCTAGAATAATAAATATTTCTTAAAAGCACACATGCAGTACATTTTTCTCCACATTACCGCGCATCTGCATGAATCACAGATTTGCAGAACTTACTGAAAAATAGTATTTTAGTTCCCATAATCAGTCTGCAGTGTTTGCCAGATGTGCAGTTTAAGGCAAATGAAGTATGTGAATCATAGCATTTAGTGATGCCATGTGCATATGCATGGTGACGTGCTAAAACAAATATATAACACTAGAACAAAGATCACTATGGTGCATGTCCTGGATATGCTGCCTGTAAGCCTGCTGTGAATAAATGTCCCTTTTCAAAATCTTCAAAAAGATTTTATGTAAGAAAAATGTGGTGAAGTACGACAGTGGTTAGTCTCACTACCTCTTACTAGTTGGAGTGGGGTTTTTTTTTGTCAAGTCTGGATGTCCTTTCTTTGCACGTGAGTTTTTTTGTATGTGGTATGGTATGCACACAGAAGCATGCCCATACACACACAAAGACACACACACTTGCTCACATAAACATACACAGACATGCACACACACATACACACACACACACACACACACACACACACACACACACACACGCACACACACACACACACACACACACACACACACACACACACACACACACACACACACGCGCGCGCGCACACACAAGCACACATGCACCCACACACTCGTTTCCTGCAGGTAATTTAGTAATTTGCTAATGAACATGTCAGCATGTACATGGACATGTGAGTAGAACAAGTGATTTGAGACATCAGTGCTATTCTCTGCCCCTCTTAGCAGGCAGATCTATTTTTTTCTTTCTATAAAGTAAGACAAACTTCATGCTGACTTACTGGAAGAGTATTAGATTAATGCCGAATTACTATATGCTGTAGTGTTACAATACCTTCTATTACACGACTTCACTGTCACTACAAAACGCAACATGTTTCATCATTACTTTTACTACATACAACACTTTCATGAAATATTACTCATTGTAGTGGGCTTTTAGTCAGCAAGCAGTTAAATTTAAATCAGGAGTAATTATAAAACCCAGAGTTTTATTTAATTAATGGAGCTAAAGTTTGTATAGTAAGCCATTCATTATGAAGAGCATGCATCCCATTTCTGTATTTATGTATTTGGTACAATAAAAGGTGAAACAAACTGTCTGTCAGAAGAACATAGATCATAAGATATATGTTTTTTAATCTTCTTCTAAAAGACAAGCATGTAGTTTACCACTAACAAATGCGTACATGTCTTGTACACTGCTTTGTATGCGAGTTAGAGTTAAAAAAAAAAAAAAGTACTTCATGAAAAAGAACATTTCATTTCATGTGATGTGCCGTATGGGAAAACATTAACAATAAATAAATAAGAAAGGTCTAGTCAGTTGTTAAACCACCTTTATCCACTTATGCATCAAAGCCAGACTTGAGGCAATTGTGAGTCATGCAGACATGTGCAGTCTCACGAACGCTTATAAAACATTGAGCTATGATTATCTATTAGACTATCAGGAAACTTTGGTTAGTTCAGAATGTTGTTGCCAATTATTTCTGGCACCGATCCGTTCACTCCTTTTACACTCATTGGTTGATGTCTGCAGTGGATTGGTGCAAGTCTGTCTGTTTAGTAATAGCAATATCAAAATCCTTATGACAGCATTATAGTGGAACAACTTAAAGATGTGAGTAATTTAAAGATGCGTACTGCTGCATAGTAATACACTGAGAAGTCACATCCTGCACCTCTTTCAGTTTCTTCACAATGCTGCATGATCTTTCTTGTCACCATCAGGTTATTAGAACCTTTGAATAACAAGCTAGGAACCTTCTACTTTACTGTTTAAAGACAAACGTGTAGCTATTTAACAGATAGAATGACTGCCTTTTACACTCATTGGTTGATGTCTGCAGTGGATTGGTGCAAGTCTGTCTGTTTAGTAATAGCAATATCAAAATCCTTATGACAGCATTATAGTGGAACAACTTAAAGATGTGAGTAATTTAAAGATGCGTACTGCTGCATAGTAATACACTGAGAAGTCACATCCTGCACCTCTTTCAGTTTCTTCACAATGCTGCATGATCTTTCTTGTCACCATCAGGTTATTAGAACCTTTGAATAACAAGCTAGGAACCTTCTACTTTACTGTTTAAAGACAAACGTGTAGCTATTTAACAGATAGAATGACTGCTGGGGATTTTCAACTTTTCTCAAATAATTGAAATCCTTGTGGGAATTTAATAAAGCTTACATGGATTTCTTTGCCATGTAGGCATAGTGGCATGGTGCTTACATGGAAGTAAGCAAATGTGTGATCCAGTAAAGGGAGCCAAGGGGCATGCATGAGTGGGCGAATATGGAAATCAGGTGATCTGCATGTGACAGTGATGTTGCAGTGTGTGCATGCACACTCTCAAGCCCAGTGCTAGCCCTACACTTGTGCATGGTTGACAGCTGTGGACCATACATGGTATAGTGGGCAGTTCACCGTCTCTGGTCATGAACACGGGAACTGGCTTTACCAGGAGTAGCATGGGCAGTACCATGTCCAACGTCAGATGCAGTATTAGTACCTGACAGTGACTGCTGTCTGCTGGACCTGTGTCCCACACAGGACTACCAAAGACCATGTGCCTATGGCCTGCCACATCATGGTATGGACAGCACACCTCCCTCTGTAGCACTGGAGGTACTGCCACTATAGGAATGTGAGTGTGCACATCCACATGGACTCCCTGCAGATGACTTTGCTGGCCTACATCCACGTGTCTGATGCCCAATCCCAACCACATGTTCCAGCACAGACAATGTGAGCTCAAAGATAGGCACTGTCTCAGCCCACTGTCTGTCCACTACATCAGTGAAATGTTCCATGGTGCCACCAATGCAGTGGAGGCAGTCACGGATGTCAGACTGTGCTGCATCCATAACCATAAGCATCAGTCTGGTGTTGCATTCTGCTCATGCCTATATCTCCATGATGGCTCAAAACATGTGAAGATTGACCTGCGATGTGACACCTGCAATAGGAGGTGGATGGGCAGCAGTCCTCCTTCCAGCACCCCTGTCAATCTGCCTGTGTGAGAGCTCAACAGCTCTCTGGCTATGGCCAGTGTCTACACTCGCTGACACCATAGTTCTCACACTGTCCTGTACTATGTCACCATCCTCTGACTGTCTAATATCTGTGGACTCTGGTGACTGGGTATGTGTGGGCATACTGACTGTGTGTGGGGGCAATGTGGGCAGAAGAGGGTTGTCAACCTCCGGGACAGATTCAGCCACCGACAACCCTACCTGTGCTTCACTAAGGCCACCATCATCATCAGAGACCGATGAGACACTTACATCAGGTTGAGAGAGGGACGGACTCCAACGCCCTGTTCACCCATGAGAAGCAAGACAAAAGAAGTACATTACTACCTGCACTATTATGTATGGTTATCCACACAGACTCATACAGATGAGAATCCATGACTGCATTACATTGTCCCAAATCTCCTCATCTCTGATCCCATGCACAACACACACACACTCACAGCAACATACACAGACAACCCAGGCCCTGTATAACATGCACGTCACCTACATCTGGGTAATGTTGCCAGTACAATACACCTGTGAGGTATGCAATATGGCAGTGTATGTGATAGAACTACACATAAAATCCAGTACAGTTATCTTGACAATAATATGCCAGTTGTAGTAGCACTGCCTCAGGTATGTACCTTCTCCCTATTGTGTTTGAATGGGCTTCTTTGTGTAATTACCTCATGCAGAGCAGGCTGTGTATGTGCTCATGACTATAAGTTCAAACATGTTAATGTTTGTACAAATATACGCCTGTCATTCCCTAAGCTGTGCACTGTAGTTAACTGCTCCGACATGGAACATACAACTATTCTACTCTGGCTAAGCATAACAGTTGTACATAAGGCAAAATGGCAGCACTTAACAGTCATAGGGTATATATAATTTGTAAAACAACAGTGTCACACTTACCAGGTACAGGACCATGAACTCTGGCCACACCTGACAGGCCTATGAAAAGGTGAGGAAGTGGTATCATCAGCAACACCAAATGTTGCAATGTTACAAGGTAATATGTGCATATATCCACATGTACAGTAGCTAATCTGATACTGGCTATATTGCTGACATTCTGAGTATGCATGAATAACTGTGGGTAAAACCCACCCCACCCAGTGCAGATAGACTTGACACCCATGTACTGGTCTGTAGTTCCTGCCACAATGACTACTAATGTATTATACTGGTGAACACAGTAAGCTAACATGGATGCTCCTGTGATGCGGAAGCTGTGGCACCCATCCCCAGGATCTATGGCGTGATGGTTGGCTGGGAACTGTTGGCTGATGCTAGGTTCACCAGGAATTCCTCTGTGGCTGAGAGTAGTTATTCTTTTGCAGGCCCTCCACCGGTGGTAGCAGGATCCCTGGCAACAGCAGCTGCTCTTTGATGTGCGGCATTGACCATATCTGTCACTAGGTGTCGGACCTGCTCATAAGTCCTGTCCTGTTGGCCAATATGATTAACAGCCCTCACAAGGATCCACAATGCTGCCTGCTGTTCATGATTGTGGTGACCCCTTGACAGCAGGATGTGATGGTTGAGTCTGAGGACATCCAGTATAGCATCATTCTCTGCAGATGAAAATTGAGGATGTCTCCATCGGTACATCATTCCTGCAAGACAACAAGAGGGGAACACATTACAGGAACAGATACATGGATGTCCCTATGTACAGACTCTACACACCCATAATGGCCTGCACTATGCACTCCTCCCTCACAAATCATACCCCACAGTTTGGCAACACACTACATGTGTGGCTATCACCAAAATAGTAGCAATACTGGGAAATGTCCCAGTGTGCTGTGACAGATACTGCTGTGTCTCTACACCCCTTACTGCAGTGTACTGTGCTGAGTTCCCTATGGGTGCATCCCCCACTAATATGTCATACAGCCACTGTTGGACAAATAGCAGTGTGCTGTTCCAACAACTATATGGGGACAGTCCAGTAACATCAGTGTGCCACACTGACAGACAGCAATGCAAGCCTGCTGTAGTATATGTTCCCTGTAGGCATCATACCTCTAAACTATGCAGATGTTTGCAGAATGTCACCATGTTTGCCTCATATATGTGGTCCTTCTTGCACAAACTTGTGGATGTCTGACAAATGGTTGTCCACTGATTGACGGTGGCTGTCAGAAAATTAACACAGAATCTAGCTGTCACCCATCAGACCCCTCAGACAACACTTATGTTACAGTACTATCTGTTACTCTATTCAAATTCTTACATTGTATGGCCAATATGTATACTCTGTCATTGAGTTTGGGTCTTTGTCCCCCCATTAAATATGACTTTGTCCTGATTTCTTACTGTTGGAGGTTGAGTGCTATGTTAGGCATAGCTCTCAACCAGACAGGATCAAATGTCCACAAAACTGGGACTTCACCAGAGTACATCAGGGACATTCAGGGACACTTTTACAATGTTACTACTATTTATTTGTGACATTGACAGATTGAGAGGCGGTGAATTACAGCATGTTACAGGAGTGTACAGCCTTATGTAGTATCACTATGACTTATGTGTAACCCACTATCTTTCCTACAACAGCTTACCGTTGTAGGAGGGATGGACAGGGACAAAGCAGATATGTAATTCAAAGCAGGGGCAATTGAGCGGCATGCATGTAGGTGTTGTACAGCAGATTATCACTGATAAGTCTCACAAGGGATAATTGTCTAGGCTTAAAATGGCTCGCAAGGGCAATTAGCTTAATACTAACCTATGAACCTATGAACCTATGAACATGCCATTATCACTGATCTAATAAAAGCCTACTGTTGTAATCCCTATTCCCCATAACTCCATCCTCCCATCTGCATCACGTTTTATGGAGAAATGTAGTACATACCTGGCAGAGTGATATATTCCTTTCTTTGAAATGTTCCTCTGCAAATGCTTTGCACAGATGCTGTCTGTGTGAGTAAAACCATATACAGACCTGTTCCCCATAAGCCGTTGCTTGCCTTTTGTAGGTAATGCTCATTAGCAGGTAAGGGCTGGCAAGCCAATCGCAGCACGCCATCATTTGTCTGAGGCAGGTCATCTTGGACTCAGGTTTCAGAGGGGGGAGGGAGAGGTGGAGAACAGGTAGGGTCAGGATAGGTAGGAAGGTTGAGGTGGGCTGGGCTGTCCAGAGGAAGGGCTGAAAAAGCTGGGAACAAAGCAAATCAGTCTTTTCAGCCTCTACCTTGGCAGTTTGTCTGATCAGCTTATCTGTGGATTACTGGTTTGTGTTTGAACTACGTGGGTGTAAGAACAAGGTAGGGGCTTTTTGTTTGTTTTAGATTTAATCACAGGCTTTAGTGGCATTTATCTGTATAATCTGTACTATGTTTACTTAATAGTGTAGGAAGGTTAGGGTATTATGTTTAAAGGCATGCAAGCCGTTTTAAAGCAGATACGTGGGGGTAATGTTGCATTGATTTGGTGTGTTATAATTGTATTTTGTTTGCAGGCCTGTATTTCGATGCTACAAGCAAGGGTAGGAATTAAGGTTGTACTTGTAATGTATCAAGTGAAAATTAGAACACCATAAGGGTTTTGTAAGTACTTAACCAAGGATTTGCATTGACTGAAGTAAAGCATAGTTAAAAAAGAGAAATAACTAGGGCATATGCCTCTTGGAAGGCCTGGGGTTATACATGAGACACAGGAAGTGTTGTACAAGTTAAAAAAAAAAAAAAAAAAATATATATATATATATATATATATATATATATATATATATATATATATATTTTTTATTTATTTTTATTTTACATTTGTTGACCGGGCTAGTCCAACTGGATACATGTCCATTTTCAGCAGAGGCCCGGGGAGATAAGCTCCGTGCAGAAAAAAAAATAGCAAAATAAAACATTTTTACAAACAATGTTGTTACAGGTTAATACATAAATTATCATAGAGGTCTAAGTACCTCCCATTTTAAAATTCGAGTACAATACTAAAATTAGGTCTAATATTATACTATAGTCCGGGAGAAATAGGTCTGGGATAAGAGGAAAATAAAACTTTTATATTTACAGAGAGTATTAGAAGTTAGGCTGGAAAAATCAAAGAGGACAGAAATACATCACAGCGCCAAAGGCAGGTACAGTGGACAAAATTACAGAGAGGGCAGAAATACTTTGCAGTGCAGTAGGCAGGTACAGTTCAGATTGCAAATAGAATACAGAAAGTCAAAATAAAAGAGGCATAAGTGTGTCTTTTATATATATTAAAGAGTTTCCACACTAAGAGTAAGCTTAGGGGATGAACAGAAGGGTAAGGAATAGCAAAAAGGTAAAGTGGCAAGAAGGAAGGTAGAGCTAGTTATAGGGAAATAGTGGGTAGGCAGTACCTGTTATGAGCATAAAAAGTAGAAAAACTGATCAGTCAGGTTTAGTACAGGGGCATAGTCAGTGTGTTCTTAGGAAAATTTTCAGTTTGTTTTTGAAGAGAGACGTGGAGGAAACTGAAGAAAGTTCACTGGGGAGAAGGTTCCAGGATTTTCCAACAGTGTTGCTGAAAAGAGAGTCCCCAGCCTTGTTATTAGATTTAGAGGTGTTTACAAGAAGTTTGTGTGATGAGCGCAAGGATTTCAGATTCTTATAGGGATAGATGAGGTTAGGAGTACTGGAAGGTTGGTAAAGAGTCTTATGGGCAATGGTTAGTTGGTGGAATTTAAGCTGATTCTGAATTTCTAGCCATCCAAGCTGCTTAAGATTATAGCAGTGGTGGGTTCTGAATGGGTTGCCAGTAGCAAACCTGGCAATGTTATTGTAGGAGATATCCAGTTTGGCGAGGTTATTTTTAGATAAATTAGTAAATATGGGTGAGGCATAGAGGAGTGTAGAGATTAGATGGGTATAAGCAATAGTTTTTATGACTGTTGGTGAAAGGAATGGTTTGATTCTGTAGAGAGAGTTTAGCTTTTTATTGATGGTTTTTATAGTATTGTTGATATGGGTGTCAAAGTTAAGATTGTTGTCTATGGTAATACCAAGTAGTGTAGTAGTTGGGTCAGGTGATATGGGAGTACCATTTGTGGATATTACTGAGAAATCTATTGGGACGGTCTTACGAGTAGGATTGAAAAGGAGGAGTTTTGTTTTTTTGGGGTTCAACAGAAGGCAATGTTGTGAAAACCATTGTTTTACTGTATTAAATACTTCTTGGGTAAGGGAGTGAAGTTTAGAAGTGGATGTGGCTGTACATATAAGTGTAGAATCATCAGCGTACTGAACACATGTAGCTTGGGGATTGCTAGATGAAGGTCATTGATAAATATGGAGAAAAGAAGAGGACCTAATATGGACCCTTGAGGGACACCAATGTTAATGGGCAGGTGGGTAGATAGAGTGTTGTGCCAAAGTACTGCCTGTTGTCTGTTATCTAAATAGGATTGGAACCATTTAATAGTGAGTGTATCTAGTGAGAGGGATTTGAGGATATTTATAAGTATTTGGTGATTAACCATATCAAATGCCTTGGACAGATCGATAAATAGTGCTGAGGAGAGCATATTGGCATTTCGGTTTTTGTTAATACAGTCAGTAAAGGAAAGGAGGGCAGTAGTAGTGCTGTGGGATGGTCTGAAACCATGTTGACAGCTGGAAAGTAAGTTATTTTGGATTAGGTGGTCTAGCTAAATAGTGGGTAGGCAGTACCTGTTATGAGCAGAAAAAGTAGAAAAACTGATCAGTCAGGTTTAGTACAGGGGCATAGCCAGTGTGTTCTTAGGAAACGTTTCAGTTTGTTTTTGAAGATGCTTATGGATGCATTTTTCCATTAGTTTTGCCAAAGGTGAAAGTAGGGCTATGGGACGGTAGTTGGAGAAATCAGTAGATTTTCTACCTTTATGAAGGGGGATAATATGGGAGACTTTCCAGATGCTAGGGATGTGTCCTTCACTAATGGTTCTGTTAATCAGAATGGAAATGGGATAGGCGATGGATTTGGCTGATTTCTGTAGATATTCAGCTGGTAATTGATCTGCTGAAGAAGAGCAAGGTTTAAGTTTTTGGATAAGGGAAATAATATATGTTGTAGGGACAGGTTGAAAGAGAAAAGGAGGGGGTGGAGTTGTGTTAGAGATAGGTAACGTGAAATTATTAGGTGATATGTGACTGGCAAGTGATTGAATGGCCTCAGTGAAAAAAGTATTAAAGGCATTGGCAGTGTGCTTTGGGTTCTCCTGGTCTGTGCCTTGTGGGTAAGGTGTAATGGAGTGACCTGGGTGTAATAGTTGGTTAATACTTGCCCAGAATTTTTGTGGGTTATTATGTTTAGTTTGCTGGAACTGTAAGTAGTAGTTTCTTTTATCAGACAGTATAGCTTTCTTAGTTTCATTTCTCAGCTGTCTAAAGTTTTGATGGTCAGCATAGTTTTTAGTCATACGCCATTTGGCCCAGTATTTATTTCTAAGGTGGATTTTTTGTTTGGTTTCTTTTGACAGCCATGGGGCAGATTTAGTTTTGATTCTAATAGAGCGGTTTGGTGCATGGTTATCTAGGATGGT
The DNA here is from genome assembly GCF_019279795.1 of Protopterus annectens. Classification (NCBI taxonomy): domain Eukaryota; kingdom Metazoa; phylum Chordata; order Ceratodontiformes; family Protopteridae; genus Protopterus; species Protopterus annectens. Next base: position 715,907,772 of record NC_056726.1, read on the forward strand.
GAGGAATTTGGAATTAAAGTATTTGACAGCTTCCTCCAATGGGAGGTGTCTTAAGGGAGACCAATTGCATGCTCTTAGTTCACTTTGGAAGAGATCAGGGTTAAAGTTTTTCTTGGATCTAATGGACTTGACAGTGGGTGGAATGGAGGCATTGGTCTTACGCCTGATGATGTCGATAAGTGAGTGGTCACTAATATCATCAGGGAGGGTTCCAGATTCATATATGTGGGGATGTTCTTTTATGAGAATCCAATCCAAGGTACTTTCTTTCTTATTGGGCTTGTTTATCCTGGTAGGGGAGGTAATGATTTGAGAGAAACCAAATAGGTTAATGAGGGTGGTAGGTTGGCTGCTGCAACAGCTGTTCCAATCTGTTTTAAAATCACCTAGGATAATGGTTTCTTGGGGCAGGTTTAGTGATAGCCAGCAGAGGATATCTTCTATGGTGGTATTGTTATTGCCAGGAGGTAGATAAATACAGATAATATAGATGGATTTGAAAGTGTTGAGTTGAAATTTGGAAATAAGAATTTCAGCAGTAGAATCTACAGGTGGTTTAAGGTCATATGTGGTGATCTGTAGACCTGATTTAAATAGGATAGCAATTCCCCCACCCTTCTTTGCTATACAGTCAGATCTATATATATTATATCCGGGTGGGGTGATTTCATTGTCTTTAGTTACAGGCTTTAACCAGGTTTCTGTTAAGCAGAGAATGTCGAAAGAGTAGACTTCTAAGAGAGCCTGGAGTTGTGAGACTTTATTATTGATGCTACGTATGTTGAGGTGGGATATGAAGAGAGAGTTTGTTGGCTGAGTAAGGGAATGTGTGTTGAATTGATTGGGATCGTGGAGTTGTGTGGTAGGAAGTGTCATTGGGCCAGGATTTGGGTGTATGTCTCCATCTTTTAATGAGAGGAGTTGTATAAGAGAGCCTAGAGTTGGGACTCTTCTGTATAGATGTGGAGATTTTCTGGGATTCTGATTGTAGTACCTAATGTGGACTGTTCTATGAAATCTAGACAGTAGATAGCTGGGTGTAGATGTTATGTTTACATGTTTTGTGAGTGCTGGTAGGTAAGAAGAGGTAATTAGCTTATTGGGGTTATGAATGTTTGGATGTAATGAGTGTTCATAGGATGTAAGTATGTAGGCTAAAAGTAATGGTGGTAGAATAAGTAGCAGAAGTAACAGGTGAAAGTGTAAATGTGTTTGGACTGATGGTTTATACATTTGGATGGATTATTAGTTAGGTGTGTTGTTGTAGGTATGGGTATATGGTAGTTGCCGACAGGGAAGAGCAAAAAAAACAGGAGGGTGTGGTTAGGAGAGAATAGGGAGTGGTTAGAGAAGGATGATATTGGTGTGTGGCCAATGGTAAGGTAGCCTGAGAATAGTGGGAGGAGGAAAGGGTGTGAGTAAATAGTATAAGAGTAGGACCCCTGGGGGTGTGTGGGAATTGGGGGTAGGGATGGGAGCGGAGTGAGCCCGCAGGGTGAACGGAGCGGGTTAAAACAGGTAGTTAAGCAGCTTGACAAGAAACAATCAGCAGAGCTGGATACTTAAGGTAAGTTAGATAAGTCAGGAGTAGGTAAGAGCAGAGATAAGTAAGGAGTCTGTGATGGAATAGGTGGTTGCAGACAGTAGTAATAAAGGGTGAGGAGAGAGTGTAAAGGGGTGGTCTGGGAGATCCGAATTGTTAGGTAAGGAAACAAGAGAGCAGAAGGTAATCAGGAGGTGAAAGCTGGGTTAAGGGTGCCACCTAGTGGCCGGGTCTTCTATTGCAGGTGAGTTTGAGAGGGAGTTAGCTGGTTGTAGAACTGGGAGGGGGTAACTGCAAGTAATAGGGTTACTGTGTAGGTTAGGAGGTAAGTGGGTAATAGTATTGTTAAGAGAGGGAGGTAGAGACTGCTGGCTGTCCTGGCCTAAAGCCTGCGTTTGATCCCCTAAAGGTTTTAGTACAATAGTTTACAGTGTTACTGGCAGGATATAGAGACCAACAACATACTTTCTTGTTATCTTGAGACAGGATGCAGGGAATTTAGGCTGTGAGATGCCACTGCAGGGATTCAGATAGGGTTCTTTCCACAAGGTAGGTTGGTTTCAAGAGACTAGTGCGGGAATAGCACAGGAAGTGTATGGTACTGAGAGGAGAGAGAAGAGACAAAGTGGTGTGGGGGAAAAAAAAGAGTTAGCACATGTTAAGGTAGGACTGGTACTATTTTACAATGGTAAACATAAAAACATAACATATATAGCGAGCATGTAAACATTCCCTTAAGAGTAGCAGCAATAGATATTACCTTTAAACCAGCAGTTCAACAAATTAATACTGTAGCAGGACACTGTTTTCAGGCTCTGTAGGACTATCATCCACATTTAAGATATAAGCTATAAACATACCCTATTCATTAATAGCAGCCATTAAACCAGCAGTTCTAAAACAAACAATACTATAGCTGGACCTTGTTTATAGGTTCAGTAGATCTATCATCACATTTGAGACATAATCTATGTTAAGAAAATTACCACAGTAAAACACAATGCAGCAAAAAATATCTAGGAGAAAATACTGCCACACTATGGAGGTATAGAATGCAGCGGTTAAATAGGGATAACACCATGAGAGATGCAAGAGTTTATGCTAGGCTACTGGGTCCCTTAAGAGCTAAGGAAGCGCTTAAAGTGTATATATATATATATATATATATATATATATATATATATATATATATATATATATATATATATATATATATATATATATATGAATGTATATATACACACACACAGACAGCGGGGTGATATGGTTGAGGCTTAGTTGCTAGCAGCTGAGGCTAACAGTTAGTCACATGGCAGGGCCTGTGAGCTGAGGCCTGCAGTTAGCCACTGGGCAGGGCCTAGGAACTGAGACATGCAATTAGCCACATGGCAGGGCCTAGGAACTGAGGCATGCAATTAGCCACATAGCAGGGCCTGGGAACTGAGGCCTGCAGTTAGCCACATGGCAAGGTATGGAAACTGAAACCTGCAGGAAGCCACTTGGGGCCAGGCCTGTGAACTGAGGCCTATAGGTAGCCACATGGCAGGGCCTGGGGAGCTGAGGCTAGAAAGTAGCCAAAAGGCAGAGCATTTGGAGAGGATCAGAAATAGTTGAGGGCACACAAGGGCAGTTTGTCTTAAACTATTTTATTTACATGGGACAATGATTTTGTATCAGAGAAAAGGCTAGTTATGTTATTGCTGATGTTTAAAGACACTTTGGTTTAAGAACACGTAGGCAAATTGTTTAAGTTACTATTTGATGTAATGGCTTTAGTTTGTGTAATTTTGTAACTCAAAAATCAGTTAGATTTTTGAAATGCCTGGAGATGAGGTTACAAACAGGCTAGAGGGTAAAATATGTACTTGAAGGTATCAGTCTAAATTTAAATGACAGAATATGTTTAAATTAATACTTCAAGTAGGGTTTACTATGGGATTAAGGCTCATTTAAGGCATGAAACAAAGGCACACATGCCTAAGTGTGGCCTGGGGTTTAGGGATGAGATGCCAAAGGTTTAAGCAATAGCCAAAATTGTTTTTCTTAGCAATCTAGCAAACAATAGTGGTGGCCTGCAATTAATTAGATGGCTGGGGTCAGTGAAGAATCACATGGCAAGGCTAGGGAGTTGGGGCCTGCTTGTATGCTTAATACAACATAAATCATGTTTGGTTCGCCAACTTCTTGTGCTTAATGTAAATAAATCATGTCTGGTTTAATTCTTAGCAAATAAAATGAAATTAATAATAAAAAATAATAATAATACATAATTCAGCTGAGTGGGTCATTAAAGTTAATCTAGGTTTTATGGAATTTACAGCCATTTGCAGGTTGTAAATGAGTACATTGGGTAATTGTGGATAGAAAGGTTTGACAAAAAGTGGAAACTCTTTTGTTCAGGACCACAAAGCCAGTGCTTATGTTTGTTAACCCTGTAGATTTATTTGTTGTTTATTTTACCTGCTAACACATTGCTAAACCTTGGTGGAGTAAAGAGCAGTTGGTTGGCTGGGATTCTGTGGCTAAGTAGCAGAATATTGTAACCATTTCAATTTTAGTGGTGTTACTTTCTTTAAGGAAGTAGAAAAATAAGAAGGGCAGAAAGGTGGGGGGAGGTAATGGGTCAGTGCACAGAGGGGGGGGGGGTAATGGGTCGGTGCACAGAATTTCTTCAGGAAAGGCTGAAATATTTCATATGAGGTCAAAGCTTTGATTTGCTTGTAATACTTAGATGGGTTTTTTAGTTATCACTGCAAAGTGGCTTGGTGGAACAGAAAACATATTTAAAGCATTTTCCTGTTTGAGAAAGCAGGATTATTTGTAAATGGGCAAAAGTTTCATATTAGCTGCTAATTCAAGCTAAGATCTTAACCCATGGCTGTAAAGTTTGCAAGGGAAGAAAAACTAGTTTGTATTTGCTGCAAGCAGAAGGTTTTCTCATCCCCCACTTCCTGCAGTGAAATTAGGTTTTAAACACATCAGATAACACTATACACTTACAAAGGGGGGGAAGTTTTATGGCATTCCACTTACACTTCATGGGAGGAATGCTTTAAAGCCTTCATTCTAAGGGGATCCAGTATTTGTTTGCCTGGGACGACATGATCGACAAACCACGATGCTTTGCCAGAGATGGCCTGCACCTGTCGCCCTTTGGATTCCGGATACTGGTTAAGGCTCTTGCCACCCCTATAGTGCCTTTTTTAGGCAAGGTTCAAATGACAAATTCACCACCATAACAGGTACAAGCAAGCAAAATCTGAGGGTAATGCTACTCAATGCTAGAAGTCTAAACCTCAAAATGCACTCACTCGAGGCACTCCTTAAAATGGAGAACATCGACATCTGTGCAGTGACATAGACCTGGTTCAAAGCTCCAGAGAGCACCCCTGCATTACCAGGCTATAATTCATACCACACTTTTCGGCCACCTAACCCAGAACGAAGCAGTAAAGGTGGAGGCGTGTCCATATTCATTAAGGATATCCACACCTCCAGGCTAGTTGCACACCATAATGCATCCGAGATTATCCAAGTGCAACTAACTCTGGGCAAGACCGCAATCCAAATTGTAGCTTGCTACAGACCCCCCCACCATGCCCCAGGATTCCCACTCCTCATTTCCTGATACACTGGAAAGTATTAGGGTACAACCCAACACCCTGATAATGGGCGATTTCAACTACCCCACCATTAACTAGGAAAACTACTCATGTACCAAATCTTTTGCTCAACGTTTTCTGGAGTTCATAAATTCCAACGCCTTGGATCAATTTATTCACACCCCCACCAGGGGCAGCCATATCCTAGACCTGGTCATTACCAACATGGGCAACCGATGTTCAACACCAGAGGTAAATTCCTCATTGGTCAGATCCGACTACAAGCTAATCACCCTAGACATCCACATCCCACCCCCACCCCCAATTAGGGAAGCCACCGTAAAAAAACTTCTCCAAAGCCAACTTCACACTTCTTAAGACAGAAGTGGCAAACTTCATGACACCCAAGCAGACGGACATTAGAGGTACGACTGCTGAATCCTACACAAATGCACTTTATAAGCACTTACATGAGTGCATGGATCATGCTATCCCTAATAGAACCAAGATGGTATCCTCCAAAAAAAGGAAGCCAATCTGGTGGTCCACTGCCATAGACAAACTCTACAACAGAAGAAAGCAACTGTTGCAAAAAAAAGTAAAATCCCATGACTGGAGGAACTCCCTGGTCACCCTCAGTAAGAAGCTGAGATCCCTCATAAAATCCTCCAAAGCTAGTTACGAAAACAAAATTGCCACTGACTCTAAAGACAATCACAAAGCAGTCTATAGCTATGTCAAGAATCTCAATGGCAACACTCAGATCTGCTCTGAGTTACAGCACAATGACACTAAATATACAGAACCAATTGTTATTGCCAACATCCTGGCAGAAAGGTTCAGTGCTAACTTAACCCCCCTGTCATCCCCTAGAGGGCCCATCTCTATACCGGAAGAATGCAAAGTTCCTGTACTCATAGCTGCACAGGTAAAAAACACACTCTCCAAAGCCAAGAACACAGCATCCATGGGACCTGACAATATACCAGGCTGCGTTCTACATGAGCTACAGAATGAACTGGCACCCAACCTAAGTACCATGTTCAATCATAGCCTCACCTCAGGCTTTGTGCCCACTGAATGGCGCACCATGATGGTTATCCCACTCCACAAAGGGGGAGCCATGACGGATCCCTGGAACTACCGCCCCATTATCCTGACGAGCCTGGTCTGCAAGGCCATGGAACGTATCATCATGGAACTCATAAACAAAGACATTGGGAATCTCTAAACTCTGGACTCTACCCAGTTTGGATTTGTAAAAGGCAGATCATGTCTCCTAAACCTGATTGACTTCTTTGAAGCAGTCACCAAAGCCATAGATGAGGGTAAAGTGGTTCACACAGCTTATCTAGGTCTTGCCAAGGCTTTCAATACCATCCACCACTCTGAAATTATAGATAAGCTCACTAAACTAGGTATAAATCCCTATGTCACAAAATGGGTTGCCAACTGGCTCACGGGCAGAACCCACACTGTGAAAGTAGCAGACTTCAAATCCGACTTCAGACCAGTGACAAGTGGAATACCACAGGGTTCAGTCCTGGGTCCTCTCCTGTTTGGTATCTACTTCTCTGAAGTATAGGCTAACACAGAAGGTCTTTGGCTAACAAAGTTTATAGATGACTGCAAACTAGAGCCATAATCGAAACTCCTAATGATGTGGACATCCTACAAAAGGGCCTCACTGGGGCAGATGCCTGGTGTCAAAGCCGTGGCCTGAAGCTCAATGCCAAAAAATGTATTGTCATCCCCTTTGGTAAAAACTCTGTACCCATGAACTACCACATAGCTGGTAGTCTACTTAATGGTGAAAATGTGGTAAGAGACGTTGGGACACAGGTGGACAGTAGTCTCTCTTTGATAATCACATCGCCACAGTGGTCAGGAAATCCTCCTACGTGGCTCACCTTATCACAAAAGGTTTCTCATCCAGAAAAAAAGAGGTCATTGTTCCCCTCTACTCATCACTCATTAGACCCATTATAGAGTACAACGCCCCTTTTGGTTTGTACCTCACAAGACACGGAAAGGCCACAGAAATTCTCACAAAGAGGATTACTGGCCTCAAGAAGATGCCCTACGCAGACCGTCTCAAAAAACTCCAGCTTTACTCCATCGCATATCGCCTACTCAGAGGTGATCTCTGCCTAACATACAAAGCTATATCAAACCCAGAGCTGTTGGACATGCTCCACTTAAAAAAATCCCAATCCCTCCGAGCCACACGCTCTAGGGACCTAAACCTTGTCACCACAATAAACAGAACATGCCGGAGGGATAGATTCCTGTCCCAGAGACTTCCCATACTCTGGAACAGACTACCTATCTATGTCAAACAGAGCACCTCATTAGCACTCTTCAAGAAAAATCTTGATGATTGGATGGGAAATAGGAAATTCACCCTAGGGATCACTTCTGTGGCTCTACTCGACAGGGGCACAGGAAAATAGTTTTCTTGGGTGGCGAAAGCTAGGGTACATTTTTGGCTAGGCTTATATAGGCCCTAGGGCCAATAGCCTAGTACCTATCTGTGAACCTGTCTAATTTTGGGGCACTGTAAAGCCCCTTGAGTTGCAAAACTTCCTTACAGTCACTTTGTTAGCTCACATATTTTTGTAAATTGATAGATGTGCAAATGCACAGTCTTGCCTTTAGATATCCACATCAGTTGGGTGGCAAGAATTCAGCAATACAAACAAAACAGCTTAAGTTGATAGATGTGCAAATGCACGGTCTTACCTTTATATATCCACATCAGTTGGGTGGCAAGAATTCAGCAATACAAACAAAAAAGCTTAGTCCAGTAGAAAGAGGTAAATGAGAATTTTGAGTACCCCAGAATTACTTAGAAATCTGGAGGCATGTGAAGGTGTTAAAAATAATAAAAATAAAAATAAAATAAATAAATAAAATAAAGTTAATAAAATATTATTAATAACACTCCAATCTGTTTAATAATAAAATAATACTCCAAAATAATATTAACAACAATGATGATGATGATAATAATAATAATAATAATAATAATAATAATAATAATAATAATAATAATAATAATAATAATAATAATAATAATAATAATAATAATAATAATAACAATGATAATAATGATAATAATAATAATAATAACAACAATGATAATAATAATGATAATAATAATAATAATAATAATAATAATAATAACAATGATAATAATAATGATAATAATAATAATAATAACAACAATGATAATAATAATGATAATAATAATAATAATAACAACAATGATAATAATAATGATAATAATAATAATAATAATAATAATAACAACAATGATAATAATAATAATAACAACAATGATAATAATAATGATAATAATAATAATAATAACAATGATAATAATAATGATAATAATAATAATAATAATAATAATAATAATAATAACAACAATGATAATAATAATGATAATAATAATAATAATAATAATAATAATTCATCTATGGTGATAGCCAGAAGGTCCTCTGTCATTAGGTAGAGGTTGCAGCATTCCTTTCTACTTCTTTGTTTAAGAATTTTGGGCAAAACCAAATAAATTTGTAAGCAGTAATGAAATTCACTTAGAAAGTTGTTAGAGGACCATAGATGCTGCGATGGTGTGCATGTTCTGAGTATTTAAAAAACGTGAGAATTCACTTCGGGTATTGGCTGTGGTCATTTACATGGTGTTATTATGCAGTGTCGTCATGCAGGCTATATGGTTTAGCTTGTTGTGTAGTAAATTGCTACTCAGTAACAGCTTGTTAAGACAGCTTGTCAGCATCTTTGAATCATTTTGTATTATTCTGCAGATATCAATTTTGAGATATTTAGGAAGATGGGTCAGGGCTATATACACTCTGATGACCTTCCCTCACCTTTTTATTACCAAACAGATGTATAAATGTTGGCACGAAACAAACTGGTTAAAACAAATAAATGACATTTCAGGTGTATGGTAGCAAATATGTAGTCAAGCAAACCCAAAATGCGGCATCTGATATCTAAATACTAGGAGCAATTATATAAAACTGCACGTGGGTGCGTGTGTACGCAGATATATATATATATATATATATATATATATATATATATATATATATATATATATATATATATCTATGTATGGATATGTGTATATATGTATATATGTGTGTGTGTGTGTGTGTGTGTGTGTGTGTGTGTGTGTGTGTGTGTATATATCTATGTGTGTGTGTATATATGTGTGTGTATTTATGCATGTGTATAGATATATATGTATGTGTGTGTAAGTACGGAGGTGTATATATATATATATATATATATATATATATATATATATATATATGTATATATATATATGGGTATAGGTATGCATATGTTTATATGTGTTATACATTTGCAATATATATGTATAGATATAGGTATGAATATGGAGTGGGTGTGTATAGTATATATGTGTACCTAATATGTATACATACATGTATGGATATTTCTGTATATGGATTTATATATGTATGCATATATTATATAGCTTTGTGTTTATAAGTATGTATGTGTGTATGTTCAGCTACCCCACCATTAACTGGGAAAACTACTTGTGTACCAACTCCTTAACTCAACGCTTTCTGCAATTCATAAACTCCAATGCCCTGGATCAACTTATCCACACCCCCACCAGGGGCAACAATATCCTAGACCTAGTCATTACCAATATGAGTGACCGGTATTCCACACCTGAAGTCAACTCCTCGTTGGTCCGATCCGACCATAAGCTTATCTCCCTTGATATCCACATCCCGCTCCCACCCCCCATTAAGGAAAGCACAGTAAAAAATTTCTCCAAAGCCAATTTCATGCTTCTTAAGACAAAAGTGGTGAACTTCATGACACCCATGCAGATGGACAATACAGTTACAACTGCTGAATCCTACACAAATGCACTCTATAAGCACTTACATGAGTGCATGGATCGTGCTATTCCAAACAGAACCAAGACGCTATCCTCCAAAAAAAGGAAGCCAATCTAGTGGTCCCCTGCCATAAACAAACTGTACAAAAGAAGGAAGAAACTGTTGCAAAAGAGTAAAATCCCATGAGAGGAGTAGCTCCCTGGTCAGCCTCAGTAAGAAGCTGAGATCCCTTATAAGATCCTCCAAAGCTAGCTACAAAAACAAAATCGCCACTAAATCCAAGAACAACCACAAAGCATTCTATAGCTATGTCAAGAATTTAGATGACAACACCCAGATCTGCTATGAGTTACAGCACAAAGGCACAAAAATTACAGAACCAACTGATATTGCCAACATCCTGGCAGATAGGTTCAGTGCTAACTTTACCCCCCTCTCACCCCCTAAAGGGCCCATATCTATACAGGAAGAATGCTGAGTCCCTGTAATCACAACTATGCAGGTAAAGGCTGCTCTCTCTAAAGACAAAAACACAATATCCATGGGACCAGACAACATCCCAGTCTGCGTTTTACATGAACTACAGAATGAACTGGCTCCCCACTTAAGCACCATGTTCAATAATAGCCTGGCATCAGGCTTTGTGCCCACTGAATGGTGCACAGTAACAGTTATCCCACTCCACAAAGGGGGAGCCACCACTGATCCTGGGAACTATCGACCTATTAGCCTGACGAGCCTGGTCTGCAAGGCCATGGAACGTATCATCATGGAATTCATAAACAAAGACATTGGTAACCTCCAAACTCTGGATCCCACCCAGTTCAGGTTTGTGAAAGGCAGATCATGCCTCCTGAACCTAATTGACTTCTTTGAGGCAGTCACCAAAGCCGTGGATGAGAGTAAGGTGGTTCACACAGCCTATCTTGACCTCGCCAAGGCTTTTGACACCATCCCCCATTCTGGAATTATAGCTAAACTCACTAACCTAGGTATAAATCCCTATGTCACAAGATGGGTTGCCAACTGGCTCACTGAAATAACCCACACTGTAAAAGTTGCAGACTCCAAATCTGACCTCAAAGCAGTGACAAGTGGAGTACCACAGGGTTCCGTCCTGGGACCTCTCTTGTTTGGTATCTACTTCTCTGAAGTACAGGCTAACACAGAAGGCCTCTGGCTAACAAAGTTCACAGATGACTGCAAACTAGGAGCCATACTCAAGTCCCCAAATGATGTGGCCATTCTACAGAAGGGCCTCACTGAGACAGATGCATAGTGTCAGAGCCATGACCTCAAGCTCAATACCAAAAAGTGCAGTGTCTTCCCCTTTGGTAAAAACTCTGTACCCATGAACATGAACTACCACATAGGCAGAAATCTACTTAACACTGAATGCATGATAAGAGACCTTGGGACCCAGGTGGCAGTAGTCTCTCCTTTGATAGTCACATCACCACAGTAGTCAGGAAGTCCTTGGCACACCTCATCACAAAAGGGTTCTCATCCAGGAAAAAAGAGGTCATTGTTCCCCTCTACTCGTCACTCATTAGACCCATTATAGAGTACAACGCCCCTTTTGGAATGTACCTCACAAGACATCTGCAGCAGCTGGAAAGACCACAGAAGTACCTCACAAAGAGGATTACTGGCCTCAAACAAATGCCCTACACTGACCGCCTCAAAAAACTTCAGCTTTACTCCGTAGCATATCGCCTACTCCGAGGTGATCTCTGCCTAACGTATAAAGCTATGTCAAACCCAGAGCTGTTGGACATGCTACACCTAAAGAAATCCCAATCCCTCCAAGCTACATGCTCTAGGGACCTAAACCTTGTCACCACAATAAACAGGACACGCTGGAGGGATAGATTCCTGTCCCAGAGACTTCCTATACTCTGGAACAAGCTGCCCATCTATGTCAAGCAAAGTTCTTCATTAGCACTCTTCAAGAAAAATCTTTATGAGTGGATGGGAAATAGGAAATACACCCCGGGGATCACTTCTGTGTCTCTGCTGGACAGTGGCACAGGAAAATAACCTTCTTGGGTGGCGTAAGCTATGGAACCTTGCTGGGTAGGCTTACGTAAGCCCTTGGGCCGATAGTCTAGTACCTATCTATGAACCTATGAACCTATATAAATGTGTATATGTAGGTATACTTAATTTCAGTAAGTTAACTCACCTAGCCATTACTGGAATCAATTGCAATGTTAATTTAGGCATCAGTGCATGGCACCAGGAAGACAAACTGCACAGCCAAGGCATGTTTCATCTCTCAGCTCCCCCAGAATAATCTTTTGCATGCCACACTCCCTTTTAGGAGTACACAGGACCAAGAATTAGTAGGGCTGATGAACTTTGCATGCAAAGTGACCCCTATGGGGCATTCATTTATGAGGCGTTTGGCTGCTAAAGAGTCTGGGTGCACAAGGCCACACACCGGATTAGGGCCTCACAGGGCATGAAGGAGGATTTAGGGTGGCTGCATTTCTTATTAGATTACAATGGGACAGCAATTTGGCAGGAGAGAGACAACCAACTGCCGCTTCAGTATTTATAGATGCAGCAAGGGGAATTGGCTTTGGGCATTATTTTTAAGATCAGTTGTTCAGTGCGGCATGGCCGACTTAAGTGGAAGGTAGGTTTAAACATTTCAATTGCAGAGATGGAATTTTTCCCAGAAGTGGTTGCACTGGAAATATGAGGTGTGTAAATGAAAGATAGAGTGGGTTGGTTTTGCTCGGACAACAATAGCATAGTACACATAGTCAATAATCAGCTGGGGGAGTAAGGGGTGGTAGGCAGGATGATGAGATATTTTATTTTAAGTGCTTAACATTAAATGTCACAGTGAAGGCACAACACATTCCAGGCATTGATAACTCATTAGCAGACTCCCTTTCTCATTTGCAGTGGACCCAGTTCCGGTCGCTGGCTCCAAATGCGAAACCTTCTCCGGTTCCACCTTACCAAATCAGGATTTACATTTTGGTAATGAAAGAAAGAGGATGGACTTTTGGAAGGGCAAGAAGCACATTGTCAGCTCTGAATTGGTTTCATCAGGCTTTGGGTCTGAAGGATTTAGCTAACACATTTCAGATATGGACAATATTTAAGGGCTGGGGGAAACAAACACCCAAGAGGCCTGATAAGAGGTACCCCATAGGTCCAGCAGTTTTACATAAACTGTGACTTGCAGTTTCAAATGTTTGTTTTTCTTCTTATGAGGTAGCATTATTTAGGGCTGCCTTTCTGTTGGCTTGTTGTGGGACATTTAGATAGTCTGAAATTATTCAACCAAACAAGAAGAAAGGTCAATGGACAGTTTTACCACTGGCACAGGTACATTTGCTGAGGGAGGACACTTGGGTTTATGTGGCTAAATCCAAAATGGATCAAGAAGGCAAAGGTCACTGGGTAAGAGTGGTTACCCCAAAGGGTTTAAAATAGGGTCTTGACTAAAGTGCTACTAGAGTACTGCAACTATAGGGGTAGGTCAGATGGTCCATTCTTTTGTCATCAGTAAGATGAACCTCAGTATCAGGTGAGAACAGTTTTAAAGGAGCCAATCAAGACGAGTGGCCTAGGCTCAGATAAATATGCATTACATTCCTTTTGAATAGGTGCAGCCTCAATTGCACATGCAATGGGAGCTTCACAGACCGACATTATGAAGATGGGCAGGTGGAAGTCCAGTGCTTATAAAGGCTATGTAAAGTGTAAATGGCTTTAACTCTTGTCCTTTATATTTCAGCTCTCGCATCCTTGAATCAGAAATACATCTGGATAGTGGCTCATTCTTTCATTCGGAGACTCCATCGCTTTGTCCAGGGCAGGCAGGGCTTCTTCTTCCAAGAAGGAAAATGAGCTTCTTGCAAAGCAATTTAGTTTGGGGTATCAGGAATGTGGTGGCACCATCTCAGGGCAGTACTACAGCAAGCTGCAAGAAGCGATAAATCTCCTACTGCCATTTTATTGCACCTAGGGAGTAATCTAATAAAAGATCTAATTGGTTTGATGGTACAAGAGGTATATTGCATGCATGAATGCTGGCCACAAGTTATTATCTGCTAGTCAGAAGTAGTACAGAGAAAGAATTGGAGGGGGGCTAGGTCCATTAAAGCTGCAGAGAGAATGAGAAGGAAAATTAATATTTCTATGGATAAGGTGTTAAGGGACATTAATGGGTTGTACTTTCCCCACCCTGGCATTCGGGTCTGGTGGCCAGACAGGTATGATAAGGATGAGGTTCATTTATCTGAAGAAGATTTGGGGATTTTTTTATAAGGAATTGCAAGCTGGTTTAGCTTTTGAGGGGCATTCACTTAGGATAGGTTGAGATGTGCTGGCGGAAAGGGAGGAATATTCCTCCCTTCTGTGGCGGAAGACAGGAAAGGTAAGGGAGGCCAAGGTAAGTGGGGGGAGAGGTCACAGGACTTTTCAGCTAGACCTTCCACAGGTCAGGCAGCCCCAAGGGATTGTTGCCAGGGGACTTACCAGCCCGGTAATGGCTCCATGGCAGATTGTAAGACGGCCCAGAGGAATTGTGATGAATTGTGAAATGAAAAAGGTGTTATGATGTGGGTATGTTGAATCACAAGGGCCGGATATCGATGTGCTGTCTGTTGTCCTGTAGGTTTAGGGTAATGCTATGAAATAAATAAAATGGCCTCCCAGACATTTCTCCCTTGCGCACATCTCATAATAATTGGCTTCTATTTGAGGTAATGGCAATAAACACATGGCTGCAGCCATTTAATCCATCTGAGGTCTCTGTGTTTTTTGTATTGAATATGGAGCTTGTGGCAATCCTGACTTGTAAAGGCATGCAACCTCGATACATTTCTTGTCAACGGTGTCAGGGAATGATAATGTTCTGAGCTGGTTTTTGGCTATGGCTCAAAGGTTGATATGGATCATTAAATGAATTATGAACACTAGTTGATATGGATCATTAAATGAATTATGAACGCTATGTTAAATGTTTTATGTAAAACAACATCTAAAAGATCATTCTGCTGGCATCAATGGCAAAGTAAGATATTGGTTCACTAAACTTTATTAAAAGCAGGTAGAGCTGCACCAATCTCAGACAACAATGGCTGGCAAGCTGATTGCAGCAAGCTGTCATTTTCTGAGGCAGGTCAGCTTGGACTAAGGTTTCAGTGGGGGGAGGGGGGAGGTGGAGAACAGGTAGGGTCAGGATAGGTAGGAGGGCTTAGGTGGGCTGGGCTGTCCAGGGGAAGGGTTGAAAAAGCTGGGGACAAAGCTAATCAGTCTTTTCAACCTCTACCTTGGCAGCTTGTCTCACCCTACCCACCCCCTCTTAAAAGCAGGGGTGTACTTGTCAGTTAGTTTAGGACCAGGTAAGATACTTACAGAACCTGGTGACTTACAAAGGTGATCGCACTAGGGGTCATGAAGGAATTTTCTGTTTTTGCCCACTGGGTTTTTCAGGTTTTCGCCTTCTCCTCCGGGTAAGATAGACAGGTTAGGTTAGATTGTCACAGTCATGTAAGTGGAAGACAGGAAAGGTAAGGGAGGCCAAGGTAAGTGGGGGGGAGGTCATGGGACTCTTCAGCTGGACCTTTCACAGGCCAGAGCCCCATGGGATTGTTGCCAGGGGACTTAGCAGCCCGGCATTGGCTCCTTGGCAGATTGTAAGGCGGCCCAGAGGAATTGTGATGAATTGTGAAATGAAAAAGCTGTTATGATGTAAGTATGTTGAATCAGAAGGGCTGGATATCGACGTGCTGTCTGTTGTCCTGTAGGTTTAGGGGAATGCTATGAAAGAAAGAAATAAAATGGCCTCCCAGACATTCCTCCCTTGCACACATCTCATAATAATTGGCTTCTATTTGGGCTAATGGCAGTAAACATATGGCCGCGGCCATTTAATCCATCTGAGGTCTCTGTGTTCTTTGTATTGAATATGCAGCTTGTGGCAACCCTGACTTGTAAAAGCATGCAACCTCGATACATTTATTGCCAACAGTGCCAGGGAATGATAATGTTCTGAGCTGGTTTTTGGATATGGCTCAAAGGTTGATATGGATCATTAAATGAATTATGAACACTAGTTGATATGGATCATTAAATAAATTATGAACACTATGTTAAATGTTTTATGTAAAACAACATCTAAAAGATCATTCTGTTGGCATCAATGGCAAGGTAAGATATTGATTCACTAAACTTTATTAAAAGCAGGTAGAGCTGTACCAATCTCAGACAATTGCCTCTGCACCAATCTGTGGCTCAGAACTGCTAATTGCATCCAAAACAGCTGAATTGCACTATCATTAACCAATGTCATGACACCACAGTGCAATATATAAGGCCCCTTTCATAGTTATTGAGATGGACATTACTGAGATGTGGAGACTATAGCATCGCAGAGGGTAAGTACAAATACTGTCCACTGTAGAGATGTATGAAGTATGTCCACAGTTTTGCCTCATATGTTTGGTCAGTGTCCTATGACAGTGTGGTCATCTGACAGTTCACTGGCAAATATTGTGGGTTGAGGTCAGAAAGAGGAGAGTAACATGTGAGTGTCACACTTCATACCCATCAGAATATGCATGCTAATGCAATAGCTGCTATTGTAGGGGCAAACTGTGATACATGTACCTATCTCTGGGCCTTTGCCCCCATCTTTATGTATGGTTGTGTCCAGATCTCTTGTTATTAGGGGTTGGGAGGTATGGTCAGCCTAGGACACATGGGGGGGAGTGTGAACACATTGGAGGCCTGCAAGCTGTATGTGTAACTGTGGCAGCTGTGTCAACTGTGTCATTACAGCAGAGGCAGGGTAAGGGTATTCATTACAGTCCAATCGAGCCATGTGCTTAAGGTACATCTGTTATGCAACAGTGCCAATAGCAGAGTAGTAGATGAGATATAGTTAAGCTATATTAATATGTGCAGTGTGTCCCAACCTGCAGGCCAGTGACTCACAAAACTGGGAAGCTGATAATTCAGTATCAGTAACCTATGGGGATTAAAATCGTATGACTCATTCATTACTTGCTGTTTTCACAACAATGTAATTGAAGTGCAACACACTGAATTCAAACCCAGGACTGTGTGTGGCAAAATTGTACTTCATACACAGCATTTAGCAATCTGAACTACTGAGTCACTGTTGATTACTGACTGACTGATATTTGCCTAGAGCTCACCTGGCCCCAAAATATGACCAGCTAATAGTGGTACAATTTTATACTTGACTGCAGTGACAGTTGAACACACATGCATAACATTCAAGCATGACAGAGATACTAGGTAATTTATACATTACTACACAGAAAGTAGGTGTACACAATATATTGTTAGTGTGTTAAAATATCTGTGAAGTCAACAAACATTATCTGATTATAGGTTATTAATTGCAGTCTACAACTAGTGCACTGTTATACCTATCTGCAGCACCATAGCTCACAGCCTGAATGCTTGTAGCTGACATGCAATGGTGAAAACAAGACAATCCTGTTGTACACATTTTACCTTGGTGTTATTGCTATTGGTCCGTGTGCTGTCGCAGAAGAGTTGTCATAAGTCATTTCTAACAAAACAACTCTGAACCTACACCTATTGCACAACAGACTTTATTAGGTATACCTTCATGCAGGTACTGATATTATTATGTGTTTTTTATTCTAGAACAGCTTTAATAATTGATTTAATGCAGAACAACCCTATTGCACAACATACTTTATTATGTACACCTTCATTCAGGTACTGATACTATTTCATGTTTTTTATTGAAGAACAGTTTTAATAATTGATATCTTGCAAAACAGCCCTGTGTCCACAGTCATTGCACAACAGACTTTATTAGAGATACCTTCAATCAGTTACAGGTAGAATTTCATGTTTTTATTGCACAACAGTTATCATTAAGCAGGTGTTGCAACACAGCTGTAATTCCACAGTTATTGCAGTACAAACTTTTATTGCATATACGTTATTACAGTTAATGCTTTAGTCTTCCCTGCTTACGTCACTACAATTAGCAGTATGCACTTCTTACTGTATAAGTGTAAATTCACATTAATTGCAAATCAATCTTTACTGTATATACCTAATCAGAGTTAATGCTTTACTCTTTCTTGCTTATTTGAATATAGATAGCAAAATACATCTGTACTTACCATACTCACGGTACAACCTTACCAAGCAACCAACATGCACCTCAATGTTGTGAGCTGTCTCCTCTGCAGATGTTGGGAGAGAAGCACACCATTATGCATACCAGTTTAGCAGACAGGCAAGATTAGATATTGGTGAAAGACAGGTAATGGTACTTGCATACATGTGGGACATTCCCAGCCCAGAATTATTGGACTCAGGTGCCCAAGAGAGCCCCCTTCCATCTTTTCAGGTCATCATGGTGGTGATGACACTGCTCACCTGTGCAGGGGATGCCAGTTGTACTGGTGAGGTCCCTTGTCAGCTGGTTCTAGGTCTCTGCCTTGCACTCTGAGCCCTGTTAACCTCCCTGCATCAGCCAGCCCTCATGGTTTTTGACAAGACGTGTGACCATGACCCTGGACTCCTGAATGCCCCATCGCTGTGCCCAAAAGCAACGAACCCTCTCCAGTGCCTGCCATTGTATCCTTCAGAGACAGAACTCCAACAGATTATTCTGTATTCCCTCCTGTTGGGCTTAATATAACCTGTTTTCCACCCTTACACAGCATTGAGCAGTATTTAAAAATGCAACTCATTGCTAAGCAGCACTCAAACCAGTGCAGCTCAGCTGAGCAGTGCTAAAACCTATATGCTTAGTAGTGCTTAGCAGTGCACAAACTAGCTAAGCAGAGCTGAGCAGTGCATAAACAATTTCAGTTGTTATTGTGTTTATGCCATGCTTAACAGGGCTTAGCAGGTCTTAGCAGAGCTTAGCTGAGTGCAGCAGGCCAATATTTAAAAATAATTTGCATAATTTGTATTTTGGGCAAACATGCTAACTTGGTCTTCCATGTATTCAAACCCTGCACATGAGAGTGTAGCTCTAAACATTCAGCTACGTGGATACTTGAAATTTTGCTATACCTTTACATATAAATCTGAGCTACCTTTAAGCAGTGCTGAGCACCACGGCACGCCATGCAAACCTGCTCAGGTATGCTTAAACTTGACCTTTACAGACTAATTAAATATATTTGGTTTCTATATTTAGATGTCTGGCAGGTGTATTGGCACTGCTTAACACTGCTGCACTCAGTGCCACACTGCTCAAACATGCTTTAAAAAAAAAATTACATTGCATTGTTATAATGCCATTGGACAGTGCAGGGAGTGTGCTACTCATCTGTGGACACAGTTAGCACCACACTCTCTACACTGATTCAATAATTGTGTTCCAAGGCTCTCCCTCGGCAATGCTCCATGATTAGTATACATGACGCGCTGTCAAAGGGGAATCATGTACACAGACATGGTAACACTCCATGTAGGCTCTACACTATGCCTACATGGATTTTATTAAATCCAGGGGCTTATCAATATTTAATGCGTTGCTATTAATTTTAGCAGTAATGCCAACAGAAATCCAGCAGTGCAATGTATTGATGCTTAGTCTAGTGCTTTTTTATATTTTTATTATTTGTTTATGATATCTTTATAAGGTTTTTCTTCTACAGTGCTGCATGTCCAGTTATTAATACCTTATTTTCTATTAATATAGTACTATATCGCTAACAATGAGAGTAGAGGTTCATTGTCTGAGCCACAGTCTATTGACTCTGTGACTCTGAATAAGGCACTCAAGCAATCAGAGCTCCTGAGCTTGATCTGAAAAAGGCCCATGCAGATCAATGCCCTACTCTGATTAACAATACAAATAAATAAAAATGCCATTTCATCAGTAGAGGGTTATAATAGGAGGAATGTGGGTGGTCACCAGGAGCCTACAACTATAAAGTGTGGCAGTGACATAGCAGTTCACAGGCCAGGTTATCTATTTGAAATTCTTTTCTATTGTTTAGGTTATTATTTTCATTCTTTTCAACTTCTCTGTAGTTAACAGAGCTCTACAGTTTAGCATTCTTAGCAATGTCAGATAATTTGACCTGGAGCAGCTGAGGTTTCCTCTATTTCAATGGCATGATTGTGCAAACCAATGAGAGACTCAGTTCCAGGAGCGTGACTGGTCAAATGGATCGATAACAAGTTCTGCCAAATATTTATCATCACCAATGCAGATTTGAGCAGGAGAGCCTGAGGCTAGTGACTACTGGTGCAGACATGGAAAGCAGGAGCTGATGTAGCAGCACATACAAAGAATGTATTGTAAGCCTGCAGCGAATAAATGAGCCGTGGTGGATGTCAGTGAGCCTAAAACATGCTGCTCCATTTATTGTTTTCAGACTTGTATTGGGCTAATTGCCTTGCTGATGCGCTGAGTGACAGTTGATCTCCATCTTTATCATATTAACATAAAGGAGGGATTCACTCTTCTGTTGCTGTTTTCTGATATCACAATCGAGTGCCAACAAATCCAACCCAGGGCAGTCTTCATTTGTAGGTAAGCCTTATCTCTTGACTACTTTGCTCAAGAATTTTGGATAAAGCCAAAAATAATAGGGGGACCAGATCAGGGACAATTCTTAAATATTATTGTAATTCACTTTACAACTTAAAAGAACAAAATGTTTTTCATCACCATAATTTGTTTCAAGCAATAAGAAGTAGGAAACTCTAATAACTACCACCATTGACTGGTTGTAATCCTCAGTGACTTACTAGAAAATCAAAACTTTTATGTGGAACAGGAAAAAATAGGAGGCAAAATCAGGGATGTTTGGAAAACTCAGGAACAAATGAGAAGTATATAATCAAGACAGTGTGCCGACTGGAGATATTAAATTTAATCCAACCTTCACAGCAAGGGTGCAGCAACACAGTTGCAGCATCAGCTTCAGTTCAACTCTGTCACTAATGTAGTGTGGGAGGGATTTTATAGCATGCACCCAGCTACCTGATATTTTAAAGTGGCTCAGCATGAGCAGGTTTTTATATGGCTGCTATTTTGTATGTAACAGTTGCTGTTATATGAAATACTAGATCATCTGTTAAAAACTGTTGAGCTATATTATTATGTTGCAAGTGTACCTTCTAAGCTTCATTTTTCTTCCTTAATACTTAGGCAGACTAAAACTTAACTTTTGCAGTCTTTCCACAGCACTAATGTTAGGTGGGGTGGAAAGCTTTCAATTTTCATGTATACTGTGCTGCAGTAAGGGAAACGGTAGTTTGGGAAAAATGTCTAGAGGTTATGCTCACAGAACTGCAAAGAAGATAATCATCTTATATTCTAAATGTGCTACATACATATATGCAGGCGGCATCATTTAGTTTGTTGGATTTTATTTATGAAACAAATAGACTGTACATTTGCTTCCTGTATATGCTTGACACTGCAGTTACGTGCAAGCAGCTAATATAGTGGTTACATTTTTTAGTGGTCCTCAGATTAGCGCCTGATTAGCTGTTAGAAATTTCAGCAGTGTTTAGCTATGTATTTTTGTTGTGGTTTGTAAAATGAGTCCAGTATTTACAGGTCATGTCTTCCAAGAGGACACATTTATGCAATACACTGCTACCCATGTAGTGTGAATTTATGCATAATAAATTTTAAGTATTATAACTTTTTGATGGTCTACTATGATTTTGAAAGTTGACAGGTTGAGAGGTGTAGCTACTTTTAGCACTGCTAACACAGTTAATTAACTTGTGTGCTGAATGCATTAGTTGCTGATATTAAAATAAGTGTTTAGCTATATAACAAAAGAAGTATAATATTTAAATGCCATCTCAAGTATTTTTTTTACTTATAGGTTCATAGATTAGTAGTAAGCTAACTGCCCTTGCGAGCCATTTTAAGCTTAGCCAATTATCCCTTGTGAGACTCAAACCCTGCACCTTGTGTTTGTAAGACAAACACCTTAACCATTAGGCCACCTTCCCAACTCTGCTCATGTGTGAGCAGTCCAGCAGCTATGTTGTGATGCAGGAAGTGAAGTTCCCAGGTGCATCCTGCACATGTGTGAACAGAATCCTCTGTGGGATATATTTATTCAAAAACAGAAAATGTGCTATCACCATAGGAGTGCAGTGCTATTTGTTATAACCCATTAGTCTAGAGCAGCAAAGTTTAGTTTTCACTTATTTCTAGTAAAAATGGTATTAAAACAGATTAAGTTTTACTTACATGTTGAAAGATCGTTGAAAACCAGTCAACAAATCTTGAAAGAGCTGAGGGAGATGAAGCAATTGACCGAATCAAGGACCTCAAGTGATACATCAGAAGATAATTGTATCAAGTCTGTCCTAAAGCTTATGGGTATCATATTATTATCAATTTTTTAAAGTTGGGTTTACAGAATGTTCAGACAGATGGGGAGGGAATGAAAATAGCAAGAGGAGATTAAATTCAAAGAAGGAGGCAAAAAAAGCAAAACAATTTGGAACACTGTAGAGAATGTGTTAGTAAATGGAGACCAAGACAGTCCCGAATCTTAGGCTTTTGTCTCCCATTATTTTGTGACTTTGTCTTTGTGGATAAGAGATATTATTTTTTCACAATTAGATAAATATAACACAAAGTAGCTAGAACTACATGGAGGTGGGGATGGTACTGTGTGCATGTGCGGATTATCGCAACTTATCCTTATACCATGTCAATTAAGTTGGAAAATGTGTGACTGCTTATATAAGACAATTGAAATTACATATCTCTCATGTGTCCCTAATTGTGTGCAATGCTCCTGATTTTGCCTCCTATTTTTGTTCTGTTCCTTATAAAATGTGCAGTTTGCTGACAAATCACTGAGGACGGCACTTACTGAATAATGACAGATATTTGAGTTTCAAACTTTATGTCCTTCAGAAAATCTATGTTAAATCAAACACTGTTATTCCAACCACTTTCAAAGTATATAAGAGCAATATTTAAATTCTGTCCCTGACTACTGGCCTTTGACTCTCATTATTATTTAATACTTTCCCTGATTCTTTTGGAAAGAGGTAGAGAGGTGTTATTTTTTATCATAATCAGATAAGGTGTACACATTAAGGTGACTATAACTGCTGGGCTGGGATGGGATCTTTTTGTGGGTGAAAGTTCCTGACACCCTTGTCATTTGCTAGGTTTAAGCTGTGCATTTGTGTGAAATAAGTTGGACTACTAAATGTTTGTGTGAAACAAACTTAAAAAAAATACTAGTTATTTAATTTTACTACAGCCAGGTATCTAAAGTATACAGTCAACAAAGGGGGCTATAATTGTTGGGTATGGGGGTTGTCTGTGTATGATAATGACTGACCTTCTGTCATAATTAAGTTAAACAGTAATTAGCCTGGCTTTGTAGGAGTAGTGCACATTTGTGTAAAGCAAGTTGGAATACATTGCTGTCACTGTCATTTTTAACACAACTCAACATTTGTGCTGTACAAAGTCAAGTGGCTATAATTCATGGGTGCAGACATTGCTGGATTATAATGTTATCTGCTTGAGTGGTCTTTGTGGTTGAAATGTTCTAAAATGGGCAATTTTTGTAAGTCCATAGGTTCTTACAAGGCTATTGATTCATGAGGATCTTTAGAAATCAATTCATAAAATGCCCCACCTTTGGAACAAGCTTCCTATTCATGTTAAACAAAGCCCTTCATTGGCCCTATTTAAGCATATTTTGGACTTGGATGGGTAACTGGAAATTCACCCCGGGGATTCCACTTTTGCCTTTCTTGGATAGTGGCAATAGGTGCTGATTTTCATGAGTTCATAGGTTCTTACTAGGCTATTGATCCATGAGGATCTTTAGAAATCAAGTCATAAAATCTCTTGACATTTCTAGCCAATGTATTTTAAGTATGAATAACCCAGAGATGAGAAGAATATTTATGTTTTCCCAGGTGTCCAGGTTACATTTGAATAATTTAAGAAAACTATTTTGCTTTAAGTGAAAAGGAAGATGATTCCAAATAAGTGCTTTTATCTGTGACTGGTTAGCAAATTCGATTTCACTTCTTGCTGTTAGTTTGCTCATTTAAAATACACATATACCGTTTGCTTTATTGAACAATAACTGTAATTTGAAGTAATTTAGTAGATAATTATATGGATCCCATCATCTCAGTATTTTACAACTCCTATAAACCATACACATCAGTTAATGTGTAACACAGCAAGCTGCAGTAAAGTGAAACATCAGTTAAAGGAAACCAGTGAGGTCCTGTTCGAAAGTTCTGGATCACCCTGTTACAAGAGATGGTATAACATATAGGTTCCCATGTTTCTGTCCTTCCTGGATGAAGGACAAATACCAATAATAAATGTGCACATGCCATAAGAGGCCCAGGTCTCCCAAGCTTTCACTGAAATCAGTAATGCTTAATGGAGGAATTACCAAGCTTTAATCGTTTTCCGTATTTATTGTATTCATTTCTACAGGAAAAGAAAACAAATATTATGTTGTTTTTATTATTTAAGCCTGAAAGTTGTTAAAACAGTTTCAAGAAATATGTTCGTGGTGGAGAAATAATCTGTAAAGAGGGAACAACCTTCATTGCCAATAATGATAGAGAGAAAGCTAAAGAGATGAATGTTTCCTCCTCATTTGTGCAGAGTATGTGTATCTGTCTGTCAGTGAGTGTGTGTGTGTGTGTGTGTGTGTGTGTGTGTGTGTGTGTGTGTGTTTTCACTCACACATGCATTTATCTGCATATCTTTTTGTGTAAACAAGCTTATTTGACCAAAAGTAGCATTTTACAAACACCTGAATCTACCACTAGATTAGTCTAGTGAATGACTGGCTTACAGGTTTGGCTATAGTCATTGGATTGCAGTGGAAGGATATAGCTGCATGCTTGGTCCAACAGATAAAAATGTGAGTGTATGCACTGTCATGTACAGTTATAAGCTCCACAGAGTTTGGTGAAAGCTCCACAGAGTGTGGCGACCAGCTACTGCTCTGCTGTATTTATCTGATCAATCCAAGGCATCTGCTGATCTCTGCAAAACTTAAGTAGAATTTTTCGCTGTATATTGCACTTTTGAACTGCATTTTTACCATATCACTACTTATTTGAAATATTTTTTTCAGAAATTGTTGCACTTTGCTGTAGCATAGACTAGATTTATACCTGCTGAATCTAGTTGTTTGTATAACTTGAGCAATAAACCAGGCCATCTTTTGTTGGAGAGGGTTTCCTGTACCCTAGTGGCAGGAGTGTGCAGTTAGAACTCACCTAATTGAAGGCTGCTGGAACAGGGCTCACTTCTGAGCTTTTTTACTGGTTAATTTGTTTGAATCAGTCTTCTTTCATTTGCTGCATAAGCACTGCATTTGCGTGGGTTTGTGCTTGTTTGCACATTGTACACTGCTGAGCATAGGTGGGCACTGTTGGCGGTTATAGACACAAACACTTCTGCCTGCAAATTTTCCCTTAGTACTCTGCTGGCGCTCCATCTGCGAGTTCTCATGATTGTCCCTCACTGACAGGTGGTACATTCAGCGAAGCTCCTAAGGTACCAACACAGATCCTACCCAGTAGCTCTTCATATTTTTTGTCCACATCTCCTGCCTTTTACTTTACCTGCTCCTTCCTGTCCTCTCCTTGTTTCTGACCAAATCAACTTACCTAGCATTATGGATAGACAATTTCACACAGTTTCTCTAACTAGCCTGGTCGACGTGGGCATCCTGAGGCAATGGACCACTTGCCTCATATACACTGACAACCCATTTCTTCTAGTCCACACAAATTAATTATGTGAGAGATGCATCTATATCAAGAACCTAGAATCTGAGATCTCTTGCTCACCAGTTAGTTCATCTGATACTAAGCAGGTTATAAGCATGCACACCTCAGCTCCTGCACCTACCAAACCAACAACACATAAACTTACATATGTGGAGGTCCTTACCAATAGCTTACCTAAACTTCAGAGACCTCCCAAATACAAACAAAAACACAATCACAATTCACATAATATATCCTTTTCAGAACATAGTACACATAATATATCACACACCAAGTCTCACCTGTAAAGCCCCTAAGGCATAACACAAAAACAAACATCTTAGTCATAGGCGACTCAATTGTGAAACACACAAATGTCCCTCTCGTTAGGTTGGATAAGGAAAAAATTACGGATAGTTGCCTGTCAAGTGCCAGAATCCACCACATCTCACATGCACTCAATTCTCTCAACAATAGGCACTGTTAGGACTCTGTCATAGTCCATATTGGTGTGAATGACTTGAGAAGTACCTCACTGGACTATATCAAGAGAGACATGACTGAGCCGTCTGATTATGTTTTTTAGGCAGGTATGACCCTAGCCTTAAGCAACATTCTTTGCCTAGGATGTTATCTCCATACAAACAAAAAATGATTTACTTCAGCAATTGGCTTAGTTTCTGGTTTCATTTAAAGGGGATCCAGTATCTAGTTTCTGGTGTCATTCAAAGGGGATCCAGTATCTGTCAGCCTGGGATGACATGGTTGACAGACCTTAATGCTTTGCGAGAGTGATACAGGTAGTCTTCATCTGTCACCCCTGGGATTTCAGTTACTGGCCAAGGTTGTTGCCACCCCATAGTGCCTTTTGTGGGCAATGTCACAAGAACATAATTCCTGATGTAAAAATACCCTCTAAAAGCAACCTCAAGGTTATGGTGCTAAACACTTGGAGTCTAAACCAGAAACTGCACTCACTGAAAACAGTCCTTACCTTGGAAGATGCTAACGTTTGTGTAGTCGCTGAGACCTGGTTTAAGACTACAGAGAGTTCCCTTGAATTACTTCAGGTGCAATTGACTGTAGGTGAGACCCCTCTTCAGGTCATTGCCAGCTATAGGACCACCTCCATGAATCAGGACATCCACTCAGCCTACTTGGATCTACTTGAGTCAATCAAGATACAACCAAACACCCGGGTTTTGGGTGACTTTAATTACCCGTTCATAGACTGGGTAAATTATACATGTTTTAACTCTCTTGCCCAAACGTTCCTGGACTTCATTAACTCTAGTGCCCTGAACCAGCTGGGTGGCACACCCACAAGGGACTCAAACATCCTGGATCTGGTGCTCACCAACATGGTGAACTACTGCACCACCTCCAGTGTGTGACCCTCCCTGGTGAGATCTAACCATAAATCAGTCTTGCTAGAAGTAACTATAACACAAGTCTGCCCCCCCCCCCCCAGCAACAACTACACTAAAAAACTTCTCCAAGACCAATTACAGCCTCTTACGTGACAGCATAAATAGCATCATAGCTCCTTCCCTCACTGATGGAACAGACACCTATGCTGAGTATACACCAATGCTTTACACAAGCACCTATACAACTGTATTCACTCTTTCGTACCCGATAGAAACAAAGCAAGAACTTCAAGGAAAAACAAACCTGCCTGGTGGACAACTGCCATTAATAGGCTATACAACAGGAGAAAGACATTTTTGTTTAAGAGTAGGAAGGAACAGTCTCAAAACTGGAAGCACTCCCTCCTCAACTTAAACAAACAAATAAGACTCCTAGTGAAGTCCTTCGTAGCTAACTACAAATCCAAATTAACTTCCCTAACTAAGGATAACCACAAGGCATTCTTTAGTTACATCTGTAGCCTCAAAGGTAAGGCCCAGATTTGCACTGAACTCGTAGTTAATGGTACTACATATACGGAACATGTGGCTATAGCAAACCTGCTGGCTGACAGGTTCAGTGAAAACTTCACTCCCCTGTTCCAGCCACATATAGCCCAAAGCATCCTTAACACCTGTCTCCAACCTAGCATCTTTGAGGATCAGGTCTTAAATGCCCTCTCCAAGGCCAAAAATACAACCTCTGTAGGACCAGACAACATACCGGGCTGTGTTCTACATGGGTTAAAACAGGAATTAGCATCACCATTAGGCACGATTTTCAATCACAGCCTAAGCACTGGCTTCATCCCAGCAGAATAGAAAACAGCTACTGTCAACCCTTTGCACAAAGGGGGTGCATCTACAGAACCCAGGAACTATAGACCCATTAGCCTGACCAGTCTTATCTGCAAGGCCATGGAAAAAATCATCAAGGATCTTATTAACAAAGATACAGGAAATCTCCAGATGCTGGACTCCATTTAGTTTGGTTTTGTCAAGGGGAGATCATGCCTGTTAAACTTGCTGGACTTCTTCAAGACAGTCACCAATGCCTTAGATGAGGGCAGATCTGTGCATATGGCCTATCTAGACTTAGCCAAGGCCTTTGACACAATCCTACACTCAGGCATCATTGATTAACTCACCCAGCTGGGTATCAACCCATATATTGTCAGGTAGTTTGCAAACTGGCTCACTGATAGAGCTCATACAGTCAAAATAGGGGACTCCACCTCCTACAGTAGACCTGTAACCAATCTGGGACCCCTACTGTTCATAATCTACTTCTCTGAAGTACAGGCTAAAACTAAAGGACTGTGGCTGATGACTGCAAACTGGGAGTGATCATTGAAACCCCTTGTGATGTAAACATCCCACAAGAAGGTTTTACGCAGACTAATGACTGGTGACAAAGTCAGGGTCTTAAACTTAATGCAAAAAAATTCATTATCATCCCCTTTGGCAAGGGTGATGTTCCTACAAAATACCACATCAATAGCAATACCCTAAGCACACAGTCAGTTGCAAGAGATCTGGGCACACAGGTCGACAGCAACCATAACTTCGATAACCATGTCTCCACTGGGGTAAGAAGGGCATTTTATATTGCTCATATCATAAGTAAGGGCATTGCCTCCAGAAAAAAGGAGTTTAACTCCCATGTACTTTTCCCTCATCAGGCCAGTAACAGAGTACAGTGCTCCCTTAAGTATGTTCCTTTCCAAATACCTGCAGCAGGAATTGGAGAGACCACAAAGATTCCAAACAAAGAAATTTCAGGGTCTTCAAGATCTGTCATATGCAGACAGACTGAAATCATTCTCACTTTACTCTTTGTCATACAGACTGCTAAGAGGCAACCTGTGCCTTGTGTATAGAGCAATCTCTGACCCAGCTTGAATGGAAATGCTGCACACTCACAAGTCAAATGGCACATGGGTCACTTGTTCAAAGGACTTTAACCTGATATGTGACATCAACAGAACTTGATGGAGAGACAGATTTGTCTCACAGAAGTTGCCTCACCTTTGGAACAAGCTTCCTATTCATGTTAAACAAACCTCCTCGTTGGCCCTATTTAAGAGCAATTTGGAAGATTGTGTTGGTAACCAGAAATTCACCCCTGGGGTTCCACCTTTGTCTCTCTTAGACAGGGACAATAGGTGCTGATTTTACTGTCTGCTTGAACCAGACACCCTTAGGAACATGGATTGAACTTGGCTAGGCCTGTAAGGGCCCTGGGGCCATGAGCCTAGTAACTTCCTATGATCCTATGTTAGGAAATGTTTCTGTCTGACTGTGTAATGCTGACTTATTCTTGGCTACATGCCCATCCGTTATGTTTGGAAGGAAGAAGAATATGGACTGCCTACTAAGGTGCACAATTCTTACTGCATTAAGACCTTTGTTCAAGAGTTTGGGTCACCGTGTTCACATATCACAGCAGCCAAGAAAAGAAAATGATTGCTATCATTATGAAATTTGTCAAATACAGAGGATAAAGGACAATTTCTATTCATGGAGATAAAATCTTTCTGCATCATTATTTGTATTACGTATGTCATTATCATCATGAATAGCATCCTTATAATCAGCTCTATAGCTGTATATCATGTTAGTCCTATATTTTCGAAGCCACACCTGGTCTTGAGTGGCTGGTATGCTCCTTATGATTAGTCTGATTGTTTTAACACATCTTCAGAAATTATGTGTTTTTCTTCCACTAACTTCTGCTAAAATACCTTTAATATTCCTTCAGACTACATTAACTCAGGTTTGCAACTTAAGAAATGACTAGAATTTGGACATGTAGATTGACATGCTGATACATTCAGTTGTTAGCAGAGTAAATGATACTCACCTGAAATGAGATTTCCTTTCAAAATATGTTGCTTTTGCATGTTTGTTTATTGTATTATTGCATCTTAGTATGGAAAAAATCAGGCTAAATGTAATGTTCAGTTTGGCACATGCACATATATGGATACAAAATAAGTAATAGTCACACAAATGTTTCAATATTTTTTCAAACAGAAACCAAAATGGCCATCCTAACCCCACATTTAATATAGGATCATAGGATCATAGGAAGTTACTAGGCTATTGGCCCTGAGGTCCTTATAAGCCTAGCCAAGAGTTTAGCCCATGCATAGACAAATCAGCACCCAATGCCCCTGCCCAGCAGGAACATGGGTGGAATCCCAGGGATGTATTTTCTATTTCTCATCCAGCTATCCAGATTGCGCTTAAAAAGGGATAAAGAGGTACTCTGCTTGATGTGGAGAAGGAGTCTATTCCATAGATGGGGGAGTCTCTGGGACACAAATCTGTCTCACCAGCAAGTCCTATTGATGTCACAGAGGCAGCGTGTGCAGGTTACTCGAGTGGAGCTTGACTTGTGAATATACAGCAGTCCCATCAAGGCTGGGTCCAAGATCACCTTGTATGCCAGACAGAGGTTACCTATGTGGAGTCTGTATGAAACAGAGTAGAGGTACAGGGCTTTTAGCCTAACTGTGTATGGTAGATTTTGAGGCCCTGGATTCTCTTGGCGAGGAACCTCTGTGGTGTCTCCAGATACTGAATGTGCTTTGCAAGGTACATGCCAAATGGGGCATTGTACTCAATAATGGGCCTTATAAGGAAAGAATACAGGGATGTTTAATCTCCTTGTCCCTGGATGAGATACCCTTACTTATGAGGTGGGCCATGTAGAAAGCTTTCCGTATAATGGAAGCAACATGGTGGTCAAAACTCAGGCTGCTGTCAATTTGGGTGCCCAAATCCCTCACGACTGACTGCGTGCTTAGAATGCTGTTTTTAATGTGATAATTTGTGGAGACATCTCTCTCCCCAAAGGGGATGATGATGCTTGAGGCCATGTTTCTGGCACCACTCATTTGTTTGGGTGAGACCCTCTTGGAGGATGTCCATGTCACTAGGGAAATTGATGACAGCTCCCAACTTCCAGTCATCTGCAAATTAGTCAGCCATAGCTGAGTGGTTTTGGCCTGTACCTCAGAAAAGTATATCCCAAATAACAGAGGCACCAAGCCTGAACCTTGAGGTACAACACTCGATAGGGGTCTACTGCTTGAGGTGGCTTCCCCTGTTTTGACTAGGTGGGTTTTATCAGTGAGCCAGTTGGCTATCCATCTGGTAACATACAGCTTGATGCCTAGTTGAGTTTATCTATTATGCCCAAGTGGGGAATAGTGTTGAAGGCTTTGGCCAGTGCAAGGTAGGTGGTGTGCATTGTCTTCTCATCATCCATGGCTTTGGTGACTGTCTCAAAAAAGTCGACCAGATTTAACAGACATGACCTCCCCTTGATGAAGCCAAACTGTGTGGGATTGAGTGGTTGGAGCAACTTTAAAACTGTAAAATGCACAAAAATATGACTGAACACTTTTATCTTAGTAGTAATAAATCAGACTTCATCAGAGTCATATTTTTGTGTATTATACTGTTTTAAAGTTGTTATATTAAACGTGTAATTAAGTTGGCCATTTTTGTTTCTGTTTTTTTTGTGTAATGTCAAGTTTGTTGCTTTATTCAAACAAATAAAGGACTAATATATTAACTTATTCAAACCCAACGCAAAAAGAAACAGCGCGGTCAACATGCAAAAGGTTAAAATGCACTGTAATAACTAATGAACATACAAAGATAAGCACTTTTGGTATACACTTCATCAGATCTACTAATACATACTACTAGCTCTTAATTTAAACTAAACATAACCAATCACTACAAAGCTTTTAATCTCTGCCCTTTTAAAAGAGGCTTAAGGGGAACCTTACCATTTAAGCTTGGTGGCTTATCAGCTTGCAAATCAACTATCCACTTAATTTCAACTGTCTCCATTTTGTTAATCAGATCATCTCCTCTCTCATTAAGAATAACTTTTTGTAACACCATAAACTTGAAGTTATTAGTTGGATAGTCATGTACATGTTTAGCTAGGGAATTATTTAAATTCCCATTGCCCATATCCCTAGCATGTTGCAAAATCCTTTCTTTAAAACATTTATTTGTTTTATCGACATAAAAACACATGTATTGCTTACAAGTTGCAATATATATATATATATATATATATATATATATATATATATATATATATATATATATATATATCAAGTTTTTGGTATTACAATCAGCATAAAAGTACAAAACATGCGTATTATTAAAAACAGGATGCCTAAAAACTCTTTCTTAATCAAGCCACAGGCCTTACAGTGGCCACAAGGAAATGTACCAACTAATTTCCCTTTATATGGTACCAAACACATATTATTATTACAAAGCCTTTATTTCAGATTCCTACTGTTTCTAAATAAAAAGTGTGGCTGTTCACCTACTATATCCTTAATTTGTCCATCTATTGCCAATAGCCTCCAGTTGTTTTTAATAATTTTATATACTTCATCTATATCACTAGCGTAAGTCAATGTTACTTTAGTGTGTTTGTTCTTATACTTATTTCTAGCCTGGTGTATAATGAAAGCACTTATCTTTCTATGTTCATTAGTTATTAAAGAGCATTTTAATTTTTTGCATGGTGACCGCACTGTTTCTATTTGCGTTGGGTTCAGTTATATTTTTAAACAGTGTAGGACTTTGGTGGCTCCTTGTAGTGTTTCTTTTATGGATATTTATTTATTTATATTTGTTTGCCACAGTAGTCCACTGGGCCATTACAGCCCATTTTCAGTGGAGGCCCGGGAAGAAAAGCTCCACAAATAACAAAAAACATACCCTGGGATTCATAAAGCTTGCACCAGGTGCAGGCATAGTGTCAGCATTCTAACACCAAATATGGCCACCAAGCGATCCAGGTATGAGCAGTTCCCATGTGCTCTACCTGCTTATGCTACGCCCACACAACTACCGGGCCCTGTATGCTAATTACCTCATGTGCAGCAGGGTAGCATGCAAATGAAAGTATGTAGTAATCCAGGAAGTGGTGCAGGCATATTGTATGCATACAGAAATGTAAACTGCAAAAAACGGTTTACATTTTTGCAAACATAAAAATTGGAGCCATGACAGCTGACCAAACACATGTATTATATTGTTAATATATGCCAATGGCTAAATATATAGCCATTGACATAAAAAACATGTACAAAATATAAAATTAATATATATAGTCACACTACTGCGACGTGGAAGTGCAGGGCAGCAGCGCGCAAAGGGGATCGCAAGGAAAATATAAAAATATAGAATAAAACTGCAGTGTAACACATATCATGATTTCCCCATAATAGTCAATGGCAGGCATGCTACACCATACTATGGCACAAGGGTTGCTAAAGGGCTGTGACTGTGTTATGCATGGTAGCTAGGAATTAGTATGCAATGTCATGCAAATGAGAGGAGTAATAGTGAATCACAGATTCCCCGCTGGAGTAAGGATGCACCTCACAGCGTAGCATTATAGCACCAAGGTGTGCCCTTGAGATAAAGATGACATCAAGAGAGGGGTATGTCGCCATTGCTGTAAGCACATTGGATCATTGCTAAACCGGTTTTCCCCTAGCTAGGCAAAGCTGCAGGATAGGGCTGTGTTGAACTTGCCATAGCTTTGCTTAGCTGAGACTACACAAGGTAACTGAGTATGCATGTGAACGGAGATGAAAACGCGCGTAAACCCAGCAGGGTTTGTGTGGCTCGCACTACAGCTGAAACAGGAAGGATATAGGAAAGAAATAAGGAAATGCTGCAGCAGGGAAATTGGAGTACAAATGACTAATTAACACCTAGGAGCCTACAGTGGGCCATTGACAACAGCTAACAAGGCTGCCAGCAGCTACCTGCAGAAAAGGAAAGGGGAGGGGTTGTACTGCAAAGAAAACAGTAAAGTGTCAAAGAAGAACAAAGCCAATTTGCAGTATATCAGCTACAAGACACATTTTGCTATAACTGGGTAGGGAAAGTACAAAATAAGAAAGACGGCAGGTGGATGCATGCCTGATAATGGGAGGGGATCCAGGTTTAAAAGTGAATTAAAGGGCAACAGATTAATCAAGGCAGGCAAGCATAACTCCACAGTAAAGGCCCCACACTTGCAATATTCATTGTAAAATCCATAATTAAGATACTCTGCAGCTGGAATAGCTCATACATACCCAATGACATCAGCAGCATCCATAGCACAATAGTATAAAGTGTGATAGCACCTCACACACATTTGTGTATTCCCATACACTCTGCACCAGTGGTGTATACAGATGGGGAACTTTTAGTATGTACATGTTAGGTGCTGCCATAGCTTTGATCCACCAGTATGTGTTGGAGACAGAAGGTGGTGTCGAGGATGATGCACACGACCACCTCAGGCACCAGAGGAGGAGGAGAGTGTTCAGACCCAGGGTAAACTACCAGGGACTACATGATCTGGAGATAGTAGAGCATTATAGGGTGGACAGGGACATCCTACAGCAACTTGTGGAGCTGTGCCGGCCACACCTGAGAGCCAGAACAAACAGAGGGGAACCCATCCCAGTGGATACAAAAGTATGTGTAAGCCTGAGAATACTAGCTACAGATACCTTATAAAGACCAACTGGGGATATCATGGGTATCTCACAGGCATCAGCATCCAGAGTACTACACCAGTTCCTGGATGTCATGTTAACACATGCCAGTGAGCACATATACTTCCCCCGAATGCAGGAGGGGTTGGCCAGCAATATGCGTCTCTTCCATCGTGTGGCAGAATACTCGGAAGTACTGGGTACAATAGACTGCATGAACATACACATCAAGTCACCACCCGGTGAGCAGGGTAGGCACTAAATAAACCGCAAGGTATACCCCTCCATCAACTTCCAGGTTGTGTGCAATGCCCAAGGCATTATCATGGATGTGTGTGCTGGCAGCCATGGAAGCTATCACGACTCCCACATCTGGCATGCCTCACAGCTGTATCAGGTATTTGCCAAGGGGAACATCCCAAATGGCCACCTGGTGGGGGATGCTGGCTATGCACTGAAACCGTGGATGATGACTCCCATCAGAAATGCACACACACCCATGCAGGAACGCCATAATGAGGCACACGCACAAACCAGAATCATCATAGAGCATGTGTTTGGGATACTAAAATCACAGTTTCCGTTGCTTGGACATATCTGGTGGAGCCTTGCAGTACTCTTCAGGCATGTATGCCCACATCTTCATAGTATATACAATGCTACACAATATGATCCTGTGGAAACAGCTGCAGCAGGGACAGAATGGTGAAGGCCTTCACAGCCCACCACCATTGCCAAGGGCCCCACAGACACAGAGGTACTCAGACCATGAGCACCCTGAGCCAGCCCCAGTAGGCAGACAGAGGCATGCTGAGTATGCCCATGCCTTGGCAAGGAGGGAATGTATAGCATACACACTGACAGTGTAGGCACCTAGGGACTGACACCTTTCTCCACCTTCACACACAGTAAAAATGGACGGCACACACACAAGACTACCTGTAAATTGTCATGTATAGGCAGTCTACTGTGTGCATCCAACATAGGCAACACTCAACTATTGCACACACAACAGCCATTGGCACAAGGTAAGTCAACACCTGGACAGTAAATTAAGCTATTAGCATGTGCTGATACTATATGTATAGGTTCATAGGTAGGTACTTGGCCAACTGCCAGAGGCCATTCATAAGCCTAGCCAAAATGTGTCAGCTTTTGCCACCCCATTGATTTATTAACTGTCCCTCTGTGGAGCAGAGCCAATGGCGGGAACCCTGGGGTGTATCTACTGTTCCCCATCCACTCTTCAAGGTTTCACTTGAAGAGTGTTAGTGAGGGGATCTGTATAATGTAGTTAGGGATGTTGTTCCAAAGTATGCAGAGTGTCTGTGACAGGAATCCGTCCCTCCAGCATCTTCCAGTTATTGTTGTGGCAAGGTACAGCTCACTAGAGTGTGTGGCTCACTGTGACATGGATTCCCATAGGTGGAGCATATCCATTAAACCTGAGTTCAACATGGCTGTGTTGACCAGCAGAGATCATCTCTGGGTAAACGAAATGCCACTGAGTAAAGCAGGAGTTTATTCAGTCTGGCTGCTAAGGGAATATGTTTGAGGCCAGTAATCTCCTTGGCGAGGTACATTTGTGGACCTTCCAGCTGTTGGAAGTGTCTTCTGAGGTACATCCCAAATAGGTTATTACACCCTATGATGGGACTGATGAGTGATGAGTAAAGGGGCACTATAACCCCATTATGTCTAGATGGGAAACCCTTTAGTAATCATATGGCCTACATAGAAGGATGTCCTAACTACTTTGGAGATATGATTGTCAAAGGAGAGATCACTATCTACCTTAGTCCCCAGATACCCCATTACCTCATCCATATTAAAGTGGCTGCCACTTATGTGTTAATATGTGGGTGCTTAATATTCCACAATGGAATGACAATGCAGCTAGTGGCACTTAACTGGAGGCCATGACTTTGACACCCTGTGTCAGTCTCTGTGAGGTCCCTTGAGTGATGTCTGTGTCAGTTGGACAATCAGTCATGGCTCCCAGTTCACAGTCATTGCCAAACATGGTCTGTCTTAGTTCACCTGTGTTTGCCTGTACCTCTGAGAAGTATATGCCAAACAGTAGGGCTCCCTGGACTGAGTCCTGTGGGACACCAGTCGTGACTGGTCAAGAGTTGGACCTAGAGACCGCTAGTCATAACATGTGGGTTCTGTGTGTAAGCCCGTTGGCAACCCAACCTGTGATGTATGGGTGTATGTACAGGTTGGTGTGTTTATCAATAATACCTGAGTGGGGCATGGTGACAAAAGCCTTGGCAAGGTTCAGGCAGTATGTGTGAACCACCTCTCCCCTCATCTAATGTCTTGGTGACTGTATGTAAGATGTCAAACAGGTACAGTAGGCATGAACTGCACTCAACCAAGCTGACCTGGGTTGGGTCATGTATTTGGAGGTTACCAATGTCTTTGTTAATGAGTGCCTTGAGGATGTGCCCCATACCATTTCAGACCAAGCTAATCAGGCTTATGGGGTGGTAGTTACTATGGTCAGTTGTAATTCCACCTTGATGGAGTGGAATAACCATTGCCACGTGCCATTGTATGGGCATGTAGCCTGTGGAGAGGCTGAGGTTGAAAATCTTAATTAGGTGGGGGTCAGGTTGTCTTGTACTGCTTGCAAGATGCAGTCTGGAGCAACATCTGCCTCCACTGACGCTGTGTTCTGCTGTTAGAGAGGGCCATTTCCACCTGTGTGTCTCTGATGTGTGGGATACTTTACCTTTTGAGTAGTGTTGTGGGCTCTTTAGGGGGTGAAGTATGCACTGAATGTATCTGCAAGGATATTGGTGATATCAGTAGGGTCAGCATATTTTTTGCTATATTTCACCGGCACAGTGCAAATCTGTGTGTCACCACTTAGATCCTTGACATAGCCAAAGAAGGCTTTGTGGTTATCTTTCGAATCCTTGCGTATTTTCCTGATGATGTTAGCCTTGGATGATTTCATGAGGGACCTACGTATCATACTAATAGTTATTGCAGGGGTCCACCAGACTAGTGTCCTTGTCTAGGAGGAGTGAGTCTTGGTTTATCAGTGATGGCACGATCCATACATCCATGTAGGTGCTTATAGATTGCATTGGTAAATTTGTCTGTACCTTGAGCAGTGTTTCCCCTTAGCGCAGGGGTTGCAAAACCCCCCATCCCTGCCTCTAGTAGTGTAAATTTAGCTGTAGGAAAGGTATACACTGTGGTTTCTGTGGGTGGGGGAGATGTTTTGGTGTGGAAACAGTGAATAGTTCATGGTCAGATCTAACCAGTGACTGGTTAACCTCTGCTGTGCTGCACCTGTTGCCCATGTTGGTGATGACCACTTCTATTATGTTTCCACCCCTCGTTGGGGAGGTTACCACCTGATACAGGGCATATGAGGTGATAAATTCCAGGAAGCGCTGGACCTGGAAGTGAGTACTTGAGTAAGTTTCCCAGTTAATGATAGAGTAGATGACATCGACCAATGCCAGGGTGTGCGTTAGGATTGTTATGTTCTCCACTGTCTCCCGGTAGGTGGAGTGGTAATCCTGGGCCATGGAGGGTGATCTGTAGCAGGCCACAGTTTACAGTGCAGTTGTGGCTGATGTTAGCTGCACATGGATGATCTCAGAGGTATCATGCTGCCCCACTAACCTGGAGTTTGTAAGTATCCCTGATGAATATGAATACACCCCCTCCATGTCTGTGTCAGTCCATGTTTTGTGGCTGAAATGTGTGTTATGGGTTATAGTCTGGTAGTGCTGGTGTGCCCTCAGGCATCTTAAGACAGGTCTCAGTTACTGCACAGATGTTGACATTGTCCATCTTGAGGAGTGCTGTGAGTGCATGAATGTTGTGATTACAACCCCTGGTGTTGAGTAGCATAACCCTCATTGATTCTGCTATTGTGCTGTTTACGGAGCTGGTATTCACCTTTGAGACTCTCCTATAAAAGGCACCATGGGGGTGCCAATAGCCTTGGCCAGTATTCCAAAGCATAAGCTGACACATATGCCGGTATGGTATTATTGTATGCATGTTTCCCATCTGTGTTTGTTTCTCATCTCTCCTGTAGGTAACCTACCGGTAAGCAATAGAAAGCCTTAAACTTATACAAGTCATCTAGCTTCCAAGATAGGCTTTTGGAGTGACTAAGTATCAGTGTTCTGTATGTTCTTGTTTTACTTAAC
This sequence comes from Protopterus annectens, assembly GCF_019279795.1. NCBI lineage: Eukaryota > Metazoa > Chordata > Ceratodontiformes > Protopteridae > Protopterus > Protopterus annectens. Next base: position 715,946,717 of record NC_056726.1, read on the forward strand.
TGTTTCCAGACTAAATGGTGATTTCTCACTGTATATTGTGATCTGAAAGTCTGTTTATTCACATATTATGGCTGTGATGGCCTGCACTTTAGAGGTTCACAGATAGCCTACTACCTATCTGCCCAAGGGCAATTAGAGACATAGCTACAGTGTGTTGGCTTTCTCCTCATCATTGATGAAGTAACTGAGCCTCTGTCAAGCATAGCCAATGAAGCAATTCCAGGCAGAGTTGCCGGAAGCTGTTGAAGACTGGGGTGGTGGAGGGTGATAGGGGCACTTAGTGATCTAAAGGGGGCATGTTAATGTGACAATTCAACACCATTCAATTTCCCCAACAGGTCTTCCAGCTTTCAAACTGGATGTGCTCCCCCACCCCCTGGCTGTACAGTTCTGGGACACATGATCCCAGGGGTGTATATTCTGTTACCCATTCACACAACAAGGTTTCCCTTGAAGTGTGTCAGTGAGGGGCTATGCCTAATGTAGTTAGGAATGAAATTTATTGTCTCATATTACATTTGATATATGTTGTTATTTCAAGAGTAAGTGAAGCACAGTGGGTTTAGGGGCCTCCACCCTTTGCTTAGCCTAGCTTACACATAGAAATCATCTAAATATGAAATAGGCGGAAGCAACGTTAATGTCAATAGTGTAATGGTTACAGCATCTGCATAGTATCTGTGCATTTGAGGTCCCAATCCCAATAAAGTCAGGGATGTTTGTCATGTTAAAAAGTATACCTTAACCACAGCATGCATATATAAGTAGTAAATCGTTTGTATAATAAACATTCAAAACACCCATATAAACCCATGTGTGCTGGAGAGTAAAGTCAACAGAGAATGTAATGTTATGTAACCCCATAGTGAGATGTTACTTCACTGAAATGTACATATCCTGAGTAGTTAGCGGATGTGGCCATGTTTGCACGCACAGGTTATGCGTTACAAAGTTGGTTTAACTGTGTTTAACCGCTGCTATAATGTCACACAAACACTTTTAAACATGCTTACAACTGCTTAAATGAGCCTTATTCTCAAGTAAAAAAAAACATCTTAAAGCAGTGCAGGTGTTGAACCCTGGTCCATGCACACTATAAATCATGGGACTTACCACTAAGCCATCTGAAATGTATACATGTTTCACAGTCTTTAGACTACACCTTATACCATATGCATTCACTGCAATGAACACAAATGGGACAGTCACTTTGTGTACACATGTACAGTACATTGTAATGTATTGTAGTTTGTGAACCAGCACATACAAGTCTACATATGTATTACTGTTAAAAATCAATACGAAATATCTATATATATATATATATATATATATATATATATATATATATATATATATATATATATATATATACACATATGTCAGTGCTGTCTGCTCATAGACATAAATATAAAGATATATATATATATATATATATATATATATATATACACAGTTACATCAACAGCCATATATATAAACATCTATGAACACACATCGTGACACAGAAGCAATCCAAAGGAATTGAAGTGTGCACAAAACACATGCAGCTCTGATATTATAACTATTAATATTAACTTAATTCACCATAGAAGGGTTGGTTGTTATGTATGTGAAGATTGGGGTGGGGGAGGAATGATGGGTAATGAAATCATACATCAAGGAGAGCCTGGGTTGGATGTTCAATAAGTGAACTGGAGGAGTATACATGGAGTATGGGGACAATATAAAAAGGACACAAAACAAGAACCTTTCTCATTCATAATACACCCTGTCATGTCACATTGCAACACCTAATTTCACAAACATATGAACATTAGCATGTATCAGACATATGCACACCAACTGTCTGTCACATTTTTTTTCAGTAGTGAGGAATGCCTGTAGTAAAATGTATATTCTAAACACCATAACATTTGTACATATCTCAGATGCCTTAGTGGTAAAGTCAGTGACTGTGGTGTCCATGGTCCTGCGTTCCAGGACTGTTACGTTATTTTGAGGGCCAGAATAAGGGCTGTTGGATGCAGGTGGATTAAAGCAGTTGTAAGCGGGTTTCCATGGGTTTGTGCAACGGTAAGCGGCACTTAAACACAGTTAAATGGAGAAGTGCTTCACAGGTTTAACTTTTGCTTAATGTTGCGCAGACCACAGGCAAACCTGCTCACACTTTCCCTACCAGTGCCTACTCTGAGAGGTAAAATAATAACACCTTCCAGGATTAGAACCCACAACCATGTACTCTATCCTCAGAGTAACCTACCACTAAGCTACCTGAGATGTACCTATGCCAGGTGTGTATGCAGACAGGTTAAAACACAAAAGGGAGGAATGTGTTGAAATAGGACAACCCGCCATACACCTTCATTGGGTACATGGCGGGTTGTCCTATTTCAACACATTCCTCCCTTTTGTGTTTTAACCTGTCTGCATACACAACTGGTATAGGTACATCTCAGGTAGCTTAGTGGTAGGTTATTCTGAGGATAGAGTACATATATATATATATATATATATATATATATATATATATATATATATATAGATATATATCTATATATCTATATCTATATATATATATATATATATATATATATATATATATATATATATATATATATATATAGTTTTATATATATATATAGAGAGAGAGATACATAGAGACATGTCTATATATACAGATCTACATATATATATGTAGATATATATAGATAGGTTAAAAACATCTACACATCTATGGAGGTACAGATAAACGTATGCAATAATATATATTATATATTATATCTATATACATATACATATACACACACACACACACACACACACACACACACACACACACACACACACACATATATATATATATATATATATATATATATATATACACACACATACATACATGTGTGTAGATAGCATCCAAAGTGTTCATATCTGAGTATTGAGTATAACATGGACCATAGCAATCACACATTCTGCCCCCCCCAAACAATATGAACATAACACATGAAGAGTATATGCCAATACACTATTACAAATATGTTCTATGGACACAGTCACCAACACATCTGCAATGACTGCAAATATCCATGACAGAAACACACAGACAGCTTTCATTTAGCTAAACGTTATTACATTCTGATGTATTGCCAAAAGGAATCAAGGACTAACAGTACCTTCATGCTATACAGGAAGCATTTAACAGTGCCTTAATGAATCAGCCTGCAATTACCATAGTATTAGTCCACTAAGGGATAGGTGTTCACATAGGGAAAGAACATCCACGCACATATAGAAGTTGTATAAAAGGGGTTCCTACACACCTGCATGTGCTATGTACACCCACCAACATCTACCCCACTACCAAAATAATTACATTAATGCATACTGTCATACCATAACCAATTGTTCAACTACTGTACAACATCTGCTGAAACCTTAACATACCTGGACAGAGACACTAACATGGCCTTATGTGAAATAGTTGCTGTTATACAATTGAACAGCTGCTGATGTTACAGGGTTTGTATGAACTAATCCCGTTTCAGAGGGTTGAAAGGTTCGTACACCAGGAAGTGTTACCGAATACTGATTATCAGCACAGTATGATACGCATTAACACCAAACTAACGATGTCTGGTAAGCACACTGTAAACCCCCTAACATTATATGCCTAGCTATGCAGCCTTGAGCTGGTCAAACATCCTGGCCAAACAGAAACATATGCAGAAGTATTAGGTACAGACAAACCCTGCACAAGTAGCAATGTTCAGAAATATAACAGCAGTACTCACATTTAGACCAAATCCTCTATGCATTACACACAATATATTACTGTTTGTCTACTTACAGCAGTTGCAATAGATTTCAAGCAACACTTCCAGGCTGCATCCTCACAAGTAAGGCAAAGGGACAACGCCCAAGTGGAGTACTAAATTTTACTCCACTGTAGCCATGGTATTGGCTAAGGCAGTAGCAGCGCAACTGATGTGCATGTAATTAGCTACTTAGGAACACCAATTGGTTATCAGGATAGCACATGTTACTGATCTGTAACTATAAAAGGTTGCCTTGTCACATATTCAAGCCATCTGTATCTACCTGTAGGACAGTACAAAACACTGAAAGACAAACTGAAAACGAGTATTATACTACTCAATAACACCTCCAGTTACTAAGTATGTTTGTAAAACATGTATTATATCAGTGTATGAAGTACCTCTTCTGTAAGAATTACAGTGTAATCAATGCATATAGAGAAATAGCTATCTTGTGTTGATGTATTTTTGAGCAGTAGTAATGCTTGCAGTATTCTATGTGTGTACTGCTGTAGGTCACAAAGCAAACTCCTCATACACCACAAGGGGTGATATGGGTTTGGAACTCACCAATTCGCTTTGAGCCACTGTCAGTGTCAGAGTTGGTCCAACAAGTATGTGCTATAACAGGGGATAGTATAGGTCGATATATTGTAACAGTAGACATATGTATGGGTGTATAAGTAAGATGAACATGTCAAAGATGGGCTTACTGTGCAAATATGGCTTGCATTGTAGGATATTGTGGCAATAACTGTGTAATGTACAGTATTTTAGGCAGATCTGTATTCCTTTCTACATAGCATTTCTGTTATGTTATGCAAACAGTAGTTATGTCTATTGGCAATTACAATACTCAGTAACAGGATATATATCACTTGTATTCATCTGACAGTTTAGCAGCATGATAGCAAAGATAATTGGAATAGCTAGGTAACTATCCACGCACATAACACATGTAATATCCACCTCTCTAGTATCATTTGCAAGCAATAACAGCTGTACATGTGTATGTTATGCAAATGTGTAGTGACCCTTGTTTCAGGGCTGGGCCAAATGGCTATGTGCACACCTACATAGAGTGGATATTGATAGTAGAGACTCACTGGTTGAGCTACCAGGTTTGTGTAGCCTAACTTCTCATTGCCAACCTGCTTGCACATATTGTATGTAAGGTAGTGCACATTACCAGTACTGTGAACTACCTCACTTACAGTGTGTGCAAGCGGCTGTTAAGATGGCAATGAGAGGTTAGGCTACACAAACCTAACAGCTGCTTGCACTACCTTACATACAATATGTGCAAGCGGCTGTTACGTTTGCGTAGCCTAACCTCTCATTGCCAACCTAACAGCCGCTTGCACATACTGTATGTAAGGTAGTTCACAGTACTGGTAATGTGCACTACCTTACATACAATATGTGCAAGCAGGTTGGCAATGAGAGGTTAGGCTATGTAAGGTAGTGCACAGTACTGGTAATGAAACACGTTGCATATCATCTTTAACTCCTGTGTAACATCTGCAGTAGGAGTGTAAGATGTAGGAGACTGTTGCTCATGTGTAATAGCTGCTTCACAGGTGATGGCTTACACTATCTGATTATATCCTGATCATGTTGATAGTGGCATCAGAGTTTATTGATACATGACTCTGTTTGGGGAGTGGCTGTCTGTGCCCAACAGAGCTCATGGTCCTGGTGGATATGTGAGTATATACCCAGAAAAGGAAACAGACCTGTAGACACTTGCATCATCTGTTATCAACTATCAGGATGTGATGTGCTCCTCAGAGGAGGATTGCTGCTAAAGGTAGCTACAATGTTTCCGGAATAGCCAGTGTTGTCACGTCCATAATACAAATATTTACATGTGAGCATAACTGTCTAAAACATCTTCATAAGCAATAAGTAAACTAAATACAGTACTTGGTATTTGTAGTACTGAATGATCATACAGGCATGCCCACTAGTCAGCTACTGGTGTTTACTAATGTCAGCTTTGTGTATGTGGCCATCCTGGGGGAATGTAATCTCTATGCCATGTACACTGCCAAATCCACCTAACACCACACCTCACACATTGTCTGGGATGCAGCTACAGTGGTAAGCTGGAAGGCAGTCCAGTCTACAGCCATTACTGGACTGGACAGTCATGATGTGTAGGTTAACACATGCATCTCATCATCACAACCAACACATGCCCTTACCAGAACACAGTTAGGACACCCACACACACTACCAGAAATCACACACATTCACAGACGCATTTAAGTATCTGGCCAAACAAGTGACCTCCCAAGCTGGAAGAGACAGACAACAAAATACACAAACTGTATGACATAGTTTGCAGAATTGTGCCACACCTCAGAACACATGGCCGGAAACTTGCCCAACAGTACTCATTTGTGAATGCAAACTCTAGCACTATGTTACACACCAACCTATATGAGGGCATACATACTGTCAGCTGCCTGTCTGCCATGATTAGCCACATACTCATACACTCAGACCACCTTTTGAACTATACACATGGCTCTGGCATATTCCATGTTGTTGTGCAGGACCTGTGATGCAGTAGCCTGGACTGCATGGAAACACATGTAGGAACTGTCAGGTCTTGTAGCCCATACAGGTATGTCCCAATGCCTGGGTAGCATTCTGCCATTGGCCAGAATGATACTGCAGTATGGGGACAAAAGGATTGTATTCCACAATTGTCTAATGTAGTGGTGCAAGTTAAAGTCTATCCAGTATCTGTCTGCCTGGGATAACATGGTTGGCAGACCATGATGCTTTGCCAGACACAGCCTGCACCTGTCACCTCTGGGAATCTGGATACTGCCTAGGTCTCATCCTTCCCCTATAGTGCATTCTTCATGCACAGTTCAAGTGAAGGTCCCCTGCTGTTACAGGGACAGCTAAGCAATAAACTGCAGGTCTTGCTACTCAATGATACATGTCAGAAACACTATATTGACACACATATGTCAATCCCTAACATGGAGAACATATCTGTGCAGTGACTGAGACATGTTTCAATGCTCTGGAGAGCACACATGCATGACCACATTATAACACATACCTCACCTCTTACCCATTATCCTTTATTGGAACACAGAGGCTGCAGGTGTGTCATTATTCCTGAAGGATACGTACACCCCCATGCAAGTTGCACTTGCATAACTTCAGATGCATTATGCTGAGTAACTACCTTTGTGCCAAAGTGGAATTCAAATTTCACCTTGCGACAGATCACCCACCATGCCGCGGATTTCCCAACTGTCATAATGTGCTGTAATGGGGACGATTAGGTTTGAGACAGAAAACCATAATAATGGCTACTCTCAACTATTCCATTATGAACTGGGAAGACTCCTCATGTACTAACACCTGCGCTCAATGCATGTTGGATTCCATCAGCCCCAATGACCTGGATCACAATAGTCACACAAACAGGGCTAACAGTATGCTACACATAGCCAATCTTCAAAGCCAAAGTTATGCTTCCTAAGAGCAAAGTGGTGACTGTCATGGCACCCATGCAGATGGACAATGCATGTGCAAATGCTGAATCCTATACAAATGAACCTTAAGCAGTCACATATGTGCAATGATTGTGCCATTGAAACAGAACCAAGATTCAAGAAAACACAAACAAGAAGGCAAACTGGTGGTACCATGCTTTAAACTGTACCACAGAAGGTAGTAACTGTTGCAAGAGTAAACACACATGAGTGTATGTGATCCCTGGTCAGCCTCAGTAAGATGCAGATACACCATATAAAACCACACAAAGCTACTGTGAAACTAATCAGCCACATATTATGTCATGCTGTGTCATTAATCATAATGGCAACGACAAGACCTGCCATCCTACACAGCACTATGGCATGGGAAGTACTGCACCTACAGAAATAGCACCTGTCCATCCAGATAGGGTCTTGGAGAACCTAAACCCACTCCTACCTCCCCCCTCCAACAGGTACCCATAGTTATATATCCATGTACACTAAAGAGCCTCTGTAATAACAAATATGCAGGTACAAGCTGCATTCTCTAAAGCCATATATACAGCTTTCATGGGACCTGTCAACATCCCAGGATGTATCCTAAACAAATGTAAGAACAATCAGCTATCCACATACACATCATGTTCAATCATACCTCCATTTATTTATTTATTTTTATTTATTTTACATTTGTTAACCGGGCTAGTCTGGCTGGATACATGTCCATTTTCAGCAGAGGCCCGAGGAGAAAAGCTCCACTATAATACTATACTTTTACAGTTTAAAAAGATACAATTAGTAAAAATAGTAAAAATAACAATAACAATCAATCAAACAGTAAACACAAGCAAAGTACTGACAAAAGAAAAGTAAAGTCAAATAGAATGTACAGTATTGTCGGGCTTGTGTGGCTTGATACATGTATATTTTCTACAGAGGGTTGAGGAGGAAAGCTCAATTATCATACTAGAGACTATACAATTTAACAGAAACACTAGAACAGAAGAGAATCAAACTTTGGGTCAAAGCAAGATACAATTAAGTATACCAAGTTAGTTGAGAGAGCAGGTAGTGTATAAGTTATCAGTCAGGATTTGTGCAAGGGCATAGCCAGTGATTTTGTAAATGATTTCTAATCTGTTTTTTGAAAAGGTAACACGAGGCTAGGGAGGTCAGTCCAGTGGGAAGTTTGTTCCAATGTGATCCGATAGTGTTTGCAAATAAGGAGTCTCCTGCTTTATTATGAGATTTTATAGTAGCTACTAGGAGCTTGTTGGCTGAACGAAGTGAAGTGAGATTTGTATAAGGTGTGATAAGATTGTTCAGTATGGGTGTGTTGGAGGGGTAATGTAGAATTTTAAAAGTGAGGACTAATTGCTGCAGGAGTATAAGATTTGGAAGTTCCGGCCAGTTGAGTTTCTTTAAGTTAAGACAGTGATGAGTACGGAATGGAGAGCCAGTTGCAAATCTGGCAATGCTATGGTAGGCTAAATTAAGTTTCTGAAGGTTAGCTTTAGAAATGTTAATAAAGGAGGAAGAGGCATACAGTAGTGTGGAGATGAGGTGAGTTTGGGCAAGTGATACTCGGGATGTGGCGGTAAGAAAGGGCTTAAGTCTGTAAAGGGCTCCTATCTTTTTATTTACTGTCTTGATAGTTAAATCAATATGATAGTCAAAGTTAAGCTGATTGTCTATGGTGACACCTAGCAGTTTTGTGGAATAGTCAGGTTTGATGATTGTGCCATTGCAGGACACAATGGAAAAAGTGATTGGAATGGATTTACGGGTTGGGGTGAAGAGTAGAAGTTTGGTTTTTTTGGGATTTAGGAGGAGACAGATATGTTAAAAACATTTTTCTGCTGCTGTGAAAACCAATTGGGTAGAGGAGTGGAGTTCTGCAGGGGATGGAGCAGAGCAGATGAGAGTAGAATCATCAGCATATTGTATACAGGTGGATTTAGGGAGGGAAGTGGGTAGGTTATTTATAAATATAGAGAAAAGTAGGGGACCTAAGATGGACCCTTGTGGGACGCCTATAGTAACCGGGAGTTGAGAAGATAGATGGCTGTCCCAAAGGACTGCTTGTTTTCGATTTGCCAAGTATGAATCAAACCACTGTAGTGCTAGTGGGTCAAGTGACAGGGAATCTAAAGTGTGGAGGAGAAGTTGATGGTTGACCATATCAAATGCCTTTGATAGGTCTAAGAATAGTGCAGAGGAGAACAGGTTGTTGTTACGATTTTTGTTTATTGTGTCAGTGAAGGAGAGAAGGGCAGTAGATGTACTGTGGTAGGGCCTAAACCCATGTTGTGAGTCTACAAGTAAGTTGTTACTCAAGAGATGTTGTAAGAGTTGATGGTGTATGCAGCTTTCCATTATTTTGGATAGAGGAGATAGAAGGGCAATAGGCCGAAAGTTTGAGAGTTCGTTAGAGTTACCTCCTTTGTGGAGGGGAATGATATGGGAGATTTTCCAACAGGAGGGGATTTTGGATTCAGTTATTGTTCTGTTTATTAAGATGGAGATTGGGTAGGCAAGTTCGGTTGCAGCTAGTTGAAGATATTCAGCTGGTAGTTTGTCGGCCGAAGGGGTGCAAGGTTTGAGTTTAGATAGTAATTTGCGTATATAGGTTGTGGAGACAGTATGAAACTTTAGTATGGGGGTGCTGTTTAGGGTAGTGGTTTTTTGGAGGGATAGGGGGGGGAGTCATGGTGTTAGCCAGAGAGGCGACAGTTATCACACCCCACAAAGAAGGAGACACCATTGATAATGGGAAATAATGCAATCCTACCCTGCTGAGTCTGGTCTGTAATGCCATGAACTGTGATCAACATATCTGATGTACTCAGTACAGATGTAGATGACAGTAAGGTTGATTCACACAGCATATCATGACCTTGCCAGGTCTTAGGACACCATCACCCATATTGTGTTCCAGCTACACTCAGTAAACTAGGTGTATATTCCTATGTCACAGGAGTGGTTGGCAACTTGACCGCTGGCAGAATCAACACTACAGAAGGTGTCTGACTAATACACGCACATCAAACCAGTGCCAGCCACAGTAATACAGGGTTCATTCCTGGTACTCCCCCTCTTTGTTATCTATACCACACAGACTAACACAAAAGGCATCTGCCTATTGATGTTTGCAAATGACTATGAACTAGGAGCGATAGTTGACTCAATGTGTGCTGCGTTCAACATACAGAAGGACCTTTGTGTGTCAGATGTGTGGTGTGTGACGTATTGCCACAATCAGAGAGCTAAGTATTGCATTTTCATCCCCTATGTTAAAAACCCTGTACCCATGAACTACCACCTAGGCAGCGGTCAACATAATGGCAACTGTGTGTGTATGGGATGCAGCTGGACAGTAGTCTTTCCTTTGATAGTTACTTCACCACATCAGTCAGTTAGTCATATGTGGCACCCCTAATCATGACAGGGTGCCATCCATGAATATAGAGATAATTGTTCAGCTATACTCAACACTCATGTGACCCACAATAGATTACATATGTCCTTTAACGGTTTATTGCCCATGTGTAGATGGCCTACACTGCCCTTCCCAGTCCCTAGCTCCACTATGTAGCATGCAGCCTACCATGAATAAAGCCATTTCCAACCAAGAGATGTTGGACATGCTACACTTAACACATCCTGATTCCAAATAGACACATACTTCATGGACATCCACCTTTCTAGTACACAGATCACAACATGCCTGACAGATCTCTGTCCAATACACTTTACATACTCTTGCCATACAAAGCATCCCTTTCTAGCAAAGCTGCACATCGCCCCTCTCTGTGACATGGTGTGATGACCGCATGCCAAATATATCAGTAACCCTGTGGATCAGTTCTGTGGCACTGCTTGAACTGGCCACTGAAATGTATCTGTCTATTGCCTACAGCTAGGTAACCTTTCTGCCTAGGCTCATAAATGGCCCAGGGCATATAGCCTACTAGTTCACTATGACCATACATGCAATAGTTGATATCCAACCCTGCAAATACCATCAGGCTAGCTATTGTCCCATGTGTTTCACATGTGCAACACAGGCAATACATGGCAGGATGCTACACAGCTGTACAGTGCCATGTAGATGTATATGGCAAAACACATACATGTAAAACATTCTGTGAACAAGTCTGCAGGGTCACAGGTCGCATCCCTAAAGGCTGTGTATGACTATATATGTGGCATATGCACAGCATTAAGGTCTATTGCATTAATGTGAACACATCCAGGCATGTGCTGATAGGTAAAGACACCAGTACAGGCAAACAGACATGCCGACATCAAGTCAACATCCACATGGAGTATGAGCAATGTCATCACATGACACACATATGTATGGTGATAACATCGCATCACCAGTAAGTGTCAAATGTGTGTGACTTAAACATATCAGTGGTGTTAGTGTCATGTAGATTTGCAAACACTTATTTGTAATCTTAATAAATGTGGTACACATGTATGTTCAGCTGTACTTCTGTACTTTTCTGAGAGTTACTGTGACCTGTCTCCATCGTTATGTTTTCCAGGTATGCCATGTGGCAGGCTGCCAGCATATACCCGCTTGAAGGATGAGGTCCTCATCCCATACCTCCTCTCCAACCATTAGACACTCTTCAGCCATGTGTCACAGGATGCACAGCAGTGGGATTCCCTGTGGGAGGAACTCCGCAGGAGGGTAAATGATGTTGGTGGTCACAATCGCACCTATCAGCAGGTGCGCCGACACTGCACCGACCTCAAAGGATGGGTGAAACAGCATGCTAATGCAATCGCCAGGGAACAAGGTACAGCAGGTGGGTGGGGACACTCACCCAGCCCCCGCTCACACTTACCAAGGAGCTATTTGCCAACCTGGGGACACCTGCAGACCTCCATCCACAAGCTTTAAATGGTATTGTGTAGGTGGGTGGCTCTCAACCACCGAGCCTGGAGTTGCCTGGTAAGTCAGTACTGCACATATAACACAACCATATTTCACATAGTTACTTGTGTTACTGTGCAATATGTAATGTAACATCATATGAAAGGCATGTATGCACACATGCCACATACAATAGTCTGCTACTCTATGTATGCACAGATGTGCATACTCCATAGTCTAGTGTATTGTACTGGATTATGTGCTACCATGGCCATTGCACCCTGTAGCTATCACACATGTGTGGATAATGATCTTACTGCTGTGACACTCCTGTTTAGGTACCTCTGGCATTCTGCAGTGACAGCGGCCTGTGTCAGGTGAGATTGTTATTATTCACCAGGCTTGATAATGCACAGACCATATTAATTGCATACTATCTGCCATAAAACACGTACACATAATGTATTGTGATCCTGTTAATAGACACTGGTCAGACCTGCAATGCATCACAATGGTTACCCATGTGAAACAATTGAAGACTGTATGAAACACCTACACTAAACCTTCCAAACTGTCATTGCCAGATGTGTGGACAACTGTGAATACAATGGTGGAGGTGTGTTTCACTGTAGGGATAGGTACTACATATCAGCATTACACATGTTGGGAATACAAACAGTACTGTACAGAGAGCATATGTGTGCACACACTCTAAATGTGTTGGAGCTGGAGTATGACCGGCCCACAGGATACACCCTTGTGGATTATACCCTTGCTATGAATGTCACACAATGTTATGTGCTATCTGACATGTCCATGACGTAGTGGGGTGACTGCAACAATGCTCAACTATCCTGCAAAACATGATATCTCACATCCCATACATACCACCCTTTGTCTGCATAACCCTGTCCTCAGTGGAGCATATGACATCTATGGGTGTATGTCATATGGGATAACACTGACATGTGAAATAGATGGCCATCACAACTATTGGACAGAACATGTGTACACATGGCCATGGAGGATGGCCAGAGACATGAAGCAAAACACACAGTAGAAGTGATGTACATGTGTGTACACCCTGTTGTACATTGGCTTGACATAATACAACTATGGCCTTTGTGTAATGGTGATATTGCAGATGTGAAACACTAAACATCATATAGGCCTGTGCACAACTTGTGTAGGCATAACATGAAACCACCACATAACATGTCTTGAACATCTTGAGTGTGTCATGACATGAAAACATTCACCTATACAGTATCCAAATACATACATGTGTTGCACAACATACACATCCAACCACATCAGGCCACAGATACAGTACATTCACCTTGCTGGTGTCAGACATCACTGTCATGCCTGCTGCTCATGTGTGGGAGGTACACAGATGGCATGTGGGACATAGAGTACTGCTAAGTTAGCCATGTTTGGGCATAGTTGCCAGGCATCAGTAATATGGTTGCAGATGTGCAGGGGTGTCATCTGTATGGGTGTTATCTGTATACCCTTCTGTGACCTGTGTCACACATTCCACATTAGGGTTTAGTGTGTATACACCTCAGTGACGTGGGTCACATTCCACATTAGATATGTATTGTATGTAAACACAGTCATGGCTATGATCTGTGTCAGTAACTCACACTGTATAGCAATAGTGAAGCCACATGATGCCCTGCAATGGCTATGCACATCAACTCAATGTGCAGTATGTCACTGCATATTTGTAGGGCGGACAGATAACATTGTGTCAGCTGAAGGCCCATGTTAGTATAACACGTCCCTGCATTGGGACACCATTACCATTCTGTAGATTGGAAAGGACAACATTGTGTTACACATGTATGCATGTTATTCAACATGTCAGCAGAAGACATGTCATACTACATGTGATTGGCAAGGTCAAACACCACACATCAGGCCAGTGTACTGTAAACCTGTGCTGGTCTGTGGCACCATTGCAAAGTAGGGACAGCCATGTCAAACATGTGTGTACAGCCACATGCACAATGTCTGCAGACTCAGCTCAGGGGTAGGTGGAATAATGTTGAACAGATATGCATTGCTTTGGGGGAGTTATGCAAGCTAGGGCTCAGGCAATCATAGTATTCAGTCGACATACCCTTCTGCTCATGCCCTCACACATAGGGGTAGTGGCCAACACAAAGCATCAGTGGCAGTAGTACAAATGTCAGCGAGGGTCTGTTTACATGTGGTGTCTGTTGCACTCACCATGGCAGTACGGTGCAACGGTGCATAGTCCACGCTTGTGTTGCAGGTATGGGGCATAAGCTACTAACACAAATGGTGCAATGCAGGTATGTATGCTAACCAGTACTATAATTGTGTAAGGTGCATGCCGTCTGCTATAACACATGCATGCTGTTGTGTGCAACTCAGGGATGTATGATAACTACCACTATAATTGTCTAAGATGAATGCCATCTGCCATATCACCTGCATGTTGCATGCCATTGGATGCCATAGCATGTGTCTGTGTGTCTGTCTGTCTGTGTGTCTGTGTTGTATAACTTGTAATGTACAGTTATTGTCTGCCCCTCACAGGTGTTGATGTAGGTGCATTGCGCTTCTATGTTAGTGTCCCCACAGACTCTAGCAGTGATGATGAATGTATGATTGAGGCACAGTCAGGGTTGTCAGGGGCTGAATCTGTGCCATTGGTTGCCATTCCACTTGTATCCCCCTCATCCTCACACACATTTCCCCTGTCTACACATACCCCATCACCACTGGCCATAGAGGAAGGACAGTTGGCAGGTGGTAGCATGAAACAGGGAAGTGTGGAGACTATGGAAAGTGTGCCTGCACACCATGATTCCAATCAACTGACTGCTGATGTCTCACACAAGCATGTGCCCAGTGCTGCTAGTAAAAGGACCACTGGCCAACATGCCCCTGCGAGACAAAGCACATCAGCTGGAGTCATCAGATGCATGTTTCGGGCTGTAATGGATGCACAGGCACATGCTGAATGGCATAACAGAGAAGGTCTGAGGCTTCAGAGGTCTGCTGTCCATTCATTAACTGACAACATCCAGGCAGTTGCAAATGCTCACAATCATCTTGCAGATGTTCTGGATAGACGCTCCAAAGAGATTACACACATACAGGTAGTCAGAATGACCTAAAATCGAGGACATCGACAGGGATACTACAGTGCAGTGAGTGTATGTGGGGAGGGGGGGGTTCATCAGTAGGCTATGTAACAACAAGCCACACCCCAGGGTGTACATGTTAACAGGCGGTTAGAATGCCTGCCTAAGACTGATGATATCAACAGGGATACTAGCTTGCATTGAGTGGATGGGGGGAGGGGCATTAACATTTCACTATGGTAAAATGCAGCCTCACTCCAGGGACCAGACAGCCATACACATGGACAGCCATACACACACACACACACACACACACACACACACACACACACTCACACACACAAACACACACACGCACACACACGCACACACACGCACACACACACACTGTATCATTCACAAAGATATACACCTATGTCACACACATACAGACACTTGACATGTGTGAGGTTCAATCACCTGCCTATGCCTTTCTTTCTACACTTCACTCTGTACTGATGTCAACAACAGTGTTCAGGAGAGTGAAAAACATGTGGGATGTGTTCCCAACCATACGTGACATATATGGACACACCCACATGTGCCAGTACTGTGAATCAAACACATGCCTATCTCATGATAGGTATTACAGAGATACAGCACTATCGCATTTGCTACAAAGTGTACTGACTCTTTCCTTTGCCAGCTGTGCTAATATATGCACAATATATGCACAGGGGAAGTATTACTGTTACAGGTGTCAATAGGTTTGCCTTCAGTGTCACCCTTACTGCATTCTACATTGTCTGTCTTCCACTTCAATTAACAAAACCAGACCTTAGCAGTTACACAAGTTATTGCAGGAATGGTTGTAACACACCAGTGAGCTGTCCTCAATAATCATTTATCTGCAAAGTAGCCCCACCACTTAGTAGTCATGTCCAAACATCTGTCCATACCTCATGTACAGCTTACTGTAGTTTGAGCATATCACCATATATAGTTGGCACTGTTGAGGCTGTATTGCAACCGCATGATGTTCTAAGACAACAGTCACCTTCAAACATCTGACACCGCACACACATGGAATCTAAACAAACATCAATACATGTACACCTATGCGGTCTACATCAGTACGTGGACTAGCAGGTCAAGAGGATACATTCCATACCTTCCCCACTCCATGTGTGAAACATAGCCGAGCATTACACCATAATGGATGTTGTATTAATGTACTGGTAGGACACAACCACCTTAACCGAGTAGCCAAGTGTACATATATGACAACAGCACATATCAGCAAGACACACACAGCTTTATTCCATGTCATGCTCCTACAAACTGTTACTTGAAATTTCCATGGTGAAGCCAGGGCACTGTAATGGTCAACAGTGAGGACGTCATATTTGCCACACACACCTCATGTTTACTGGAAGAGTGCCAGCAATGTGCTCTGTTAGAGCTAGACAGTACACTCATTCAAGCATGTGCGAGGTCTGTGGCTTGTAAACATCTCAATCCAGCATGTACTGGCTATTGTGGTACTAAGGCTAATGTCCAGACAGCACACAGCATGCATGGCTTGCAATTGTTGACATGGGGTATATGTAGGAGCTGTGGGCACACATGGCTGTACATGTCATGAACATATCACCTGTGACTACTCAGGAACATACAGAGCAGAGCTGGATTTCCCTGAGTCTGTCAATGCAGGCCATGCGTTGGTCCTATGATCCTGTTATTTGGGTATGTTTGTAGGCATTGCATTAGGTGGACATGTCTAATGACATACATGCCACATGGGTTGTTGTATGATATGATAAGTGTCATGGGTGACTAGTAGAGAGGGAATATTACCTCTGTTAACATAGATATCAAACCTTGTGTACTGTTAGCATGCTATCTACCATGTGTGTAATGACTGTAGCTACCTGTATGTAGAAAGGATAACAAAAGCTATGGTAATGTCATTTATGTTGTATGAATGTGGGATGTACATATCCAGGACAGGTACAGTTAGGTCATATACAACCATGAGGGTGTTGTTTACTGGTGTACAGCAACAGTTGACTGTGTTAATGCTGACAACATCCTAGGGTTCCTGGTATGTGTACAACTGAGCTGGTTACAAACAGTGGTATTATTGAATTGCATAACACATTATGCAGCTGTGTCTGTACATGGGTACTTTGCACAGTTGATGAAGGCCTAGGTACAGTTAACCAATCAAAGGTTATCTGTTGGTCTACCATACTATGTCATACCACATATGGATGTGTGTTGGTAGTCTGGGGACAAGGTGGTGGATGTATATGAGGATACAGCCTAGAATGCAGCATTTGCCACTGTCACCTGTACCCGACTCATCTGTGATGCGTTATGTTGGAGTAGTGGTCTTTATATGTGAGTAACCTTTATAAATATGTGGACACCACCACCTGGAATGGTCCGTACCAGTGTTATGGCCCACATGTCTGGATCTGAGTTATATGGTGGTAGTGCAATTGTGCACTACAGAGCCTTCAGCCAGGTGCTCCTCACTGCACAGATGTCGGTATTCCCCATTGTAGGTTCTACATTGAGCAAATGGATTACTAAAGCCACACATCTAGCACGGGTTAGCATAAGCATCCAATGCAATTGTCATGTAGGTGTTAGGGTGTTACTTCTGTGTGAAGGACTTCTGCCTTGGAATGTGACTATATGGGTAAATGCGACCTAGGTATTATCCACACTCACTTGAAACATGGATGCATGTGCTCTGTGTCGAAGGCTTGTCGTTCAGTCATGACAGCCTGGAATGACAGACTCTAGACAACATCATAATAACAGCAGGACATTGGCTCATTGTTTTGGTCTAGCAGTTGCCACTCGTACCATGACATCACTGCAAGTGTCAGTAATGTGCTTGGTAGCAAATGCCACATGTAAGGTGACGGACAGCAGCATATGTTGTGTATATAACCAATGTGAGATATATTTAGTGTAGCAGTCCTGCTAATAATGACAACGACTAACACAGCCGGGTGAGGTCATCTTGACACCTGCACTCAGTACCATTACACAATGAGGCTCACACATTATGCTTGCAAATGCCACTGCTCCAAGTATAATGCCACTGTCCACAACCCGCTATCAATGTATGCCTTTCAGGGCAGCAAGGTGTGTGACACATGCTGTAGGTAGCATCCACCTGTGTGTCCCAGTTAACCTATTGTCTGTCACTTCCATACATGCATGATTGTGTATACTTAACATATATGTCAGTACTTCATGTACATGTATGCATGTGTATCACACAGCACAGACACAGATATATCATTTACAGGTCACATACAGGAATCTAGTAGTAAACCAGTATGATGTGCATATATACTGACAGGTAAGATGTACATAGCTGTAAACCCGTGTGTTTACAATAGGAGTCCATAACAACATGTTCTGTACATGTAAGTGTATGAGCATGCACACTATGGCCTTCTGTGGTTAGAATCGAAGTGCATCCCAAACAGCCCTGTGCTACTAAGTGTATGAGCGTACCCACTGCCACCTTGTGTAATTTGAGTCAGTCCATCCAAACAAGCCCTTTGTTTCTAAGTGTACCAGCATGCCCAGTATATCCTTGTGTAGTTGTAGTCAGGTGGTGGTGCTGCGGTAGTGTTGTCGCCTCACAGTAAGACGCTGTCCGGTTCGACTCTCAGCTAGAGCGTCTTCTGCGTGGAGACATGTGTGAATGGGCGTAGCTTCATTGAAGGTTGTGTGTCAGGGCTAGCAACTCGGCACATAAAAATCAACTGCCAATCATTAGCGGACCGGAGTTCCAGTGTGGCGACCCCTAGCCGGGAAAAGCAGAAGGACACAACAAAAAAGTTGTAGTCATAGTGCATCCCAAACAGCCCTGTGCTACTAAGTGTATGAGCATGCCCGCTGTCACCTTGTGTAATTGGAGTCAATGCATCCAAACAAATTCTGTGATTCTATGTGTATGAGCATGACCACTGTAACACTGTATAGTGATAGTAGTTGTCCATTCCACAGATGGGCATACTCCAGTTCAGGGCTTGTTGTGCTACAACTGTACCTCTCAGGCCTACCTATGTCTTACCTGCAGATGATGTGTCTTGTTTGTGCATACAGGTTGTAATGGACACCTCCTTTAAATACACAGGTATACAGCTATGTACATCTTGACTGTCAGTATCCCTGTTGTTGTCCTCAATCTGAGAAGGGAATTCTGACTGCCTTGGAATGTGTAAGCTCTGTGGCACATCTCATAACTGTGTAGTACTGTAATAGTTATCTGTAGATAGGCAGGGGTTCTGATCCCACCACTGGCAACTGTGTGTGTGTCTGTGTGTGTCAGCAAATGCCTGAATGTGTGTGTCAGCAAATGGCTGAGTGTGGTTGTGTATTTGTGTCTGCATCCTGTCACGAGAACAGGTTTTGCTGCATTCCAAAAAGATAACACCTTTTGCACTGGTCTTTATCCTTGTCAACTGCTAAACCACTCTTCCCCTTCCCCCCTCCCCACTGCAAGTAATCAGTCCTGTGATGTCACCCAGCTCAGAAGTGGAATCAGAGTAAGTGTAATTTTATGTGTTCTGTGGCACATAACCCAACTGCATACCACTGTACTAGTTACCTTTACATAGGCAAGACATGTATGCACAATAGTGGCAAGTGTGTGCATGTTTGTGTGTGTGACTACCCTGTAGCCAGGCATACACATGTGTAATGTCTTTTAACATGCTGCACACCATGGTAGCCATCTGTGTTGACTGGAGTCTACAAAGTATTACATAGTTTGGAATGGAAAAGAATACACAGTCAAGAACAACTACAGTTGGGTATGTTATTTTCCTGTGCCACTGTCGAGCAGTGACACAGAAGTGGTCGCTGGGGTGTAAGTCCATACCCATCATACCCCCACCCAAACACCACAATCCCTGGGCTAGATTACATTAGCCATCATTCCCCACACCATACTCCACATACACAACAACCATCCCTTCTCTGGTGAACTGATTAAGATTTAAATGTTATAAAACTAGAGATGCCTCTGTTTTGTGTATATGTCAGTTTCTTTTGAGCCCTTCTGTGTCACAAAGGGTGTTCAGACATGTGTCTGTGTGTGTGTGTGTGTGTGTGTGTGTGTGTGTGTGTGTGTGTGTGTGTGTGTGTATATATATATATATATATATATATATATATATATATATATATATATATATATATATATATATATATATATATATATATATAGCTGTGTCTGTGTATATGTATATATATATATATATATATATATATATATATATATATATATATATATATATATATATATGTATATATATATATATATATATATATATATATATATATATATATATATATATATATATGAGTGTGTGTGTGTGTGTGTGTGTGTGTGTGTGTGTGTGTGTGTACACATCCCGTAAGCGCATATATATATATATATTTAGTTATGACAGTTGTACAGATGTAGACTTGTCTTTGTTGTTTCACAGAGTACAGTACATTCAAGGGTACTGTACATATGTACACAAAGTGACTGTCTCATTTGTTTTCAGTACTGTGGAATACCTGTAGTAAGATGTGCATTATAAAATTCATGCAACATGTATACAACCCAGATGGCTCACTGGGAAGTCGAGTGACCTCAGTATGTATGGTCCAGGGTTCAAGACCTGCAAGCCTTGTGGATACTGTCAATTAGGACTGATTAATACACTTGTAAGAAGTTGTAAGTGGGTGTAAATGTGTTTTCTTGACAGTAAGCAGCGGGTACACGCAGATAACAGACATGTACAACTCTCGCAGTACACTTGAAATGCTCTTCTTTGGAAATCCTGCTGATGTCACCCACCTACGAATACACCTCTGGGAGAACTGTAACCCAGTAATCTCCATAGCATGTGCTGTAACTGCGTAATGCTGTATTGTGATAAACTAGTTTGGTAGGTGTTCTAATCTGTCTGTATTATATGTCACAATGTCTACCTCACGAGGAGTACAAATGTCAATCAGCCGAGGAGTACAGATGTCAATCAGCCAAGGGGCTGTGTTGGCAAGCCATTCCCATACATCTGGCAAAAGGCCTGGTGAACAAAGTATGCAACCCTACTGTTATCTGGAATATGTTCTGAACCCATGTGTCATACACAAACACACTTGCCTAGAATATCCCGCTATGTTGCTAGTACCCTGCACATTAATGACATATAGTAGGCATGGTGTGATTGCAGTGGGCTGCAGAGGGCATGGCACCCTGTCCAGCAGTACAATAGGCACATAATTGTGGACAATGTGCCTTCACTATGTTTCCCACTGGATGCCTGCAACATATGTGATGCCATCAAATGTGATCCACAAAGGACATACAATGCCTTACACATATGCCTTGTATGGACCGATGCCACTGACACCAGGGAATACCTGTATCATGCTATCAATGCAGGTGCAGGGTCAACCTGCTGTCTATTAGCAGGTTCTGCCACACCAGCCCAGTATTGGCATATCTGATGATAACAGTCTGTGTACACAACATGCGCCAGCCAAACCAGGTACACTTGTACATGTCATTGTACATTATTGTGGGGCATGCACATCCCAGGCAATGTCCATGTCAAGGACTATCAAACACAGACATGGCATGCATTGCAAAGCAATGGCCATGCACAATGGTAACCAGGATGACAGGTCAGTTCATACAATACCCATCTGTGTGGGACATTGCAGACACTACACCCCTGAATCACACTTGCACACCATTGCCGGGTGGCATGATGCAAAGGATTACCCCTTACCCAACCTTGTACAGCCATCTTGCACAGCCAACCACTACACACCCATGAAGCAATGCACACATGCATGTCAGTACTAGCACCTTGAGTCTGCATGTGGGGTATGATGCTCCCAACCACAGTCACACCCAGTATAACTCCCATTGGCATACCGACTGATGTCGGGCACGTTCACATGCCATAACCTATAGAACCTCAGGATATCCCCTGCCGTGCATGTAGTACCTGTGAATTACTACAGTGTGGCACACTAAGTAGTTAGGAAGTGTATTTGTAAGCCTGGAAAAGTGTGGCAATGTGTCTGAGTCCCTTAGAGAGTGTGGTTGTGTTGACAATGACATCTGTTCATGTGGACAGCCTGTGTGCTACACCTAATGTATGTCTACTGTATCTCTGTTGCAGATGTCGCTCACCAGCACATATATATGTTTTTACAGCACACCAACATATCAGCTATGTGGCACATAGAGTAACTGAATGCACTTGTAATAGTGATGGCTAGTCTGTCAGGGGTTTGAAACCCTGTACTGGTAGGTGTGTGACAGACGATGCTTAGGTTTTAGTCTCCAAGCCCTTCCCTGATGTACTTTGCCTCTGTCCCTCCCACACACTCTCTGGTGGATGTGGAGTTGTACACCTGCTCAGCAGCAGCTTGAGTTTTGTAAGTGATGGTCATTATCAGGTGATTGCCTCTGCACCTATTGCAGTCCTCCTCTGGCTGATTGCATGTGGAACAGCTGTGGTGATGTTCCCATAGCCAATCGCATGGAAACACATTACAATATCTAGGAACATCCTGTTGGTGTTTGCCCATGACAGTCACTGTGAGTGGAACCTGGATGTGGTGTTTGGTAAATAGCATCACAGATGATATCTGGATATTCCTCAGACAACATACACAGTGGAAAATAGCCTAAAGACAGGAGGGTGATGTGCCAGACATGACTACAGCATGTAAGTGTAGCTATGCTTCATTGAGACTACTGCCAGTTTAACAAGTTGTGTGTGGTAATGGCTATTCTGCATGTTTTAAAACTGACAAGACAGTGCTCTGTTTGTGAGGGAACCCCCATCTGTAGGGCCATCTGTGGACTGGTCAGTATGTGGAACCATTTGTTTCTTGTGTTTCTCACTGAACACACATCCGTGAACTGCAGAAGCATAGTGTGAGGATTGCAGTCAGTACATGGTGATAGTGATGAGAGTTACTGCCATCGCATCACTGATTGGACATATGTCACATGAAACAGTGGTATGACAGTCACTGTCTGAGGTTCTCACAGTGACATGCCAATAATGGGCCACTGTTCATAGCTGCAGTCACAAGTCTTCTACACTTTTTTACAGATTTCATGCAGTATATATGCATGTGTTGTGCTCCCTCTGCAAATGTATGCCATCTGTTGTGTTGGGTTGATGGTCATATCTATGCATGTTGTTATAAGTAATCCTGAATGCTGTTGACTATTACTAAGCCATATCTGTGTTAAAACTGCAACACCATAGGCTGTATGGGATTGGAGGTCCTGGTGGAACTTCCTGTCCCACATCAGCTGGCCATGGCACTGGGCACCAGCACGTTTGGGGCCCAGCCTTGGACCTCCACCTCTGTTGGCTCTGCACCAGCTTCTGGTGGAAGCACCACTGAGGATGGGGCTTGTCCCCCCTGGGAGCAGGTCCAGACAGGAACTTGTCCGCCATCATACAGTCCCGGACGTAGTGCGTAGGATGCTCAATAAGGGGTTTTGAGGCCAGATACGCCAGCTCAATGGCAGAGTGTCACATTTAAAGGGTGATCCTCCCACTCCTAGAAAGCCCCCATCACAGCAACCTGTACAGCTGTTTTGGTGCAGTGGTAGCTGCCCATGGGTGGGGACCTCCATCCCACTGTTTCCATCTGGGGGCTCATGGGCTTGTGAATGCCGAACACCCCTCCCCATCCAAGATGTATCCCCCCACATGTGTCATATACTGACTCTGTATGCTGCCTTGTCTGTCATCCTACCCAACCTATCCTCCACGAGAATACCTACTCTCCTTCCCCAACATCCCACTCTCACCTTACAGAAACAAAAGGTCAATCTGTTCCTAGAACATTTTCCCTATACATAGCTGTCCATTTCACACATGTGTCCATTGGACACATGTAACCTTTTTAATTTGCATCACAGCATACTACAGTTGTCCTCACCCCTGTCTCTCAGGCACACGATCCTGGTATGCACAT
Organism: Protopterus annectens; assembly: GCF_019279795.1. Lineage (NCBI taxonomy): Eukaryota > Metazoa > Chordata > Ceratodontiformes > Protopteridae > Protopterus > Protopterus annectens. Next base: position 715,971,081 of record NC_056726.1, read on the forward strand.
GACTCCTATAGGTTCCAGGCACATGTGATGCAGACGACCCCATTGTACACACGACACTACCAGTCCCTCTATGGTTACCCCATTTACCTTTTTCATGATGATGATGTCGCACGCAGCACCTTGCAAGAGTACTGTTCTCACATAATGACTGGACAGGAACTGTTGTGTTAATGTAAATAAAATGCACAGAGTAATGTATTTGGCCAATGTACAAATGTTTGCGTTTATGAATGACATATGTCTGTCTGAGGGAGTCTTGATATTACATAGGACAACACCACTGCATGATACAGGCGTTGCTGGTGTTTCCCTTTTCATTCCTTTGTAATGCTTTGTTGTCATATGGGATGTTCTTGATATATCTATATATATGTATGTATCTATATCTGGACATAAACACACACACATACATCTACATGATGGAATACATTTCCTATACTGTTGAATGACTGTGCTTGATGATATGTTTGTGGTAACATCCAATGTCTGTATATCTGCCATGGCTTCGTGGTAAATCACATTGGCTGTGGTGTGCAGGGTCCTGGTTTTGTGCCTTGCAGAGGCCATTTATTTTGTTGCTGGCAGAACATGGCCGCTGGATACGGAGTGATTAAGGCACTTTTAAGCAGTTGTGAGCAGGTGTGCACAGCTTTGCGCGACGGTAAGCAGTGGTTACTTTTCATTACAGTTCCTTACACTCAGTTACCTTCTTGATTGCTTAACCTGTGTAGGCAGTGCTTACCCCCACGCAAACAGGCTGAAACCTGCTCACTGCTGCTTAAAAGTGCTTGCTCCTGCTTACCCCCGCACTAATTTCTTTAAAAGAAAAGAAACAAGGGGTGATTGGAAAGTGGGGGAAAAGGGGCACAAATAGGGAAAGACAGTAGGCAAGGTAGCTTGGGATGTGCAGGAAGGGTGTAGGGAAGGTCCGTAGCTGTCCATTTCTTCTACAGCAATGGCTGTGCATATGCAGTAAAATTGGCGGGACATTTGCACACTCACAACCCTTAGAGAGGAGTGAGGACAGCAATAGTATGTTGTGATACCAATTAAAAATGTTTACATGTGTCCAGTGGACACGTGCGAAATGGACAGCCATGTAATGGGCGTACTTTTTTTACAGTAACAGATTGCCCTTCTTTTCTTTTATGTTTAGGTGACAGTGGGATGTTGGCGAAGGAGAGTAGGTATAACCAGGGAGGATAGGTTGGGTAGGATGACAGACAAGACAAACAGGATGCATACAGTGGTGGTATATGACACGTGGGGGGAAACACCTTGGACGGGGAGGGGTGTTTGGAAGTTGCAAGCCCATGAACACACCAATGGATACAGTGGGACTGAGCTCCCCACCCATGGGCAGTCACCACTGCACCATCACAGCCCAGAAGGTGGCTGTGCTGGGGGCTGTGTAGTAGGGGCAGGCTCGCCCTCTAGTTGCACCACTCGGCCCTCAAGCTGGTGTAGGTGGCCTCAAATCTCCCTGTCGAGCTCCCTATGCACCACGGCCCGGACCGTACCATGAGTGACAGGTTTCTGGCTGCTCCCGCTCCCAGGGGGGGGGGCTGAGCCCCATCCCCTGCGGCAGTTCCACCAGAAGGTGGTGCAGGGCCAATGGACGAGGAGGTCCCAGGTTTGTGCCCAGATGTGCTGGTGACCGGTGCCATGGCCAGCTGAGGTGGGACAGGTGGGTCCACTGGGACCGACCTTCCCATACAAGCTATGTTGTAGTATGTTTAAGGTAGATATGGGTTAGTAATAGTCAACAGCATTCATGATTAGTTATAACAGCATGCATAGGTATTCCTGTTAACCAGGGCACCAGATATAACATAGCTGCAGAGCAGGTAGAACACATGCATATATGGGTAAACAGTGGCCATTACAACAACATGCAGGTTTCATTGATGGCAACAGGCCACCAATATGGGTGTATTTTAACATGGCACATGCATAGAAACAGATGTGAATATTTATAAACCAATAGAACATATGTCCCAACAAAGGGTAGGAGTGTAGACATACCAAATGAGTTGTGTATAACGGTTATGTTTGCACATATGGTAGGGGTGAGAGAGAGAGAGAGAGACTTCAATTAACAACTAATACATTCTTGTAGTTTTCACAACATTCGTAGTCACTGCAGTGGTCTGTCCCTTACATGTATTATTACACTACCTAATGGCGTTATATCGTACAATGGTATGTTTGTAGATTAGTATGTACGGGACCTGTGTCTTATGTACAGGCTTGACAAGATGCAGGTGTTAATGCAACATGTTTTGAGACTGCTCTCATACACTTTGGGTGAGATGTTGGGATGACAGGTATGTTTGCATGTACATTCTCTGATTATGTACAAGTCTGACTATTAGTTATATGTCATTAACAGCTGCCTACATTTCTTGGATCTTCACACTAATTTGTCAGGGGAACAGGGCAAAAGGCAGGTGATGTGGGCCATTTATCAGGACATACTGGGCAGATTGGAACAGTTGAGGTGTATGAATATGCATACCACTCTCTATTTAAGCATTCTAGCAAAATTTGTACAGTTGTTAAGTGTAAATATGCATACAGCTTTCTCTCTGAACATTCTAACAGACTGTGTGCAGTTGTGTGGAATGATTATGCATACAACTTACTAGCGCTTCTGGGATCAAAAGCCCTGCTGTGTGTGACAAAAGCATTACAATTAAGATCACTGTACACTATGCTATCAGGCAATTGTTGTGAGGCTTTGCAATGTATTTTGTGTAATATGACTGACCTGTTTGCACTTCCGACATTGTTATATAGCACTTCATACACATTGTATCTGCATAACACAGTGTGGGTAACACTGCTTACTACAACAATACTATCTAATAACTGCAACAGTACAATGACATATGACTGCAGAGTAAACAGAAGCAATGCAGGGGTTACACCTTTATTCGCAGCATATTACACTATTCTGTATACTGGTACAACACTTTCTCAGGCTCTTACATTTATTTGTTATGACAGTATGTGCAGGCTATTTACTAACCTACCTTGCGACACATCCTTTGCAGCCTAGCATCATAGGCTTGCTGGTTCGCAGCATGCTCATCTGCAGCTGTCAGGGAAGTACAGTGATATTTAGCCATACCTATCCATAGTATACACAAGCTAGGCAATTATTAACTACATAGTGGAAGGAGTACTTACTCAGTTCTGGGGCTTTCTGCATCTAACTTGCATCCTGGATCCACTGTTCCAGGACATCCCCCCTCCACCGCTTCAGATCTGCATGGTGGTGCCTGACCTGCTCACCAGTCCGGAGGATACCTGTGGCACTAGTGAGGTCATGGGCGAGACTGTGCCAGGCCTCCGTTTTGTACTGCGAGCCCTGGTACTGGCCCTGCAGTAGTCTCCTGTCATATGCTTTACCAGGAGCCATACCATGAATTTGGACTCCTGGATGCACCAGCGCTGCTCTCTAAAGCGAGTGCCTCCTCCCACTCCAGCCATTCTGCCTGCAGGGGGATGCTACAACCAGTTATGAGCCACATTCCCGCCTCTTCAGTTTAAATAGGACCAGATTCCCAAGCTATGGGCACATATGCTTACTTCAGGTTGGTACTGCTTAAAGAAGTGTACCTATGGGTATATTGTATTGGCTTCCCTACATATTGCTTACAATTACTTAGTTGGGCTGTGCGGCAGTTAGCATTGCTTATTGGTTATCTAGCATTGTATTTGACTTTTGTCAATGATGTCTTACTCATTACAGGCTATATATGTCTCTGGTATCCATCATTCATGTGTACATACATTGTATGGGGTCCTGGGGACTTCTGAACCTTATTACAGTGACACCTCAACTCTATGTTTACTACAGTACTCCAGTTCACATATTTATGGTCTGTGACAGGTTATAGAACATTACACTGTACATAGATTCAGTTCACATATTTGATTTGTTTCCCTGTTGTAAGGATTAGTTTGCTGATACCTCCTTTATATGTATTTCTATCATGGTGTTGTGGTTTACTACTATGACTGTATTGTACATGGTCCTGTGTTCTAGCCTTGCAGAGGCTGGTTCTTTTGTTGCTGGCCAGAACACGAGCTGTTGGGTACAGAGTGATTAAGGCACTTTAAAGCAGTTGTGAGTAGGTGAGCATGGGTTTTCATGGAGCTAAGCATTGCTAACCTCCGGTTACAATTTCTTACACTCAGTTAGGTTCTACATTGCTTCACAAGTGTGATACTTGCATGCCGGCAGCCAAACAGGCTTACACCCGCTTGCTCCCGCACTTGCAAATGCACTGAATTTGGTGTTTGCATCTGACACTCACAACTCTGGGTGGGAGTTAGGACTATGATATTACCTTCTGATGCCTATTACATCGGATTACATGCCTACAGTATCGGGAATGGCTGTCCATTAGGCGTAAGCATGCCGTTCAATTGTAATTAATCCGCAGCCTGTCCAGAGTTTGATTCATACTATTGGTGTGTTCCTCTTACAATCTGCACCTGTCTGGCAAATACATGGGAACTGACACCATTCAATACAAACAAGTAATTGTGTTTTGGAACCCACATCCTTCAGCCGAGTCATGCTACTGCATACCTATTATTCTATCATCTTTCTAAGGTTGTAAGTGGAATATGTGCTTTCTGTCCCTATCAGACCTCTCAAACAATTGGGGACAAATATCAACTGAATCAAGGACAAGTCATGACAACATCAGGAACAATCAGGGACACATTTAAAATATTAGTTCTATTAACTTGACACATTGACAGACTAAGACCATAAAGTTTATAACTCTTAATTGTTGTCATTATTCATTACGTGTAATTCACTACCTTTCCTCCAAAAGTCACTAGTTTTAGGAGGGATTAACCGGGACAGAGTTAGAATTTGAGCCAAAATAAGGGACTTCCCTGGAAATCGGGGACAGTTCAGAGGTATTTGTTACCCCAACGGTTTATGTCCTGTCCAGTGGATTTGCTCTTAGGGGTTGAGAGGTATGGGTGTAAGCTATGCCCATTTTGGAATATTACTTACATCCCTGAGGCGGTCCTAATATGACTGCACCAGCCAACACCTGCATGCCTCGGCCCATAATTGCATACCCATAGGTCCCCCACCTGTCCCTTCTCTACAGCACTCATCCTTACTGTGGGTGCAGGTGGGGTATGAACACAACACAACACACTACCCACTCTCCACGTGTTGGGACACATGTTGTACATTGTGTCGACCCATGGGTTATCAGGCTTGCACAACCTACTGGTCCATGTACGTCTACAGCCTCTTTTGAGGAATCATTACAGGGACTGACTCCAATGATCAGTAATTTTTAGGGTGTCCCACAAGGGACGTTGATGTCTTTGTTTCAAGATTAGACAAAGGTTCATAGGTTGGTACTGGGCTATCTGCCCGAAGGCATATATTAGCCTAGCCACGTTGTGCGGTATTCACCGCCCCTTTAGTAGTTCCCTAGACCCTTGTACTAGCAGCTAGTACCCTTGGCCCCTATCTAGTAGTGCTGTTGGTGTGATCCCCGGTGTGAACTTTCTGTTACCCATCCACTCATCAAGGTTCCTCTTGAAGAGTGATAGTGAGGGGCACTGTCTTATGTAGATCAGGACCCTGTTCCATAGTAATGGAAGTCTCTGCGAAGGGAATCTATCCCTCCAGCATGTTCTATTCATTGTTGTGTTGAGGTTTATATCCCTAGAGCGTGTAGCTCGAGTAGATTTGGTTTTGCTAAGATGGAGCATGTTCAACAATTCTGGATTGGACATGGCTCTGTACATTAGACAGAGATCGCCTCTGAGAAAGCGGTATGCAACAGAGAACAGTCTTAGCTTTTTCAGTCGTGCTGCATAGGGCAACTGTTTGAGGCCAGTAATCCTCTTGGTTAGGTACCTTTGTGGTCTCTCCAGCTGCTGGAGATGTCTAGCCAGGTACATTCCAATTGGTGCATTGTACTCAATAATGGGTCTGATGAGGGAAGAGTAGAGGGGCACCATTACATCCTTAGATCTTGATGCGAACCCTTTCATGATCAGATGGGTCACATAGAAGGATTTTCTAACCACTTTGGCAACATGGTTATCAAAGGCAAGCTGACTATCTACTTGGGTCCCTAGATCCCTTATTTCTTCTTCAGATTTCAGGGGATTACCTCCTATGTTATCTCTCCCACTGGTAGTATCCTGCCAGTGGTCTTGGAAGCAGTGGTGTGTTTACTTTTATTGTGTGTCTGTATGTCTCACCGGCCTAGCAGGGGGGGGGGGGAGGGGTGAGTTGATGCTACGTGCTACACGTTTGTTGATTGGACCCCTCACCCCCATATGCACGGCTTGTGAACATATGTAAATTGTAACTGCTGTATCATATCCTAACTATATACTTGTGTATATTTACAGTCACACACATATATATATATATATATATATATATATATATATATATATATATATATATATATATATATATATATATATATACATTACTATATACAGATATATCTGTATATGTATGCATACATGTATATATTTATATATTTATATATTGCTGTCTATATATATCTAACAACATATGGGTCAATGGGTGTCTGCATATGTATATATCTGTATGTGGTTATGTATATGTATTCTGTCTCTGTATGTATACATTTGTACTACGGAGAGGGAGAGGTATATCTCTGTTGCTATGGGTAGATATACAAACACATACCTCTACATATATACATCTACATCTGGTTATTCCGATCCATGCCATGTAGATTACACTTTGCTGCAGTGGGACTTGTAGTGGGTGTGGCTGCTCACTGGGCGACGCCTCTGCCCAATGAACACTCTTGCTTACATCCCTGGAGCTGTCCATATATGCCCACATCACCCAACAACTGCACACCTCGATCCATAACTAGCTACCCATAGTTCCCCAGCCCGCAACTCCTCTACAGCACCCATCCTTACTCTGGGTCCTGGTCGGGTCTGAACACACCACTACACACTGCCCACTCTCCACTTCACGGGACCCATGTCATACATTGTCTCGACCCATGGGTCATCAGGCTTTCCCACCCTTGTATTCAGGGTATGTACACACCCCAGCCAAAATGGTCGGCGTATCACCTTCCTTTGGTCAATTTTTGGGGTGTCCCGCAAGGGACGCTCCTGTCTGTGTTCCAAGATTAGATTTCACGGGTGCACAGTGTACCCCCTCCCCCCAGTTGTATCCTGCCTGTGGTCTGGGGACCAGTGGACTATTAACATTGCTTGCAGGTTTGTGTGTATGTTTCCTGTATCTGGCTTGAGGGGTGGAAGGTTCTGCTACGTGTTTCATGTTTCTTGCTTGGGCCCCTCACTTCCATTGGCATAGCCTATGAACATATGTAATTCTTGTGTGCTGTTTCCTATCATAGTTGTATATCTGTGTATATCTATGCACACACACACACACACACACACACACACACACACACACACACACACACACACACACACACACACATATATATATATATATATATATATATATATATATATATATATATATAGTCTATGAATATATCTGCAACCATATACATTTATATATATATATATATATATATATATATATATATATATATATATATATATTATATATGTGTATATGTATATATATATATATATATATCTATATATATATATATATATATATATATATATATATATATATATATATATATATATATATATATATATATATATATATATATATATATATATATATATATATATATATATATAGATATATATATATACATATATATATATTTTTTTATTTTTTTTTATTTTTATATATATATATATATATAGATAGATAGATAGATATTTATATATATATGTGTGTCTGTAAAGCAATGCATACCCCGCGCAAATGCACTTACACATGTTTACTGGTGTTTATATATACTTAAACCTGCTTACTAGTGCCGCATTCATTATGACACTGACACTTCACTCCAGTTCACTTTTAATTGTTATTTTTCAGGATATACAGCAGACAGATGTTGAAATATGTTTATATACAGATTACCGATGGAAAATGGTATGTGCTGCAGTGGGATTCGGAACGGGAATGTCTGTTCGTTAGATGGATGCTTTAACCAATACACTATTGCTGTGCTCCTTTATTTGCATATATACACATATACCCATGACTCCTGGTTTCCCAAACACCCATCCCAACACCTCACTAACACTGTAGTTATCCATTCTCCAGCTGAATTTGCGGTGTATTCACACTACTACACATTGACCACTCCCTACTCCTGTAGACCCATCCCATCAGTTGACTCACTCCACATATCCTCAGAAATCCCAGACTTTTAGTCCACAAACATTGGTGACAATAAATTAATAAGTATGACTATGTGGTAATGCACGCGTTACACATGAGAGCTAATTATGTACGAGTTCGGCATAATTCTTTTACAAATAGACCGGTTTAATAATTAATTGGCTTTGCCATAGCAGGCAGATGACAGGAATGATTCCATGTGTGAGAAAGTCCTCACATTTGATTTTTTCAGCACAGCACTGACTTCGGACATTGTACACACTTCTGCGTTTAGCAGTTTTGTCCCTTCCCTCTTATGCACAACCTATTATTCTATCCACTGTAGAGGTTTGTAAGGGCACATTTATATTATTTATGTCTGCAAATGGAATTAATGTGTTACAGAGAATGTACTTCTACATATAGATGTATGCATGTGTGTATGCATAAATGCTTATAATGAACTCACTGACCTCCACGAGGCGGTCCAATTAGAACCAGCCCATCCAACCCTGACATGCCTGGATCCATAATTTCATACCCATAGTTCCTCCATCCCACCCAAGTTCAACATACACGCATACCATCTATTGTCCATTTACTATCACAGCAATGACACACCTCCACACATTGCCACCTCCCGAGATTTAGGGACCCTACACATATGTTGTCCCAACCCATGTATTCTCAGGCTCTCCCACCACCTAGTTCTTGAACATACCTGTACTTGCTTGTGTAATGGTGGGATGGCCAAACAGCCTATCAGTTTTTGGGTAGCCCAACCAGGGACTACCCTCTGATTGTAAAGTAGACTTAGCAGATCAACAGTGTTACTTCCACTGGTAATAAACAGGCTGTGGTGTGAGTAGCAGTGCTTTGCTCACTCCTGCCCAGCTTGATATGACATATGCTGACAGCACTATATAATACTGGAGTTGATGTTGATTCCCTTCTCATTCCTTTTGTATGCTTTATTGTTACAACATTCATTCTTCATTTATATATATATATATATATATATATATATATATATATATATATATATATATATATATATATTATATATGTGTACATACTTATATACATTTCCTATGCTGGGCACTGCTTACACCCAAGCAAGCGCACTCAGACTTACTTACTGGTACTTATATATGTTCACTGCTGCTTATGTGTGCTTACACTTGCTTACTAATGCCTTATTCATTATGACAGTACCACTTTGATTGAATGAAATTTAGTTAAACATCTCATGCGATACTCTTATGTCAGTTTTACAACAAAATGACATTCATTCCAGATGGAAAATGATATGTGCTATTGTTTGACTTGAACCGTGAATGTCTGTTGACTAGGCAGATACTCTAACCTCTACACTATTGACGTTTACATTGATTCTGCATGTTTTTCTCTATTTGAATAATTTTGATGTGTAAGCTACACTCAGAGGAGGGCAGTGTCGTGCAAACATGCTGTGCTTTGCTTACACTTTCAATATTGCAGCAATACTGGTGTAAAATAGGGACACAGGGAATCTAATTGTGAAAGTTCTAGGGACGGGGCTCAACATTCCACTACGCGCTTGTGTGTTTACTGCTTTGATTTTATTTCACTGTTTGTGGACACTCTTGTATGCTTAGCATACATTTCGGTATCCACAGACACTGAATTACTGACTTACTATTAGAGGCGTGCTCTAATAGTAAGCATAGTAGGCTGTGCAACTGTCGGGGCATGTTTACACCTCCATAGAGCACTTGTACATGCCCCCTGCACTCACACATGTTTCCTGTGCACATCAAGGGTGCGGCAGCGCACCCTCATACATATTCATATGGCACTGCTGCACCATCTGTAATGAGGATGCTTGGTGCAAGGCTAAAACCGTCCTTGTGCCGAGCTTCATGAATCCTGGGGATAGATTATATACATAGAGTGTATACATATAAAATGAGTACCTTACAAAAGTATAAACAGCAAAGGTAACATATTAACAATTGGTTGTATTACTGGAATATTAACAAAACTGACAAATGTAAAAAACAACAACGGTATAGCGATAGGCATTACATAGATATTTCTGGCAGTAGAGATAGAGAGGTTTACACCTGGCATTATTACATAGTACATGTTAGGTTATGTATCAGTGTTAGCATTAAGCAGATACAAAAACGTTTTGAGAGGAGAAGACAAGGAGCAGGTGCAATTCCAGATAGAAGATAGGTAGTCTCTTAGGCAAGTTTTGAAAGCTTCAGGGTTTTGAGTAGTTCTAATAGGTAATGGTAGGACATTCTATGTTTTGGCTACTAAACAAGACTATAGAAGCTGGCCAGCTGGCAGGTTCAGTTTTTGTACCAGCAAGAGGTGCTGATTCTTGGATCTGAGAGCCCTACTTGGATGGTAGAAATGGAATAGTAGGCTAAGAGCAGTGCAGTCTGATGGTTTAAAGATTATTTTGTGTGCAGTTGTTAGTTGCAATAGGAGAGGTAGTGAAGTAGTTCAAGCCAATTCAGAGAGTGAAGAGCGGTACAGTGATGGGTATAGTGTTTGACACCGGTAGCAAATTTGGCCATCTTGTTATAACAAGTCTCATGTTTAACCTTTAGAGAGGATTGGAGATTAATAAGTAAAGGAGCACCATATATGAGAGATGGTAATAGATAGGTGGAAGCTAAGACTTGTTTTGTGGAAGGGATAAGAAAGTATTTATGCTTATAGAGGATTCTTACATTTGGTGAGTTTTGCTGATGCTATGATGTAGGTGTAAGTCAAGTTTCAGGTATTCATCTATAATTACTCCTAATACTTTTGTGTGGGTAACAACCTCAATTGCTGTGTTATTATGAGAAAGTATAGTGAATTGGGCTTTGTTTAAGGGGGTTGTCTTCTTGGGGGTTAATAGCATGAGCTTGTTTTTTTTGGGTTAAGGGATAGGAGATTTTTATACATCCAGGTCTCAGTAGAGGTAAAGGCTAATTGAGTTATATGTTGTAGATCAGATATGGATAGGCAGAGCATATAATAGTCGAGTCGTCTGCATATTCAATAAGTTATCCTTGACCTAGTGAAGAATGAAAACTGTAAATGAAAATGCTGAATAGGAGGGGCCCTAGTATGGAGCCTTGGGGAACTCCAGTAGAGGTATTAAGATAAAGAGAGAGGTAATGTTGCCATTTAACAACCTGTTGTCTGTCTCTTAATTAGCTTGAGAACCAGTTAAGGGAGGAGGAGGAAGGCTGGTTATAGAGAGCTGGGTTAGAAGTAGAGGGTGAGAGAAAGTGTCAAATGCTTTTTGAGAGATCTAGGAACAGGGAGGAGACAATTTTATCAGTGTCCTGGCCTGTATTAACTGTGTCCATGAAGAATATGAGGGTAGTTGTGGAGCTATGACCTGGCCTAAATTTGTGTTGTGTAAGAGATAGGATTTGGTTGTAAAGCAGAAAATTTAGAATTTGAATCTGTAAACGTTTCCAGAATGTTTGAGATAGGAGAGAGAATGGCTATTGGTCTGTAGTCTGAGATATCAGTATTATTGTCACTTTTATGAAGAGGAAGAATAAATGCTTTTTTCGAAATTTTAGGGACATATGATTCTTGGATGGATCTGTTTAGAAGTATGACAATAGCGTGGGCAATAGCTTTGGCTGCTTGTTTTTGGAATTTTGTAGGTAGGTTGTCAGGAGCATTACAGCAAGGTCTGAGCTTGAGAAGTAATCTTTTTATTGTTGCAGTTGGAATGGGTTTAAAAGAGAACACGGGTGTAGGAAGGGTAGATGAATTGTGAGAAGAATGGGAGGGTGTGGGGGCAAAGGATCAAGAGGATAGTTTTGATGGAGCTGCAGGGTTTGTGCTGGTATGGACTTGGGGAAAATAAGTATTGATGTGTGCTATAGTACTGATAAAATGAGAATTAAAGAGTGTGGATATTTCTGGAGATGTTCTGTCAGGATATGGACATGGGTTGCTCTTTGTGTCTGGATTTAGTACAGATGTAATAGTATTCCAGAATTTTTTGGAGTTGACTTATAGTTGTTCTGCAGTTTTGGATAATAGTCCTTTTTGTCTTTGTTGACTAGTCTTTTTACCTGGTTTTGAATTGTTTAAATTTCAACAGGTATGGAGGGTTTGCTAGCCATTGTTTATGACTTCTGAAGTGATGACATCAGTTAAATGTTAATCTTTCTCTCTGGTTTTACTCAAAGGCATTAATGTAACACATGAACTAGACCAACACCTTCACAGCTCATGCTGCATGTAGAATCCTCAAATTATTTTATAAATAGCATGTGTCACCAAATTCATGATTAACTTTAAACCAGGAATCAATGTCCAGTTTTCAATATTCTGTCATACAACAAATGTAAAATTTTATCTAGGAGGAATGCACTTTATCAGTTGAGACTGAATTTACTTTACGTTTTAAGTGCACAACAGACTATATGTTATATAAGAAGTTGTAATCAAATTTTGGTCCTTTCATGTCTTTGTCGACAGACATTTTTCCCATGACCAGTTTAAAAGTGTGTATAGAGTATCAAGCTGAACTCATATTGCCAGGGTCTACTCTTCTGGCAAAATCTGGAGCATTTCATAGGTTCATAGGATCATAGGTTCATACTAGGCTATCTGCCCGAGGGCATTTACAAGCCTAGCCCATCGTTTTGTGGCTTACGCCACCCCTTTAGTGTGGGGAACTATACCCATTATTTTGCTGTGCCTCTGTCGAGCAGTGACACTGAGGTAATCCCTGGGGTATATCTGCGATCTCCCATCCATTGGTCAAGATTTCTCTTGAACAAGGCCAGCGAGGTGCTCTGCCTCACATGTACCGGGATTTTGTTCCACAGCATAGGGAGTCTTTGGGTGATGAATCTATCCCTCCAGCACGTCCTATTAATAGCCGTGTCGAGGTTTAAGTCTCCCGCCCTTGTGGCTCTGATGGATCTAGAATTTTTGAGGTGAAGCATATTCATCAAATCTGGGTTTGACATGGCCTTGTATGTTAGGCAAAGGTCACCTCTGAGCAAGCGTGGCGACTGAATAGAGCTGGAGTTCTTTCAGTCGGTCAGCATAGGACAGATTTTTGAGACCCTTTATCCTTTTGGTGAGGAACTTTTGTGGCCTCTCCAGCTGCTGCAAGTGTCGGGTCAGATACATTCCGAATGGGGCATTGTACTCAATCATTGGTCTGATGAGTGATGAGTAAAGGGAGACTATGACCTCCCTTGATCTAGATGAGAATCCCTTCATGATAAGGTGGGCAATGTAGAAGGTCTTCCTGACTACTTTAGCTACATGGGTGTCGAATGACAGACTACTATCAACCTGGGTCCCCAGGTCCCTGATAACTTCTTCTGTGCTCAGTGGATTGCCACCTATTTGGTAGCTAGGGGTAACCTTGTTTTTCTCGAAGGGTATGACTATGCATTTTTTGGCATTTAACTTTAGGCCGTGGCTCTGGCACCAGTTATCCGTTTCTGTGAGACCCTTCTGAAGGATATCTGTATCAGATGTGTTTTCTACTATGGCGCCCAGTTTGCAGTCATCTGCAAACTTTGTCAGCCATAACCCTCCTGTGTTTGCTTGTACTTCGGAAGATTAGATGCCAAACAAGAGTGGGCCCAGGACTGAGCCCTGTGGGACACCACTTGTGACAGGCTTTGAGTCTGACATGGCGCCAGCAACTCTGACCCTGTGGGTTCTGTCACTCAGCCAGTTTGCAACCCATCTTGTGATGTATGGGTTAACATTTAAGCTGATGAGTTTTACAATGATACCCGAGTGGGGTATTGTATCGAAGGCCTTAGCCAGATCGAGGTAGGCTGTATGGACTGCCTTTCCCTCATCAATGGCTTTGGTGACTGTTTCGAAAAAGTCAACCAAGTTTAAAAGGCATGATCTGCCTTTGACAAAGCCAAACTGGGTTGGATCCAAAGTCTGCAAATTCCCTATGTCTTTATTTATGAGGTCCATTATGATCCTCTCCATGGCTTTGCAGATAAGGCTTGTCAAGCTAATGGCCGGTAATTTCCAGGGTCGGTGGAGGCACCGCCTTTGTGAAGTGGGACCACAGTTGCAGTGCGCCACTCCCTGGGTACGTATCCAGAGGTAAGACTTTGATTAAACAGCTGTCCTAGCTGTGGGTTTAATTCCTCATTGAGTTCGTGGAGCACACAGCCGGGGACACCATCAGGTCCCATGGATGCTGTGTTTTTTGCTTTGGAGAGAGCAGTTCTCACTTGGGCGCTGGAGATGTTTGGGGGGCTGCAATCGTTTGGTATAGATATCTCTCCTTTTGGGGGGGAGAGGGTGGAGAAGTTTGCACTGAACCTGTCAGCCAGTATGTTGGCAATGTCTGTAGGATCAGTAATCTTCACATCATTTTGAACTAGTTCTGAGCATATCTGGGAGTTTCCTCCTAGGTTTCTAACATAGCTAAAGAAGGCCTTATGATTGTCTTTTGAGTCTTTAGCTATTTTTCTCTCGAAATTTGCTTTGGATGATTTTATGAGAGCTCTTAGTTTTTTTACTTATAGTGATCAAGGGTGTCTTACCTTTTAAGGATTTTGCTCTATCTTGTAGTAGCTTCCTCCTTTTGTTGTAGAGTTTGTTTATGGCTGGGGTCCACCAGACTGGACGCTTGCCTTTGGTACAAAGAGTCTTTGTTTTGCTTGGGATTGCCTTATCCATGCAGTCCTGCAGGTGCTGGTAGAAGGCATTTGTAAGTGATTCAGCGGCTTGAGTACTGTTTTCCACCGGTTCGGGGGCCTTAAAGGAGACCACACTAGTCTTTAGAAGTGTGAAGTCGGCTTTTGAGAAGTTCTTTACTGTGGTCTTTTTTATTTCAGGTGGGGGTGGGATGAGGACCTCCAGCGAGATTAGTTTGTGATCTGATCTCACCAGTGAGGGGTATACTTCTGGTGTTGAACATTGTGCTCCCATGTTCGTGATGATGAGATCAAGTATGTTATCTCCTCTTGTGGGGATGGTGACTAGTTGTTCCATGGCATTTGAGTTTATGAATTCCAGGAACTTTTGGGCTAGGGTGTTTGGGCTTGAGTAGTGTTCCCAGTCTATATTAGGGTAATTGAAGTCACCTAGTATGATGGTGTTTGGTGATACATTTATCCCTCCAGTGTTTTCAGGAAGGCCATGTGAGGTTCCTGAGTTTGTGAGGGTGGCCTGTAACATGCTACAATTTGCAGAGCAGTCTTGCCTACGGTTAATTGCACCTGGATGGTCTCCGATGCATCATGCGTTGCCACCAGTCTTGAGGTGTGGGTGTCCTTGATGAATATGGATACCCTCCTCCTTTCTTGGTATTGTCCGGATTTTGGGGCGGAACGCATGATATGAGGTAAAACCTGATAGCTGGGGTGCTCTCAGGAGCCTTGAACCAGGTTTCTGTCACAGCACAGACATCGATGTTCTCCATACTGAGAAGGGCCTCGAGTGCGTGCATTTTGAGATTTAGACTTCTAGCATTGAGCAGCATTACCCTTAGTTTTTTCCTTTTTGTGTTCTAGGGTGGTAGGTTTAGAATTTGAGCCTTGCCTAAAAAGGCACTATGGGGTGGCAAGAGCCTTTGCCAATATCCGGAATCCCAGGGTGACAGGTGCAAGCCGTCCCTTGGCAGCGTGGCTTGTCCAGCATGTCATCCCAGGCAGACAGATACTGGATCCCCTTTGAATGACACCAGTGTTTAAGCCAATTGTTAAAGCTGATCATCTTATTTCTGTATTGTGGCATCATTCTTGGTGAAGGTAGGATACTGCTCAAGGTCAGGGTCATACCTGCCTGGGCTACATAATCAGAGAGCTCCTCAATGTCTCTTTTCATGTAGTCCAAGGAGTGCGTCTCAGGTCGTTTACACCAGCGTGGACAATGACTGAGTCATATTTGTACCTGCTGTTGAGAGACCTGAGTGCTTGCGTTATGTGGCGGATTCTAGCGCCCGACAGACAGCTTACTGTGACCTTCTCCTTACTCAGTCTGGTGAGCGGGACGTCAGTGTGTCTGACTATGGAGTCACCAATGACTAGTGTGTCTGGCATTGTGTTTGGCCTTAAGGGCTGTGACTGTTTGACACTCTGACTGTGAGGTCTATGTGTTGCAGGTGTTGTGTTCTGAGGTGGTGGTTGTTTGGGTGTCTGCTTTGGTGGCCTCTGCTGTTTTGGTAGATTTTTGATCAGAGCCTCCAGTATGTCTTTGTGTGTTTATGTGTATGATTTGAGGTTGTAATGGTACTATGTGAGACTGGGTCTATAGTGTGTGGTAACCTTCTCCTCCTGACTGGTCTTGCCAGTCCTATGTTGAGAGAGCTCAGCCTCCAGTTTGGCCGTATAGTTGCATCTCTCGCATGTATTTGTGTTTTGTGGGAGGAGGAGAGGGTTGTCTGTGTACATTAGGCAATTGTAACATTGCCTCAATATTCCCAGGTTCACCAGCTGAGCAGGAGAGGACACTAGCAACTGATCCCTCGACATGCTAGAAGGATAGACAAAAAACTTTAAAAAAGATTCCGGGGAATGTGGGTGACCGAGAAATGGGGGGTTGCCTTTTTGGGGTACTATCTATGACAAGAGTGCCGTATCAAGGTAATAAGTACTGTAGGAGCAAGTGCTAGGTTTAACAGATAGAGAATAGTCTACTTGGAGTCAAGTAGAGATGATCTTTTTAGTTATAGGATACGCTGATTAGATCAGTAGTATAGTTCGAGGAAGGTAGTTTTAAGGGAAAATTTGAAGAGTATAATTTAGGTAGCCCTAATAGTTTAAATCTGCTTATCCGGCGCTGCCCTAGTGTGCAACAGCAAACTCGCGCTAAATCGCGCTAAATCGCGCAAACGCGCGTTTAGCGTTTTTTATATCAGGGGGCTGAAAGAAGCTAGGATATGTCATGTATGACTCATTGCATTGTAATCTGCTGTGGCAGTGTCTCTGAAGATGAACATTACACAAACAGGATTTCTTTATAAATTGTTAATGTAATTACTTATTTACAACTCTTATATACCTTGGCTTTAGATGATTGTCACTGGTGAAATGACACCCTGACCTCATGTGCAAAAAATGGAAAAAAAAAGGGGGCTGTGGGTGAAGAAAATCAATTATTAACACCGTGATTCTTTTTCTACCCTGACATTGACTATTCCTAAAATTGTAATACTTTCCTACTCTGACATTTAACATTGGGATAGGTTCATAGGTTCATAGGTTCATACTAGGCTATCTGCCCTAGGGCATTTATAAGCCTAGCCAGAGTGTGTTTGGCTTTCGCCACCCATTTTAAATTAATTTTGCTATGCCTTTTTTTGAGGTTAGTATACTGTGCCTCTGTCTAACAGTGACACAGAAGTGATAGCCGGGGTAAACCTACGATCTCCCATCCACTCATCAAGATTCCTCTTGAAGAGAGTCAATGTGGGACTCTGCCTAACCTGGACTGGGATTTTATTCCAGAGTGAAGGGAGCCTCTGGGTTATGAATCTGTCCCTCCAGCATGTCCTATTTATTTCAGTGCTGAGGTTCAAGTCTCTCGGCGTAGCTCGATGGGATTTGGATTTTCTGAGGTGCAGCATGTCCATTAATTTCGGGTTGGACATGGCTTTATACGTCAAGCACAGATCGCCTCTGAGCAGGCGGTATGCCACTGAGTAGAGCTGGAGTTTCTTTAACCAGGCAGCATGTGGCATCTGTTTGAGCCCTTTGATCCTCTTGGTGAGGTACTTTTGGGGTCTTTCCAGTTGCTGCAGGTGTCTGGTAAGGTACATCCCAAAAGGGGCATTGTACTCAATTATGGGCCTGATGAGGGATGAGTAAAGAGGTACGATGACCTCCCCTGATCTAGATGTGAATCCCTTCATGATTAGGTGGGCTATATAAAATGTTTTTCTAACCACTTTGGCCACGTGGTTGTCAAATGAGAGATTGCTATCAACTTGGGTCTCCAGGTCCCTAATGACTTCTTCTGTACTTAATGGATTACCACCTATGTGGTAATTTGTGAGCACTTTGTTTTTGCCAAAGGGATGACTATACATTTTTTGGCATTTAGCTTGAGGCCATGGCTCTGGCACCAGTTGTCTGTTTCTATGAGGCCCTTTTGGAGGATGCTTGTGTCGGCTGGAGAGTTGATTATGGCGCCCAGTTTGCAGTCATCTGTGAACTTGGTCAGCCACAGTCCTTCCGTGTTGGCCTGTACCGAGAAATATATACCGAACAAGAGAGGTCCCAGGACTGAGCCTTGTGGGATGCCACTTGTAACTGGTTTGGAGTCTGACATGGCTCCAGCAATTCTAACCATGTGGGTTCTGTCCTTGAGCCAGTTTGCAACCCATCTAGTGACATAGGGGTTTATATTTAAGCTGGTGAGCTTATCTATAATGCCAGTGGGGTATTGTATCAAAGGCTTTTGCGAGGTCCAGGTAGGCTGTGTGGACCTCCTTCCCCTCGTCAATGGCCTTGGTGACTGTTTCAAAGAAATCGACCAGGTTTAAGAGGCAGGATCTGCCCTTAACAAAGCCAAACTGGGTAGGATCCAGTGTCTGTAGGTCCCCAATATCTTTATTTATGAGGTCCATGATGATCCTTTCCATAGCTTTGCAGACCAAGCTAGTCAGGCTTATGGGGCGATAGTTTACAGGATCCGTTGAGGCACCACCTTTGTGGAGAGGGACCACTGTTGCTGTCGCCACTCTTTGGGTACATATCCTGTAGTAAGGCTAAGATTGAACAGTAGTTTTATGTTTGGGTTTAGCTCTTCTTGGAGTTCATGTAGGACGCAGCCCGGGACACCATCTGGTCCCATTGATGCTGTGTTTTTTGCTTTGCAGAGGGTGGCTCTTACCTGAGCATCTGAGATGTCAGGGGGGCAGCACTCTGTTGGGATAGATATTTGCCCTTTTGGTGGGGAGAGGGGGGAGAAGTTTGCACTGAACCTGTCAGCTAGGATGTTGGCAATGTCTGTGGGCTCGGTGTATTTATTGTAATTTTGGACTAATTCTGAGCATATCTGGGAATTCCCACCCAAGTTCCTAACATAACTAAAGAAAGCCTTGTGATTATCCTTAGTGTGCTGTGCAATTTTTCTCTCGAAGCTGGCCTTAGACGATTTTATGAGTGCCCGTAGTTTTTTGCTAATACTGATCAGAGATGCCTTCCCTTTTTGGGATTTTGCTCTATCATGTAGTAGCTTCCTCCTTCTATTGTATAGTTTGTTTATGGCTGGGGTCCACCAGACAGGACGTCTGCCTTTGGAGGATTGGGTCTTGGTTTTATTTGGGATTGCATGATCCATGCATTCCTGAAGGTGTTCATAGAATGCGTTTATAAAGGATTCTGCGGTCTGGGCTGTATTTTCCACAGGCCCGGGGACTTTGAAGGATTTCGCCTCAGTTTTGAGGCGTGTGAAATTTGCTTTAGAGAAGTTTTTCACTGTGGTTTTCTGGGCAGGGGGAGGGGTCGGGATGTGAATATCCAGTGAGATTAGTTTATGGTCTGATCTTACCAGTGAGGGATACACTTCTGGTCTGGAGCATAGTGTCCCCATGTTGGTGATGATCAGGTCCAGTATGTTTTCCCCTCTTGTGGGAGTAGTAACAAGTTGTTCCATAGCATTTGAGTTTATAAATTCTAGGAACCTTTGGGCTAGGGTGTTGGAGCTAGAGTAATGCTCCCAGTCTATGTATGGGTAGTTGAAGTCACCCAATATAATGGTGTTTGGAGAGACCTTCATATTTTCCAGTATTCTCAGGAAGGCCAAGTGGGGTTCCTGTGTTTGGGAGTGTGTGGTCTGTAGCAGGCTATAAACTGGTAGGCAGTTTTACCCACAGTTAGTTGCACATGGATAGTCTCTGATGCTTCATGCTGTGCCACCAACCTGGAGGTGTGGGTATCTTTGATGAATATTGATACTCCCCCTCCTTTTGTGGTTCGGTCCAAGTTTTGGGGCCGAAAAGCATGGTATGAGGTATAACCTG
>NC_056726.1:715996374-716073644 GCF_019279795.1 Protopterus annectens
AGAAACCCACATGAATGAGGGGAGGACATGCAGACTCACACAGAAGGCACCCCAGCCAAGAATTGAACCGGAAGACCTCTTGCTGTGATGTGACAATGCTACCACTGCACCACTGTGCCATCCTAAAGAGCTGGCATTATTTAGATCCTTTGCCACAGTTGATGTTATGAGGCTGCTGTATATATAGCTTTTCTTTTAATATTTCTTATGAAAAGCAATGTCACATAGTTTCAGACAGCTTCTGATGCTGTGTAATGGAAAGATATGCTCTGTCCAGCTTTTCTGTCCCCAGAATTCTATGCTTTTACTATCCAATGGTACCTCACAAGTATTCATGCCTACAACCTCTAACATATTTTTTCCCATTACTATTTTATTCTTTTATAATGCACTATGAAACTTAACTTTTTTGTTTTCAATTTCTTACTCTTCTGTGCAGATTTGCCAGCCAGTTTTTATTAGTATCTTAAATTACTTTATTTTTCTTATTTCTTCATTTTAACTACTGTTTTTTTTGTCTTTTTCTTGCCTGTACCCTTCTATATAATCATCTTTATTCTTCCCAAGGACACCTGTCACTGATTAGTATACAGTAAGCAAGAATACCTTATCATTCCATCTCCTAACTGAATTTTAGAACTCTTAAACAGCTGTGGTATTATGGCAAGCTTGTGATTACAAGGAGTACAGTTGTATCTTTCACATACTGTTAAACTGAATGTGCTACACAAATATTTTCACTTCTTGCAATCATTCCTGAGAAGTGTTACAATTTCTCTCAACATTTGTAGTACTACTGTGAAGCTGTGATGAACAAAACTGACATAACATAATAATGAGATGATCTGCCCATCATTCACTAGTGATTGACACCAGAGGCATGTCATAAATCAGTAGAATAGAAGTACTCTATATTGCATTCAAATACTATTGATGATGTATCCTAGATGCTGCAACACATTTGGCTTGTGTTGCTTTTCTGAATACCCGTGTAAAGCGGTATCAGTGACTGTCTGTACTGCAGTTACATTTTTATGGAAATCTGCTTGTCTTAGACTATGTAGCAATTGAATAATTTATTACTAAGATTAAAAATATTGTAAACCTCTGCTTGATAGCACTATTCCAGCAAACACTAGATAAGGGGTATGTGCACCAAGCTGGAGATATGCTTTCATAGTGATTTATAAAAAAAATATGTTAAAATTCCCAAGTGGTTGCTCATGCTATGTATCTGTGCTCACCAATAATTCTAAAATAGCAGATGTGCAGGATAAGCTATCCAGGCACTCTAATTTCACTTTGCCAAGTTATTGGTATCGGCTAAACCAAACAATGTAGAAATCAGTGCCAACCGATACAAGCTACTACATATGGAGAAAATAATATCAGCTGTCCTTATTCTATAGTATACACATTAATTTCTGATTGTCTTTGTTTCATTTACCTGGGTGTCACTATCTCATACATGTCATACTATAACCAACACATGAACCTGCAAGTTAGGAAGGAATACCAGATCAGCTACTTATATTGAGATACCTTCATTCCAGAAATGCAATTGTTCTGATGTCTCTTTTTTATCATCCCTCTGAGAGTGAGACTGATATCAAACAAGAAAAAGATTTTTGCCTTTAAAGTTAAATACCTATGAGTTGTCAAAAATGTACAAAAGTAGAAAACAAAAATGCAAACAGGATCTGTGAAGCATTTAAAATATGAAGAGAGACTGAAGATGTTCAATTTATATTCCATTTACTATAGACTTTATTGATGTGACCTTATATGGACCCATAAAGCAGTAAATAATGATTATGTAAATTCTATTAAAAAAAATAAAATGGTCAAGAGCAAACTGAGCAAAAAATAAATAAATAGGTTAATGAGTAAATGTGAAAAATATGTAACGACTCAGTGTCTGGCAGAAAAGTATTTTAATATTAAAAACAGATATAAAACAAACAAAAAAACAGAAAACAGAGATGAACACTTTCACAACTCCTGTTGCTTCTTCAGATTAATACTCAATGGGAAACACATCTGTTATAAATGAAACAATCAGCATATTTATATATTCAATCACTTAATTATCTCTACCCCATTTAGACTGTCTACCTATTTCCAAAACCAAAAATTTAAAAGCATGTGAAACTCCTTGCTTAGCTACATGCCTGGCCAAAGCATTCCTAGTATCCCCTTTGTTGATCGCATAAATGTTCTTTTTTATACAATCTCTTATTTGTCTGGTGGTCATGCCTACATAGTAGGAAGCACACTCATCACACACAGCCAAGTACACTAGATTACTGCTATTACAAATGGCATAGGTGTTGAAGGTAAACAAACTAATGGCAATTCAAGGCCTGATTTAGCTGATGGCAGATACGGGACACATGTGTGAATGCTGTAATGTGTGCTGTTACATCAGGAGTGATAACACCTTTGTACATCCCCTGAGTGGAAGTTTGGTGGAGATTCTAAGACAAAGGTTGAATTCTTGGAGGTTAAATTGATATATAAACTTACAGCAAATAGAGATAAGGGACTGAATGGAAATGTGCCCTTGAAATCAGCCCTTAGGTCTTGGGCTTTAAGACATTAATTAAATGATTAAATATGTAAATATGCTGATTGCTTCATTTATGACTGCTGTGTTTCCCACGAGTATTAGATCTGAAGAAGCAACAGGAGTTGTGAAAGTGCTCATCTCTGTTTTTTGTTTTTTTGTTTGTTTTTATATCTGATTTTAATATTAAAATACTTTTCCACCAGATACTGAGTCATTACATATTTTTCAGGATTATATAAATTCTGGTCTGAATATAAGGCTCATAAAATGAAACAACAGTGCAAGTTGTGGGGGGCTGATGTAATGGTTAATCTGCTTACCTTACAGATATGAGGTACGGTGGGTTAACTGACTCGGCTTAAAATGGCCCACAAGGTCAGTTAGCCTTGCACTAATCTATAAACTATATATGATAACTTTTCAGTCACAACACCGCCTTCAAACTCAGACTAAAAAGAAGATGGAAAGTTTTAATGTCAGAGCAACAAAATGATGGAATATGATGTATGTCATGGAAACCAGTTTTCCTGACCTAACTAGGGTATAGACTGGTTTCAGTGTGACATATACCCTCCATCTCCAAGAAACATAGTGGCTATTGATCTTCTGATCTTCATTGCTTCAACACTTCTGTTCCAGACAGTACAGTAAATGCTGACTTCTGTATTCTGTTATATTCTGTTTTTTGTGGTGTGCTGCTCAGATTGTATACTGCTCATCATGTAGCAAAACTTTACTGTCATTGAGGCCTAGGTCTTCTTCTTGCTTGATGTACACACCTTGAAATTTATATAACAGCTTGTTTGTCTCTTTGATGAGAATGTGCACCTCCTTCACCTCCTCTGACATCCCAGAATTTTTGCTATTTCCTTCTTTTGAACCCAGGATAGATATAGTACAGTTTTTTCAAGCACAGATTCCTTGCAACTGTTCAGCTGGGTTCAGCAATTGAAACAGGCATTTCTATCTGTGTGTTTTTTTTTTAAGAGGGAAGCTGCATTGAATAAGATATTGTGTTTCTCCCTCTTTATAACCATCTCTATATTGTCAAACCTCTGAGTGATTTGCTATATGCAGGAAGTAAACATTCCTCTTAGATGGCTATGTCCTCAAAGAGAAACTTGATTGCCATTTGTAATGACTCTTAAAACTGTGCCACATATATCTTGTCATGTGTGCCTTTTTCTGACCATCATCTACCATTCATTTAGCTGGTTGCTTTATTACAATGATGGATTTACTCATGCTGGTACAACCCATCTTAGCTTCTGGAGGTTGCATGAATTCACTCACACACACACAATACCTTTCCAAGACTATATTACTTCATCCATGCACTGGAATATATCGCAAGATAATACTGATTGCTTGACAAGTAGTAATGACCATGTTGCTCTATACTGTTTACCCAGACAGGAGTATACCATATGATATTTAAAAACATTTGGTTATAGATTCCCACTATGGGATAAGCAGAATGTTTCAGCAATCAAGCCAAACAGCAAAAAAAAGCCTGACTGATTTTTTTTTGTAGCCCCAACTCTTGTACTAGTTGAACCTGTTACTTGGAATATGGACTGTTGAACTCTATGCATTGATGTCCAGCATAGCCTGAGCCTGGAATAACAGCAGTAAACAGTTATGTGGTCTCATACCCAAATAATTCAATGTAGTTTATTGCAATTAATAAGTAATTCACTGTAGTAGAGTAGAATTAATATGTTTTATTTTTCTGCCCATCAACAAGAAATTCCTGCCTATGCAAATTCCATATTAATGCACAAGCAATATATGTGAAGTATAATGTTTGTAAACATGAACTTGTTAACACAGTTTGATTACTTTTATATAAATGTAAATTTGTCTGTGTCACAAGTGATAGTATACTGTCAACATATTCAAATTACTGAATCTACACTCGTAAAGGAGCTAATCTTTCAGTAACTGCAGACAACCCTAACTGATCTGGGAGCTAAAAACCTGCACTGTTTGGTCACCTGCAGCTTGCAGCAAGGCTGGAGTCACTTAAGACATAAGGTAAAGGTAACACACGTTAGTATTGCTATCCTTCATTCAGCTTAGAATATCACTAGCAGTACATTCTTATGAACAGTTTATGCATTATTCCATAAAAACAGAGAAGGGATGGCACACACATATTTAAGAATAGTCAAATAATACTAAGCAAATGATCACGGGGATCACAATAGACCTAGATAACTACACCTTTAAATAGGCATATTTAAAAGTTATTCTCACCCTTTATGAATTCCCAAATCAAGCAGAGCCATACATGCGAACTCTGGTGTAAATCAGTGTCAACCATCAACTTATTAAGAGTAGCCTTAAAAGCAGACAACATATTACTTTGCTTGACCTGTACAACTAACTTATTCCATTGGCTGGGAATACATTGAATTAGGAATCTATTCCTTCAGTGAGTCTTGCTTGTTTGTTGGTGTAAATTTAGGACCTTAATGAAGATATAGAAAGTCAAATAGGATTGGTTCTTACTGGTCACCTCAGGGCAGATGGAAGGATAGTGAATATAAGGAGATTTCTGCGAATCTATGAGGATATTTTAAGGATTTGAACTTGTTCATATTTGTTTGGCTAAAAATCATCAGTGCATTTCAAGTTAAGCTATATCTTTGGATTTGTACATAATAAAAGCGGGCACTGCATTTGATGATGAGGCTGAATACGGAAGAGTACAGCAGTCAGATGACTTATTTAGGTCTTGAAGATGTTCTCTTGGAAATTAACTGAGAAAAATAGAAGGATTTATTGAATATGTTTGGAAACATGATAAACATATGAGACAGACCTCTACACATAAGTACCTAGAGTTCTTATGATCATATCTGTTTGAAGAAGGATACCACTTGCAACATATGAGGTGAAAACAATGTATGTGCTGTACCTTCTTGCATTTAACTTGAGACCATTGTCAGTAGACCACATATGTGCATATTTCATCCTCTTTGTGGCAGTTTAGTATAAGTAGATGAGTGGATAACAGTACCCAGCTTGTAGTTATCAGCAGACACATGGTTAATTGCACTTCACAGAAATTGACTTGGATGTCTGCAAATTAAATGTCAAATAGGAGAGTGTCCAGCATTGATCCTGCAGTACCCCACTAGTTTCAATTGTATGTTCAGAGAGGTTACCAGCAACTTTAATTACTTGGCATCTGTTGAATAGGTAATTTGTAATCCAGTGGACTCTGTAAGATTTTACATTATGTTTGTCTAATTTTTAAATAATATCAGCATGGGGATCATGTCAGAAGACTTGCCCAGGTCAATGTAAGCAGTGTGTACAAAGTGGCCACTGTTCACACCCAGTTTGACCTAGTCAAAGACGTTTACTAGGTTTGGGAGACAGGAGTTGCCTTCACAAAACTAAACTAAATGGAATCTAAACTTGCCATTTTGTGCATACATGAGTTCTGCTAGGATGCATTACATGACTTTGCATATAAGTCGGTGAGGTTGTTGGGCCTATATTTACATGAGTCAGTAATGACGTGTCACCTCTGTGTAGAAGAGTATCAGGGCTGTTCTTCATGAATCAGGGACAAACCAAGTGAAAAGGCTGAGTTTGAAAAAATTTAAGTAGAAGCAAGACATTGATGAGAATGTGGCTTGTTATGCTATCTGGTCCCAGAGAAACATTATTTTCTGCCATTGAAAAGAATTCTAAGACTTCTTTCAAGGTGGTTTGGGGTGAATCTGAACATTTAGGAATCAATCTTGCCACAATGTAGGTAGATGAGATGAAGTTAGCACTAAATTTGTTTGCTAATACAGTGACTATATTTTTATGACTGGATTAAATTATATTATTATGGTTGAGCTTGTTGCATTGGTGAACATTATTCTTTAACTTCCTGACATAACTGAAAACTATTTCTGGTTTCTTTGGTATTTGTATTGACAAGATTGTAGTCTGATTTACTTTTTCTAAATTCCTTGCTGGTATGCCCCTGTGTGGTCTTGAGGGAGGGATACAGGGATTTGTTGCAAACGTTTCAATATTTTACTTCATTTTTATACATTTCATTAATATGTGAATTTCACCTGTGACTTTTATTTCTGAATTTATGATTATATTTAGGGAAAAATATGTATACACTTTCCCATGCAGGTGTTTAGATGCTGGTAAATATTGTAGGTGAATGCGACAGCCATCTCAGATGGGTACATTTGTGGGGTTTGTTGGGAATTTTGTGTGGGCCTTCTATAAACTGAAGAAGACTTAACCTGGAGAAGTCCTTAAATATGGTTTTATTTGTTAGTGAGGTGGTACTATCAGGCCTGAAAGAGGAGGTAACTAATTTATGGTCAGATTTAACCAGGAATTAGGAGGTGCATGGTAGTGTACAGACAGAGTTTAAGTTTGCAAGGAGCAGGTCAAGGATATTAGAGTCTCTAGTGGGTAGGTTTAAAATTTGCTCTAACGGATTTATGATCTCAAAGTCTAGAAAATGCTGATCATATCTATTTCTAGACATGTAAGTGAGCAAGTCAATGCTTATGTAATTAAAATCCCCTAGTATGAATTGTTTGGCTTGATATTTTACCCCTCAATGATAGTAAGGTAATTTCCATAATCTTTTTGGGGATCATTGATATGGATCTGTTGCTGGTAATGAAGTAGCAGTTGGATTTGTTAAGAATAATTTGGATCTCAAGGAAGTCCAAGTTAGGATCATGAGTAATTTGAATTGAAGTAATAGCATTTCTGACAAATAAAAATACTTCTCTCAGTTAGCAAAAGGCCTGAAGACATGATAGTTGCTAAACCCAAGTATACACGGAGTGCTGCCATTGCACTAAAATGTATCAGTAACTATACAGATATGAATAGATTCAAGTTGTAGGAAGGCCCCAAGTTCTGGTATCTTTCTGTTTATACTCCTAGCATTGAGTAGTGCCACCATGATATTGTCACATTTGGGTTTGAGTTTGCTGTGGAAGATATTTAAAGGGAGATTTTGTTTAAAAAAAGGAATTATAGAGGCTGCAAAGGCTGTAGCCAGTACATTGAATCCTTTTATGAGAGGTATAAGCCATCACTGGTGAAAAAGGAAGCCTAATCAAACATCTCATTCCAGGCCAACACACACTGGATCCCTTAGAATGTTAGCAACTGCTCATCTAATTATTAAAGCAAACTGTCTTGTCTTGGTATCTAGGCATCATTCTTGGTTAAGGCAAAATACTAGTCAAAACCAGTGCCTTTCCTGTCTTAAACACATGCATGATAAGATCCATCATGTTGGTCTGTCTACATGGGCAATGTTCTTGTCTAATCTGGTGAGCATGGAATCAGAATGCCTAACTACAGAGTCACTTATGACTAAAATATTTCCTTTTCTGGCAGTAGATTTAGCAGGCTTTTCCTAGTAACTCTTGGTTTGTTACAGTATGTGGAAGGGGAGAAAGAGGAAGGACTGTAGCTGGTAATGATGTAGCAGTTGGATTTTTTAAGGGTAATTAGGATCGCAAGGAGGTCCAAGTTAAGAGAATGACTAATTTGAAGGGATGGTGTTTCTGACAAATAAGGATACTCCCCTCAGTTAGCAAAAGTGCTGAAAGATGAGATGTTCCAGACTGTGTTCTAGGAGATTTTAGCAGACTTTTCATCGCAGCCTCATTATAAGTTATGGGCTTAGTAGTGTGTTTTGATTGATGTGCTATTATGGGCGTATAATGTTTACCAATAATGGGTTGAAGCAAGAGATTTGTCTATATATTTCTTACATATTTACGTCTGTCACAGTTTATACTATCAATTGCTAAATGCAGTAATTTGGCTTATTTGGTCATGTTGACTAATATCACCAAAAATAGGCTTGGGTGTTTGCCCGTGATAAGTGGATTGAGGATCAGGCCTACTACAACCTATGCCAGAAACCCATGTTAATGGCAGGAATGGCATTTTTGCCACTATTGGCTAGTGTGTGCCTGCCATAAAGCCCAAAAGCCCAAGGTCAATAAACTACTAGCCAGCTGGTGTCCAGTTGCCCAGCATGGGTTACCTTGTATTACTCTGTTCAATAAAGGCTGGTTGTAAACCAAACAACCATGCAAACTTGAACTATGGATTGCTACACTCACTAGAGGTTCACTGACAGGATTCAGTTTGGAAGTGGATAACACGATGGTAAGAAAGAGGCTGGACATTTTTTGTATCCAGGTGACAAAATGGAAAGGCAGTGCAGCAAATCAATTGTCTTGGAATTTAGAATCTACTACTCAGGGAGAAGACAGGCTAGAAACAGTGTGGAAACTGGGTGAGGGAGTGGTTTAAGAAAGCAAGTAAGGATGTCATTAGAATTAGTAACACACTCATAGCAGTCAGACTTCAGTTTAAAGACAAAGAAGTACTGATAATTTCGGCCTATGTTGTAATAGCAAGGAAACCATGCATTCAGGCAGCAGATGCAGAACCTATTAGGTAAAGCAGGACTGCATATGCTGGTGTTGACAATGGGACCAGAGAGTACACATCAGTACAGACAGGACAGGATATAAGGACTTCCTGAGGTCACATGGTTGGGACTACAGTAATAAAGAAGGAAAGAACAATCTTGACTACTATCTAGAAAATGGCTTGATGGTAGCCAAAACATGGTTTAGCAAGAGAGACATTTGCAAGATCACATATAAGAGTGGCCAGCACGCAACTCGAGTAGACTTCCTCCTAGTAAGAAAAAAACAATGGCATGGAATAAATGAGTGCAAAGTCATCCCCAGTGAAATAATCAGCCCACAGGATGAACAACTCCTTGGCACAATCAGCTGCAAGCTGGAAAGCTCTAAGGTCAATAGATACTAGATCGAAGACCTGGAAGTTGACTGGAGAGAAACACACGATTTCAATAAAATACTCAGGGTTCTAGCATCTTAGGCAGAAAAGCAGCATTTGTTTGGACTATAGAAAAAATAAGTGACCAAGTGAGGTATGGAAATAAGGCAGATAAGGAAAGATGGTGGAATGCAATAGTTCAGGAAGTCATCAAAGGAACGACGTAGTACAGGAAAAATGGGAGATAGAAAGGATGGACCAGACTAAGAAGGAATACTGGTTGGCTAAGAAAAAAGCTAAAAGTGCAGCTGCAATAGCCAAGAACAAGGCATCAGAGGCACTCTACCAGCTTCTGGGAAGTGACTCAGCAGAGTGTTCAAAGAAACTCTATAAGGTTGCAAGATAAAGAAGATAGTTGTCAGACATTGTTCATAAGAGCTTCCAGCAGCAACCTGTTCACCTCTTCAAAAGGAACCTTGATGATTGGATGGGAGATAGGAAATTCACCCCAGGGATCACATCTAGACAGGGGTCCAGGGAAGTAAATACTGTGGGAAGAAATATCCAGGGAATTGTTATGGCTAGGCTTGTATAGGCCCTAAGGCCGATAGCCTAGTACCAACCCTTGAACCTATGAACCATTCCACAGGACATCAAAAACAGATGGAAGGAGAACTTTCAGTGGCCACTGAATGTAGACAACCATACAGAAACTGTACTGCCTTAGACACAGCCTATGATAATAGAAGAATAGGAGTCCGCTCTATAAGAAGTAAGAACACCACTAAGGAAAATGATGTCAGGGAAACTAGCAAGCTCAGATGTGGTCCCTTCAGATATGATAAAGATGTTAGGTAAGTTAGGGGGAAAATGGCACTAGAGAGTACTCATAGCAGTATGGAGAGAAATGCGTATCTTAGATGACTGCACAATAAGTATTCTAGTGCCAGTGTACGAGAACAAAGGGGACATTCAGAAATGCAGCCAGTATAGTGGTATCAATCTCCTGTTATATTTCACAAAAGTTCTGGAAAGAGTGATTGATAAATGAATATACAGAGTAGTAGAAAGTAAGATGTGAGATGAGTAGTTAGGATTCAGATCAGGATGTAGCACAACCACCCCAATATTTGCAGTGAGACAGAGAGTTGAGAAGAAGCTAGAGATAAGGAATAATTCCATCTGGGCATTCCTAGACTTGAAGAAAGTATATGACAAGGTCCCAAGAAAGCTGATTTGGACAATTTTGCAATTGTTCAATGTCCCAGAAACATCAGTAGAATTAGTACAGACTATGTACAAGAACCCAATGATACAAGTGCAAACAGTGTTTGTCAAACCAACAAAAACTATTACAGCAATCCTATGTACTTAATAAAGCAAATTAGTAATAATATCTTTTATTTATATCTCCTTTAAAATGCAAAGATATATGTGGTTATAGTAAATGTGTTTTGTCAAGTAACAGGCTTCACAATTTCATTAAATATTTTACCACTGACATAGTGTCCCTGGCTTAGTTAAAGTCAAATTCCCTCCTGGAAGGCTAAAATCATAGCCAGCTTTAGGCACCTGCAGTACCCGTGGCTGCTGCTCCCCCCCCCCAATCACTTGGCTTTGTGGGGACCCCACAACTGCTGCTGTTTCTTGGGGAAAAGTAAGGAGAAAAAATGTTATTTGTTTTCTTATTACACACTTTATCCAAAACAGGATTCTGATATGACCCTGTTAGAATAAATCTGACAGTCAGTGAATGAACATGAGTAAGGTAAGTGCACCCCAGAGTGACCAAACTCAGCGCTTACCTTGGATTTTAAGAAGAGTTGATGATCTTGAAATGTTCTCCTGTTTCAGCTAGTTTTATAAATCCTGGCAGGACTCCCTAGTAAAGTAAATAAAAGTGACTTACCCATGCTGATGTTTAACAACTGCTAAACAGCCACTGATATGGTGTACAGTACTAGTGGTGCACAATGTATTGCTATTTGCTGAAATCAGTAGAAAACTAGCATTGCTGTGGCTTGTTTGTGTCTGGCAATAATTTATTTCACTTTGTAGCACAAACATCATTAGCATTGCCATTGTGTGTGTGTGTGTGTGTGTGTGTGTGTGTGTGTGTGTGTGTGTGTGTGTGTGTGTGTGTGTGTGTGTGTGTGTGTGTGTGAGCATGTGTGCACATTGAGGACATGGCTGCAGTATATTTAAGAGTAACAAGGTGGCCATACTTTCTTTCACTTACCATCACAAATATAGATCTTACGTATGATAGGTGATTAGCTCTGCTGGTATGGCAGCAAGAAAATGTGTGTGAAAGCAACTGATCATTGCCACTATTGTATGGTTAGTAACATTGCTTTTCACAGTGCTTTGTTCTGGTTGAGTTCTTGGCTATGTTTGCTTTCTTTGTGAAGTCTGCATGCCCGTCCTGTCTGTGTGTGCATCTATGCGTATACTCTAGTTAGCCCCAGTACCTCAAAAATATTCAGCAGGTGAAATGGAATTCCTCCAGTTTCCATGAAGGTGAATATGCATTTTGCCCATGCGCGCGTGTGTGTGTGTGTGTGTGTGTGTGTGTGTGTGTGTGTGTGTGTGTGTAAAATATATCACTAATTTTTATCTGTACAAACACTGTAACAGCAGCCACATACATAACTCTTCTGGGTAGCAGCAAAAAAAAAAAAAACTGTAGTTAAAAAATTGTTAATTTCAAAAGTAAGGCATAAAGTATAGTTTACAGTCATGAAGCTAAAAACCAGAATATCACCAGCCAGAATCAAGAGCTGAATATACCTAAGACTTAAATGTTGAAACCTTCAATGGTAAACACCAAGACTTGCTGCTTGTGCAGGACTCATGTTAGCACTCCCTCATGAATCTGTACACATACACATAAGGAGTTTCAGTCTCCAGTGTTCTTCAGCCTTGTGGGTTTTAATATTTTAGTCTTTCAGTATGTTTGTTCCACGATTCTCATTGCTGAAATTCTGGTTGGCAATATTCTGGACTTCAGTAACTTGATAGTAAACTATAAAAAAGAAAACAGAACATTCAGACACTCTCAGCTTCTATGGGTCTGGTGGTGTCCACACCCCAGAATGCATGAATGTATTTTGACATAGACTTAGTGATGGCCCTTGCTCTCATCCTCACCCATTCTAAAACTCACCCTGCTCAGAATTGTGTACAGAAGGTTAATCTAGGTTCTGTAGTGAGTTGGGCATGATTTAATCACTACTTTTTAACTTTTATCACAATCAAACCTTAGGGATGTGCACAGGAGTTCATTATGGCTTGTGTTGAGACAGTTTGGTCACGGTTTCTTTTACTTTTCTCACAGATGTGTGAGGTATGCAAAGAAGTTACTATAGCTCATGTATGGGGTGGTGTACAGTTTGTAAGCAATAAAGTGGAATACATTAATATGCTCGTTATTTTTTTCACTTTCTTCCCAATCACATATAAGGTACATAGGCAGGTGGCTGCCTTAGTGGTAAGGGTGAAGAGTGCAGAGACACACTGTGTATACGTATGATAAGTACTCACTTGACGAACATGACTGTGGCCATTTGATCCTGCCCTTTCATACCAATCTAACACCAGAGGGGATGCACAGACAGTGATTGTTTCTTTTTCTTTGGGGGAGGGGGGTTAGGAAGGCAGTATTCACAGACAGGATTTGTGTATCCTCTGAAACAATTATCTTGCTAATTTATTGTGAGATGCTACTTTTTCAGAATTGAACATTAAACCTTGGGTACGACTTATGTCTTCCTTGAAAGAAAAAAATAAGACTGATATTCTATTCTTACTCATGATTTTTGTTCAGGCCACTACTGGAATAAAAGTTATGAAAAGGCTTTAAAATGTACCTCAGAGCATCTATAATCATCTGGCTTGGCTTAACTGAGTTATTTCTTAAATGGTTATTAGAACACCATCTTGGCCAGGTAAGGTGTGTTGAAAGGATGCAAGGAAAGCTAACATTGATCAGTAGACCCAAATTTCTTTCCTTAATTATAATTTCTGTTCAAGTCATCATTAGAAGAAAAGGTTGTATACCAAGAAAAAAAACTTTAGAATGCACTTTGGAGTATACAGAAAGTCAAAACTTCTTGAAAATATTAAAGATTAATTTAAAATGTGAGAAAAAGAAGAAAAAAAGTAATACACATGGTGTGTGTTTGGGGGGTGAAACAGTAGGCAGTACCTCATGTACCATTTTACCTAAACCCAGCCCTGTACATAGAGTTGTAATGTATCACTGTTGTAACTAAATGCCAGTTGCTGTGAATGTCCCTTTGTGAGATGGGCTAATGTAGTGTGGTACACAGGTCTGTCATAATGTAAGAGTATTGTAGCTATAGTTCAGTCTGTGTTTACTAATCCTAAAACTCTGCAACATGAACTAAAAGCTTGTTTAAGAATGGTGCCAGTGACAAGGTGATACTTAGACTGGAAGTGTCCAGGGGGCCCCCAACTTGACATTTGCTGGGGCCTTGAAAATGTTAACACCAGCCCTGACAGGCTCCTAAGAAGTAGTGTTCAGGACTGCTAATCTCTAATAAGGCCACCACCACTCTCCCATCATTTTAATGCATCTACATACAACACTATCTTTTGGCATTTACAAATGCTTATTTTGAATAATTGTACCAAAAATGACTGGCTATTTCCTTGAGGGTCTTAAATGTCTTTGCTGCAGCAAACATGTTCCACCTTTTGTCAGGGCTATGTATATATATATATATATATATATATATATATATATATATATATATATATATATATATATATATCTAGTATTTTTACGTATATATTCTCCTTAAGACCATTCATAGTTATTGGAGCTCCCTCACTATACTCTTATCCTTGTGGAAAAGGAGATTTCAGAGAAATGTGCATATTAATGTGTTGCCCTTCTTTGTGCAACTCTGTCCTGCTTATATCTCAGTGAAAATGCGACCTACAATAGATAGTCTTACAACCTGTACAAAGGAATAATGTCATAGATACAGGTTTTACTCTTATAGCCATACCCATTATAAGCCTGCCATACCTCCTGTACATTTATTTATACCTACAGTATCCCCCAGATTCAGCAAGCTCAGCACAGAGTGCAGGAATAGTGCAAGAGCTGCTGCATGCAATATTGCCGACGAGCAATCTGGGAACGAGCTCCCGGGACGTGCATGAGCACTCCTACACTATTCCTGCACAGACACCACTGCTATATGCTAATTACTTCATTTGCTGGTGAAAACCACACAAATCAGATGAATTAGTGATCCAGGAAGCAGGCAGATGACTGTGCAGGAATAGTGTAACTTGCAGAAATGTATACGGTTACTAACCAAATACATTTCTGCAAATTACAAAATGGAGGCATGACAACTCAAAGGAAAGCATGTATTCAATGTAATAGGCATGCCAATGGACAAATATATGGTCATTAGCATGAAAAATAGTTGCAATTTTATAAATAACAAGTTTATTTTTTTGGCCAATCTCAGCAGTTTAAGCGTAGGGCAGTGATGTGCAAATGAGATTGGCCTGAAAATAAGAACAAAAGATGGAAATAAGCTTTTAAACCCAAATCAGCATTTTGCCATAATAGTCAATGGCATGCATAAGACAACAATATCAGGGAATAGTGGTTGCTAAGGGGGAAGGCCCAGTATGAGTGTGGTAACTATGAATTAGCATTCTGTTTTATGCAAATGAGGGGACTCATACTGAATCACAGATTTCCTGTCAGTGTTAGCATGCATCCAACCGTGTACATGCAGCAACACCATTGTATAAGTATAAGAGGTAGATGACCTCATAACGGGGAGTGTCATGCATGCTGTAAGCTTATTGGAGCTCTGTAGCCAGTGTTTGCCCTCAGCTAAACACAGCTAAGGATGGGTGTGTGTCTGAGGCTGCCTAGCAGTGTTTACATTGCCTAAATGGGTGTGTGCACCGCACACTGGGTTTTAAAGAAAAAAAAAAAAAAAACAGGAAATAACAACTCTATTCACATCTGAGCACTGGGTATATGCTCCATGCCTTGGGGCTTAAATGGGAAGGCAATGGGAAGGGAAAACAGCAGTAGAAAGGCAATCAAGAAGAAATAGCAAACTAGCATAGCTGGCAGGAAAAATGTATCAGAATCAGCCAATTCCACATGGAACAGCCTAGCACTCTACTATAAACTATACAAACACCTTCCAGTCTTTTTTTCCCAGAAACTCTACACCACCGGTGTACACAGATGGGGAAATTTTACCTAACAAAACTAACAAAATGGTAGGGGCTGCTGTTGCTCTCATACATCAGTATGTGCAAGAGGCTAAGGGTAGTGAGGATGTGAATATTGATGACCAACCCACAGTGAGTAGAAGGAGAAGAGTGTACAGTCCCAGGGTAACCTATCAGGGGCTAAATGAGCTGGAGATAGTGGAGCGCTATAGGGTGTACAGGGACATTCTACACCAAATTGTTGAGCTGTGCCAGCCACACCTCGCACACACAACCAACAGAGGGGAACCCATCCCAGTGGATACCAAGGTATGTGTAGGCTTAAGAATGCTAGCCACAGGTACCTTCCAAAGGGCAACTGGGGATATCATGGGGATCTCACAGACATCGGCATCTAGGGTACACCACCAGTGCCTGGATGCCATGTCAGCACATGCCGGTGAGCACAAATATTTCCTCAACACCCA
This sequence comes from Protopterus annectens, assembly GCF_019279795.1. NCBI lineage: Eukaryota > Metazoa > Chordata > Ceratodontiformes > Protopteridae > Protopterus > Protopterus annectens. Next base: position 716,012,470 of record NC_056726.1, read on the forward strand.
TGAGGCATTGACCAACAATATGCATCTCTTCCACCAAATAGCAGAATACCCTGAGGTAGTGGGTGCTATAGACTGCACACACATGCACATCAAACACCACCTGGCAAGTGGGGTAGGGTCTACATAAATTGCAAGGGCTTCCCCCACATCAATTGCCAGGACATTATCTTGAATGTGTGTGCTGGCAGTCCTAGAAACGACTCCCACATCTGGCATATGACATAGCTGTACCAGTTATTTGCCATTGGGGACATCCCAGCCTGCCACCTAGTGGGGGATGCTGGCTACGCACTGGAGCCATAGCTGATGGCACCCATCAGAAATACACACACACCTGAACAAAATCTCCATAATGAGGCACATGCACAAACCAGAATCATAATAGAGCATGTGTTTGGGATGCTCAAGTCACATTTCTGCTGCCAGGACATATCCAGTGGAGCCCTGCAGTACTCTCCAGCTACATGTACACACATGTTCATAGTATGTGCCATGCTGCACAATATGATCCTGTGGAAACAGCTGCAGCAGGAACAGCACGGGGCAAGGCCACACAGCCCCCCACCATTACCAAGGGATTTGGAGGAGGAACAACCTGAGCCTGCCCATGTAGGCAGAAGGAAGCATGTCCAGTATGCCCAGGCCTTGGCAAAGAGGCAATGCATAGCACATGTGTGTGTGTGTGTGTGTGTGTGTGTGTGTGTGTGTGTGTGTGTGTGTGTGTGTGTGTGTGTTTCCAGAGGAATGATTTATGACCCATTCGCACACACTGCACTTTCCATTGCCCATATTAGCAATCCTACTGTTGTCAGTTATCTTGAAATAACGCTCTGGCCAAGTCACAGACATATGAGCTGTGTGGTGCTTGTGATACATGTGTAATGCTGTAGTGTAGAAAGCTAGTTAGGAAGGAGTTCTAACCCCAGACATTGCAACTGTGAAACTCTGTGTGTGTGTGTGTGTGTGTGTGTGTGTGTGTGTGTGTGTGTGTGTGTGTGTGTGTGTGTGTGCGTGTGTGTGTGTGCGTGTGTGTGTGTAAAGATGAATGATTTTGAGGCCACCGTCAAAGATACCTTTGGACAGCTCTCCAACATATAAGCTCTGTGGCATTTGCGATAACTGCGTAATATATAATGTTGCATCCTAGTTAGGTAGGAGTTCTAATCCCAGACAAGGCAACTGTGAAACTGTGTGTGTTTGTGTGAGTGTGTGTGTGTGTGTCTTTGATGATACCTGATTTTATGGACATTCACGCTTACTACTCTCCCCTTACCCCTCCTTTAGCACAGCTGCTGATGTCAGTCACCTACAAAGATACCTTTGGATAGCTCTCCGATAGATAAGCCCCATGGCACATCCAGTAACTGCATAATACTGTAGTGTAGCATACTAGTTAGGGAGGAGTTATAATCCCAGACATGGAAACTGTATGTGTTTGTGTGCGACAGTGTGTGTGTGTCTTTGATGATACCTGATTTTATGGACATTCACACTTACTACTCTCCCCTTACCCATCCTTTAGCACTGATGCTGATGTTACTCACCTTCAAAGACACCTTGGCACAGCTTTCCAACTTGCCAGCTCCATGGCGCATGCCATAAATGTGGAACAATGTAGTAGCAATAACTACATAGGTATGCATTTGAATCTCATCTGTGGCAAATGTTTGTGTGTCTACATATGTATGTCTTTACCTCAGAGATGTTGGCCCCATTTGCACCCAGTACACTTCTCAGTGCCTGACTTCAGCAGTCCTGCAGATATCATCCACCTTAGAAGTAAATGTTGCTGACCCTAAACCCTGTAAGGTCAGTGGTGCATGTGGTAAATGTGTAACCATAATGGCCTGAAAAGATTGTTAGATAGAGGTTTGAACCTCAGCCCTGGCAAATGTGTATGTAGGGTAAAGCTTTTTTTGAGATCTCTCACCAGCTACATCACCCAATGCCAGTATTTACAAGGGCTATTGATGTTCCTCACCTTAGAAGTACCTTGGGACAAAATCCATCCTATAAGCTATGTGGTGCATGTGATAAATGTAGTACAATGTAGTAGCAATGCATAGGTAGGTGGGGATCTGAATCTCAGTACTGGCAAGTGTGTGTGTGTGTGTGTGTGTGTGTGTGTGTGTGTGTGTGTGTGTGTGTGTGTGTGTGTGTGTGTGTGTGGGGGGCAATGAATGATTTTGAGGTCATTCACACTCACTACACCTCCCATTGACCTACTTTAGCATGCCTGCTGATGTCAGTCACCTTGCAATAACCCTTCAGACATGTTTCAGTCCTGTAAACTCTGTGGTGCTTGCAATAACTGTGTAACACTGTAGTGTATCAAACTAATTAGGTTCTAATTCTGGTCCTGGTAACTGTGATAATGTGTGACAGTGTGTGTCTTTGTTGACACCTGATTTTGTGGACATTCACACTTAGTACACTTCCCTTACCCCACCTTTAGCACTGCTGCTGATGTCACTCAAATTTAAAGATATCTTTGTATAGTTCTCCAATGTGTAAGCTCCGTGACGTGTGTGATAATTGTGTAACACTGTAATAGCAATACATAGCCAGGTAGGTGGTTGAAACTCAGTACTGGTAAGTATTTGTGTGGGTGTCATCAGTATCCTGTGTGGATGTTGTGGTGATTGTGTAATGACAGGATCCATTACAGTGTGGGGTTTGCTACATTATTATATTGAGGACCTATATGTCCCAATGTCCACATTACAAGACCAACAGTTTTTAAACACTGTAGAAGTTGTTGTAGACAATCCACAGCCATAAATGTCTACTGCCATGCACAATTACTATGTGACAGTATGGATTAGTAAACAATACAGGCAACCGTTATAATACCCATATACCACTCTTCACCTTTGGATCATACACAAACAGGCTTGGCTCTTTCTCTCTTCCTTTCTTACTTTTTCTCTGTCTCTCTCTGTCTGTTTGCCTGTCTGTCTGTCTCTCTCTCTCTCTCTCTCTGGTAGATGTGGAAAAATACATCTGTTTTGCATAGGCAGTAGCTTGACTTTTGTAGGTAATGCTCATGATCAGCTGATGGCCTGTGCACAAACTGGCAACCCCACTTGCTAATTGCATGTAGAACAGCTGTGGTATCATCCTTATAGATAAAATTACATGGGAACTCACTCCTATAACTAAGCACTTCATGTGGTTATTGACCCTTTTCCTTCACTGTGAGCAGGACTTCCTGTGGGTGTCTGACAAACAGTATCACGGAGGTTAGTTGGAAATACCTCTTACAACAAACACTGGGAAGACAGGCCAATAAACAGGAGGGGGCTGTTCCAGACATGGGGACAGAATGTAAGTATTGTGATTCTACATTTGAAGTAATGTTGGTTTAACAGGGTTTGTGTGGATATGTCTGTTCTGCATTATTTAAAGTCTGGCATGACAGTGTTATGTGGTTGAAGAAACTCTCACACGTAGGGCTATCTGCAGACTGGCCAGAGTTTGGAGTCTTACATGTGGTTGTTACGCACGCATTTTATGTCTTTAAAAATGCAGTAGCATACTGTGATGATTGCAGTCAGTAAATGGTGACATCCATGTGTGTTACTGACTTTGTATCCCTCAGAAGAGATATGTCACAACACACCCTGTTACACCAGCAATTTTCTTAGTTTATCACAGCACTATGTCAATACTAGTCTTGTGTTTGTGCCTCTGTCCCCCAAGTCTGTCACCCTTTGCCCATATGTCATGCAGTAAGAGGTGCATATGTACAGTACATCATTATTTACTGACATCATTCCTGATAACAAGCCAGTGATATATCAGACTTCCAGAAATGTTATGTATAGGAGGCCGTATATTTGAGGAAAAAAACTGGACATTCTGTTGTAGTCTGTACAGTAGTAAGGCCTGTGTACTTATGGTGATTGTTGACAGAGTGCCAGCATTGTATAGCAATGTATTGTGAATATGTCACTTGGCCTGTGTACAGACTGTGGTAGATGTCAGTGTTCTTGGTCCTGTTCTATCTGACATTGCATGCTGCTCCAGTTTCTGGTACCTTATCAGCATATAGATTTGTAGGGCCAGACTGAGAAATGTCCCGTACCACAGTCAGGCATCAGACTACACTGTGAATTGGGCCAGTTTATGTAGGGTTAGTGTGTGAGTGGAAAATAGGAGGATGGTTTTGCTCACACAGTCCATATAATGTACTATTAATTAGGCGTACCATGATGTGACCGAGACTGTGTTGAGATTGGTTGTGGGTATGCACTTTCACACTGGTGTCTGTTACTCTGTGCTGTTACATGCCTGTAGTGCCTGCTATATTTGCAATTACATGTACATTCCCCCATAGGGAACTTGTGTTAGTGTTGTGGCAGTCTGCCTGTAGTTTACACAGTGCCTGGTGACATGCCTAGCAGCTCACTGTATCTACCTAGTGTGATGTTATGTCCAGATATTGGTCAGATGTACTGTTGCCTGGCCACCATATGTGTTCTGTATTTCCAAAAAAGCAGTGTGATGCTGCGAAGATGTATGTCACTAACTAGTGGGAAGTATGTGGGCTTGGGACATCTGCTCCTCCAAGTTAATATGTGGTAGGACAGACAGGAGGGTGTGAATGCATCAGCTGTCTGAGCTTATCTACTCCAGTATTTGTGATATATTCCTATTTTCATGGCTGTAAGCATCACCTTTGTCAGGCTTGGTCCACACGTCTTGCACTAAGGAGTTCTGTGTATACCTCTGGCATGACCACATTGTTTCAGACTGTCCATGTTTATTGGTCATATTTCTGCTGTATTCCACAGGATCATTACTGTGATTTGTGTGGTACTTCACTATGATGATTTTATGATGTCTGTCAGTAATTGATGGCATACATGTCAGTTTCAGAAGAGCTTCCATGTCTGTTGACACAACTCCTGTTACTGCAGCAACATTCTACATATATAACTACATTACTTACATTATGTTCCCTTGCACTATGAGATTTGTGAGTTATGTTGCTGAGGTATGACTCCACTACATGCTATGGGCATATGTTGTATGTGTGTGTATATATTTATATATATATATATATATATATATATATATATATATGTGTGTGTGTGTGTGTGTGTGTGTGTGTGTGTGTGTGTGTGTGTGTGTGTGTGTGTGTGTGTGTGTGTGTGTGTGTGTGTGTGTGTGTGTGTGTGTGTGTGTGTGTGTGTGTGTGTGTGTGTGTGTGTGTGTGTGTGTGCTGTGCTGACGAGGTCATAATAAGGCTGAAATATGTATATCCACAGCTAGTGGAGTTTGGCTTTATTGGCCTGAAATTGTCCATTAAAAAGATGAAACAAGTCATGGGCATTCAGATTTGCCAATTAGCTGAAACACCTGATGTTCATAAGGGTCATTTGCATATATTTCATGTGCCTCTGATACAAAAGGTTTGGGATGTCACTCAGTGGAGGTTCTAGCTTTGCTGTAGTTTTCATTTTGTTTTACTGATTAGTTTTTGAGTGACCTTCTCACTTATTGTTTTAGTTTTTTGTTCAGGATATTTTTGCAGTGACCCTAATGATAATGGACATCAGCTGGGTATAACAGCGCTGTGTTTCTTATGCTAAGTCAAACACTCTGCTCGTGCTGTGCTGAGGAACTCATAACAAGGCCGAAATATGCATATCCACAGCTAGTGGGATTTTACTTTATTGGCCTGGAATTGTCCATTAAAATAACGAAACAAGTCATAGGCATTCAGAATTGCCAATTAGCTGAAACATCTGATCTTTATAAGGGTCATTTGCATATATCCCATGTGCCTCTGATACAAGAGGTTTCGGAGGTCACTCAGTGGAGGTTCTAGCTTTGCTGGAGTTTTCATTTTAATTTTACTGATTGTTTTTTTCAGTGACCTTCTCACTTATTGTTTTAGTTTGTTGTTTGGGATATTTTTGCAGTGATCCTAATGATAATGGACATCAGCTGGGTATAACAGCCCTGTGTTTCGTATGCTTAGTCAAACACTCTGCTTGTGCTGTGCTGATGAAGTCATAACAAGGCTGAAATATTCATATCCACAGCTAGTGAGGTTTGGCTTTATTGGCCTGAAATTGTCCATTAAAATGATGAAACAAGTGATGGGCATTCCGAATTGCCAATTAGCTGAAACACCTGGTGTTTATAAGGGTCATTTGCATATATCCCATGTGCCTCTGATGCAAGAGGTTTGGAAGGTCACTCAGTGGAGGTTCTAGCTTTGCTGGAGTTTTCATTTAAAAAAAAAAATTATATATATATATATATATATATATACAACACTCATGTTTACACATAACAAGGCATATATATATATATATATATATATATATACATATATATATATATATATATATATATATATATATATATATATATATATATGTGTCTGTGTGTGTGTGTGTGTGTGTGTGTGTGTGTGTGTGTGTGTGTGTGTGTGTGTGTGTGTGTGTGTAGGTACATGTATACTTATATCTGTATATATATATATATATATATATATATATATATATATATATATATATATATATATATGTATATATATATGCCTTGTTATGTGTAAACATGAGTGTTGTATATACCTTCTCAGATTTATCTCACCATATTTATCTGATATGTGTATATTTAGATATAAAAACATGACTGATTCAACACTATTTTCACTAACAAGTAGAAAACAATTGTAATAGTCAAAGCAGTCATTCACTACTATTCAGTAATTCTACTGAATGATATATGTGAAAAAGCAACAGACATTTTTACAGCTCAGATGGCTTAGTGGTAAAGTCTTTTTGGCTTTCTCCCAGTTTGGGGTCACCATGGTGCCGAGTTGCCAGCCCGACGTCCAACCTTCAACAAAGTCGTGCCCATTCATGCATGTCTTTCGAATGCCACTCGTCTGTGGGGAGGACATGCAGACTCCACACAGATGGCACTCCAGCCGAGAATCAAACAGGAGAACCGCTTGCTGTGAGGCAACAATGCTACCGCTGCACCACGGCGACTATGATTATACTCTAGAGGGTCCTGGGTTAAAGACCTGCAAGGGCTGTTTATTTTGTTGAGAGGCAGAACAAGGACTGTTGGATACAGAGTGGTTAAGGCAGTTTTGAGTAGTCTTAAGTGGGTTTGCGCAGGTTTGAGCAACAGTAAGCAGTGCTAACACGCAGTTAAACGAAAATACGCTTACACAGTGTAGGCTTTGCTTACTAGTGTGCAAATCTGCTTAACATTTACATAAATATATATATATATACATAAATATGCACACACACACACACACACACACACACACACACACATATATATATATATATATATATATATATATATATATATATATATATATATATATATATATATATATATATATATCTATATATAGATATATATATATATATATATAAATATATGTGTGTATGTACATGTATACATATATCTACATATGTATATATATATATATATATATATATATATATATCCATATCATTATGTGTAAACATGAGTATTGTATATACCTTCTCAGATGTATCCCATGATATTTATCAGATATGTGTATATTTAGATATAAAAACATGACTGATTCAACATTATTTTCACTAACAAGTAGTAAACAATTGTAGTATTCAAAGCAGTCATTCACTACTATTCAGTATATGTACTGAATGATATATGTGAAAAAGCAACAAACATTTTTACAGCTCAGATGGCTTAGTGGTTAAGTAGTGTGATTTATAGTCTAGAGGGTTTTGGGTTAAAGACCTGCAAGGGCTGTTTATTTTGTTGCTAGGCAGAACAAGGACTGTTCAATGCAGAGTGGTTAAGGCAGTTTTGAGCAGCTTTAAGCAGGTTTGCAAGTGTTTGCTTGACAGTAAGCGGTGCTAATGTATGGTTAAACGAAAAGGTGCTTACACCATGTAGGCTTTGCTTACCTATGCGCAAATCTGCTTAGCATTTACATTTAAGCAATGCTTACACCTGCTCAGAATAGCTCATCCCTGGTAATCAGTGATCTCATTCCAGTCTGATAAAATATCAGGATAATGACATCTTTAATAAATGTATTTAATTCCATGTGCGTAACATGCTTCTATGTGCTATCATTACAGTAACAAGTGGTGTGAGTATACTTTATGGGACACCTGTCTATACACAGCTAGCACCAGAATTTTTTCTCTTTGTATGCACTTCATCAATGGGTAGTGTCCCAGGTTATATGCAGTCACATGCGCATGTATTGTATCATTACATTACTACTTTTGACAGTGCTTTTCCAAGTAAGAGTAGATTACAGACTGTAGTACTGGAACCATACACCCCTGCATACAAAGCTGAACTCTGAGTACTGACTATCATGTTCTTGGTGTGAGCTGTATGCTTTTAAGTATCTCCTATTGGATATTGATCTGATATGTTGATATTAACTGTAGACAACTATGTGTTTAGGACATGTCATTGAGGACTGCTGTCGTAGTAATGGCATACCTATCAGTGTGAGACGTCTATCTGTCAAAACATTGATCCTAATGCATAACCTGTTGGTTAGCTAATTTCTGTCTGTCCTCTGTACAGATGTGCAGATGTCAGGTATCCATCTTGACTGCTTACAGGCAATCTCTGATTGACTGACACTGACATGTCTGCCCAGCTGTGTTATGAATGCCACAGCTAGGATACCCCACCCTGTATGCACCACATGCCATGGATACCTCAACCAGACTACCTCAGTCAACAGAACATGCTTGGGTACAAAACTCAGACACTGACCATGTTATGTAATATGTGTTGCATACATGTAAATTGGAGCACCTCACTGGCCCTCCGCAAGAGAAAACCAGATGATCAGATGTTGAATTTAACTGTCACACTGGGGATCACTCAAGTGGAATTGGTTGATAGATGGCCTGCTGACAAATGTCAGGTGGCATGATACCAGTGTACCCACATGCCCTACACTTCTCATCTCTCCATGGACATTAGCCTGCTACACACCTAGGAACACCTGCACCTATGGACCTCAGTACTGACAAATGTGTCAGTGTGCATTAGTGAGAATAACAGTGTCTGTGTGTTTGTAAACATGTAGTTGAAAAGACTCTGAGGGCTTTCTCACCCACTACATTCTCCCATTGCTATACTTAGAAATAGTTGCTGCTGTGATTGACATTAAATGTACCTTGTTACACTCTTCATTTTATGGGCTACCTGGAGCTTGCAGTACCAGCATAATACTGTTCTACAAAAGGGTATATAGGCATGGGTTACCCTCTGAGACCTGACAAATGTGAGCATGTGTTTGCAATTGTGTGTGAGTTTGCATATTTGTAAGACACAGCATTCTGAGGCCACATTCTCCAAATACAATAAACCTTTCCATACATTATTAGGGATGGTGATGTTGCTGACATTAGGAGAGCCATGGAAAACCCTCACCCTACTATCCCTGTGGCATGTGCAATAAATGCATATCACTGTAGTAGCACTGATTAGATAGACAAAGGTTTGTATTGCAGTCCTGGTCAATGTGTGATTGTGGGTATGTCAGAGCATTATCATGGGTTTTAGTGAGTACGATATCCAATGTGGGGTGTGGGTGCTGGGTATACTGTCTTTACGCCATGGTACCCGCAGTACATGTCCCAGCGTCCCACTGTATGAGGAGCTCTGTCACCATCAACCATACAGGTAACTGATCACACTATCCAGCCCGATGATGCATGTGCTGTGTGCAAAAACTGTAACAGTATGGACTGACGGACAAGGTAGTTAGCACTGCCAAACCCAGGTCTGTCAAATGTGTCTATGACTGTATGTGTTTGTCAATGTGTATATGACAGTATGTCACACTACATATTTTTGATTACCACCCAGGACACCCCCCCCATTACCAAACTGGACAAGGCCTGGTGATGCTCTTCACTTAACAGGAAACTCTGGACACACCTCACTCTAAAAGCTCTGTGGTGTGTGCATTTAATGCCAAACACATTAGTAGCAATAAGTATCTACATAGGTGTTCTGCTCTCACTGTTGCCAAGTAAGTGTGTGTGTATGTGAAGGGATCTACTTCAGTTTTCAGAAAATGTATGTCTCAGGAGGTCATTTGTCTGAGAACTAACTGGCAAAAGGTAACATTTCAAAGCAATCATCTTTTGGAAATACATTCCATCAAGACTAGTAGTCGATGTGTAAATGCCCTCTTCCCCACTGTACTACTGTACAGTGATACTGGAGTTGGTATATATAGTTGGGTGTGGTTGTTGTGGGCAAAGCCACCCACATTGGGGTTATTGTTGTGCATATTCCCCCACTTAGTGTGCTGTTATACTGTACAGTTTATGTTAACAGGTTAAGTAGTTGTTAATCAAACTATGTGTGGTTCTACATCACCCCACACCCTCCAAAGTGAAGAGGCTGTGCCACCCACACCAGCACACCTATGTTTACCAACTTCAGTATTACACTACATTAGGGAAGAGGACATATACCCTGCCAGTACCATTGTCAATGACATTAAACTGGCTGACTGATTATTTACTGATGTGATGTTTTGGAAATTTGGTCTTGGTGGAATTACATAGGCCAAAATGAGTTCACTGCAAAATGAAGTAATCCATGTGAACAGTATTCTCTGTGTATTGCATCAACACCAAGTCTTCTGTGTGTGTGTTATTCACAAACATTTGGTGTGTGCCACCCAGTACATTTACCATTGTCCACTGTAGAAGAGCTGCTTACATCAGCCACCAAGCACTCACCTGTAAACACCTCTAAGGTCTATCAGGCACGTGGCACATGCAGTAACTATTATACAGACGTGTTACTTGTGTTCAGCTGTACCTGGGATATGACGCAGTCAATGTGTCACCAGAGTGCCACACCCCTTTTAAGAAAGGACAGCAGACCAACATCCTGCTGGCACATAGATACCTAGAACACAAACAAAATACATTATGGAGACCACAATCAGTCAGTGTTAATAACAGCTATAATGCATCATGGCTGGAGAGCTACACACCCTGATGTGTAAGCATTAATCATTCCAGCTGAAAACATGATAAACAGCAGTACATTGCTAAACTTTAGTACATTCACCCTGTCCATCAGAACCATATTTACATGTCCCTGCATCGATGGTATGGATGACAGGGATTTGGCACAGGTATTATCATATGCACAGGGTGTGTTGTGGGTTTGCCAGAGGCCTGTGCTGAGCTGTTTGATTGACATCATGTGTGTAGCTTAGGGGGTTCTTTAATAAATGTGCTGTACAGAAGTGGTGTGTCTAGGTATGGAGGAGCCCTAGCTGTGTTGGTGATGTGTGTGTGTGTGTATGTGTGTGTGTGTGTGTGTGTGTGTGTGTGTGTGTGTGTGTGTGTGTGTGTGTGTGTGTATGTATGCACACATTTCTGCCATGGAATTTGTTGGACAGCTGCAGACCCTACATGGCAGGATGTACAGTTCACCGTGTCCAGCCATGGACATGGGAATTATGCCTGCCAGGGGTTCCACGGGCACTACCAGGCACAAGCCCAGATATGGTACTGTCCCCTGATGATGACACTTGTCTGCTGATTCCACATCCCTGTTGGGACTGGTCAGGACCACGTGCACATGGCCTGCTGCGTTGTGGTGTGGACAGCACCCCTTCTGCAGTGCTGGTGCTTGTACTGCCACTGCGGGAGTGACTGTGAGTTGTTGCACATCCACATAGACCTCCACCTGTTGATGTTGCTGACATACGTCCATGTAGTCGATGCCCTACTCCCACCACATTCTCTACCACAGACACCACATGGTCGAGGATTCCTAACAGCTCACCTAACCCGGAACCTCACCTAAACCTAACTCACCTACACCGGAAGTATATCCCTCATTGGTGAGATCTGATCATAAACTAATCTCACTGGAAATCCAAAAACGCCCCCCCCCCAAACAAAGACAAACTCCACTTCTTAGAACTTCTCCTAAAACAAACTTCACACTAGGTGTGGTTGGTGTCAAGGCCCCTGAGTCAGCTGAGGCAGCTACGGAAGCCCTTACAAATGCCTTCTATACTTACCCCTGAGGACTATGGACTGCATAGCTGGTGCCAGAGCCATGGCCTGAAGTTAGCGTAAAAAAAAATGTATAGTACCCTTTCGGGGAAAAACAAGGTACCCCCAGCTACCATATGGGGGCAATCCACTAAGCACAGAAGAGGTTATTTATCAGACCTGGGGACCCGGTTGACAGTGGCCTTTCTTTTGACACTCACATTGCTAAAGTGGTTGGAAGACCACCTAACTCTCAATTCATGACTTCTGCAAAATAACAGTGGGCACCTGCAAGATCACGGATGTTGTCACATACAGCAGGAAGAGTAGCCCTCTGGACCATCACACTATCTCTGGTGTAACATTACATACATGCCTGTGCCTCCATGATGGCCCAAACATGCATCCTGCCTGTGTTGTACCTCTCCGGTCATCCAGCTATGGCTGCTGTGTACAGACACACTTGCCATAGTCATCACACTTTCCAGTCCCATGCCACCATCTGCCAATTTTCCCTCATCTATGGCCACTGGTGATGGGGTATGCATGGGCATTGTGACTGTGTGTGAGGATGGGTTGGATAAAAGTGGGATGTCAATCAATGGCACAGATTCAGCCCCTGACAGCCCTGCATGTGCCTCACTATGCCTATCATCATTGTCAGAGTCTGTATGGACACTAACATCAGTTTTCCTGCAGGAGGGACCCTGACCCACCTCGCCACTTGTGAGGGGCAGACAAGAAATGTAAATTAAGACCTGTACATTATGGTTTACTTCTACCCACACACACAAACACACACACACACACACACACGCACACACACACACACACACACACACACACACACACACACACACACACACACATTTATAGGTGAGGTGACACAAAGATATTATACAGACCTCTCATTACCCAAAAGTCAACATGCATGACATTTGGAACTCAACAGCATGCACTGCAGCCATACTCAATCCCTCAATCCTTGTTACCAACATTATACATCTCTGTGATGCATGAGTTGTGTTAGTAGATGATGCCCCTTCCCCTGGAACACACTGCACCTATGTACACAGTATTGCTGTGCACCTGTACAGCACACTGGCATGTACTGTGCACCATATCTCACAAGTGTACACACCATTGCTGAATGTGTATATGTGTGGCAGTGATGTTTTGTCTGTTGCTTACAGCCCCTATGTGTTTGTCTGGCACATACCTGGGATGATATGAGGACTGATGTCAGTAATTAATGCCTGTCCTTTGATTTGTAGATCTCATCATCAGCAGTGCATGTATGTGCAATAAAGTCCAGTTACACTGACAACCTTCAAAGCTTAATGTGGATATGAGGAGTGTGCACATCCTTGTTGACATGACAGCCTCTTCTATGATATGTATTGAGGCCAAAATACTGCATTTGTTAACATTACACATGCCTGATATGTGACATATGACCTGTACAATCCAATGCAGTATCAAACAAATGTGTTAGTCATGCAGATGCTGAATGAGATGCATACAATATGTGGTTTGCATAAGTGTGCACACCCTTGACAAAATGGTTTGTTGAAGCACCTGTTAAGTGAACTACAGCAGTCACTATTCCAGGAAGGGGTATACTAGCATGGCCCATCTTCATTTGTTATTATTTGGTCACTCTGCCCTACAAATGTCCCCCAACTCTGCCGGATTGCAAGGTCAGCCCATGTGCACAGCCCTTGGAGGTCATACAGTGGCTTCACTATTGCTGTAGAGTGAGGGTTATGCGTGGCACAATTCATAACCTTGACTGTGCTCCAATACAACCATTCTTAGCAAGCTTTGGATGTATGCTTCAGTTCACTATTGTGTTTCAAGCCGATAACCCTCCCCATCCAAAGCCTTATTGCAGATGCTTGACAACTATCGCCCTCACAGGAGTGTTAGTTTGCAGTGTTCCAAATTCCAAACACCATGTCTACTGGCCTAGTTCCAGCTAATAAACAGCAAGCCTAAAGGTGTACACTGACACCAGCAAGCTAAATATCGGGGATGGTGGTCCTGAGGTGGAGTGAGGTGTTGCTTGTGCACCACAAGTATCTTTATGAATACTGTCTGTAGTTTGAGCCTTGGTCTCATGACACCATTACACATTGCAACACATGCCTTTGGGAGACTTGATGTTATGCTTATGCTACCTGTACAGAGCCCTGGGTGATGTTTCATGTGAAACAAATCTTACGTCTGATTACCCTAACCCATAGGCCACACTTATGCAGAATCCAGGCAATTGTTGACACAGGTACTGCACAGGCAGTACTTGCTAGATATTCCTGCAAGTCCCTCAGTGTTGCTGCATGTTTCTGAGCAGCCTCCATGACCAGTTTTCAACATGTTTTGACATCCAATTTGGATGAGTATCTGTTTATTTTCTACATCAATGTTGTCCCATACTTCATACACACATACATGACTGTCTGCACTGTTTTCCATGGTATGTGCAATGGTGAGGTAAGGCTATTTTTCCCACTCCTGAGTGCTACCTTTTGGATATGGCATCCATTTCATGGTTTGTAAGATGTGTGCAAGCCACAGCTGCCTCTGTTACAGGTGAGTGGGAAAATGTCATGGACATACTTCTTGGACAGCAGACCATGACTTGGTGTGACATTGAGGCCCTGTACTTGATAGAAGGTGTGTACTCATGAAGAGTGAATGCTGTCAGTACAGCACAAGTTGCTTCCACAATATGTTATTTGGAGTGTGTGCACACATATGCTTCCAGTGTTTCTTAAGGTATGTATTCCCCATATTTGTTGTCCTAACATAGGACTCCATATTACATATTCATTGCTCATGTTAGGATCACACTACAGATTGTAAAAGGTGTGGAATGTGGTATTGTGATTTCCCGTTGTTTATATCAGGAACAGTTGCCATTGTAATAGTGGTGTATACTCTGTTGTAGCCACTGTATAAGGGTAATGTTTCAGACATGTCCCTACTTTAGGCCATTTGTCCCACCATTATGTTCATCTCTGCCCACACATCTTGCACTGACAGGTTGTTAGGTGTACTACATGACTCTTACATACTCTTCAGATATGTCACCATGGTGACCACTATGATGCAGTGCAGTTAACACCAACAATAAGTGAACATGCACAGCATGCATTATGGGTAGGTATGTTAAATGTGTGCATGGCATATAGCATGGCCATAACATGGCCGGTGTATTGGCAAACCTGAACAAAACAACTCCGTACTCACCAGCTACAGGCTGCTGCCCCAGTTGTATACCAGAGGGACCTACATGGTTGTGAGAGAGAAGTAATGTCAGTAGCCAAACCTGTGGCATTGGTACAGGGTGGGAGCAGCATTTCAGCACATCAACAGTACAAACCCACAATATCAGAGATTATGCACATCTGTTCATTACTGCATTCCAGCAACAAACTATCTTATCTGACATATGCATGTAAATACTTACAGATGAAAATAGATAGCAACAGTGGTCTAGTAATGTTCCCTGGGGCCTTACCTGCATACTCCTTGTCCACTGTGTGGGTGGCACCCACCTGCACAATGCTGTCTTCAGCCTGCTGGCTTGGTTGGCGGGCAGGTGCCCCAAGGCTGGTGAGGAGCTCCTCAGCATGTGTCAGTAGGAGCTGGATGGCATGACCCCCCACTTGTGGCTAGCTGGTCACTCCTAACTGCAGCAGCATGCTGACGGGCATGGCGGATCAGATCTGTGCATCAATGCCATGCCTGCTCCTAATTTCATTTGCACAGGCTGATATCATTTACCCTGTGGACAAGCTCATTCCACAGGGTGGTCCTCTCCTGCAGATCCTGGGCACTGTGACCAAAGAGGATGGCATGATGCATGATGATGTAATGGATGACTGCATCATTTTCCAGGTTTGTGAATGCTTACAGACATTCCTGGGACATTGTACCTGGAAGACATAAACAGGAAAAAAGGTCACAGGACCTCATACGGTTGTCCACATGCACATCAACAGTGGATATTACTTGTAAATAATTCTGACTATACCATAACACTGAAAGCTATCATGGCTTTGACATCTTGCATTACACTCCTGGCCCTGACCTGTCCAGTTCTCCCAATGTTGGACACTTAATGGCATAATCCACTAATCATCATTTATTCCTGTGTAGAGGGATGACAGTGGCCATCTTCCATGTGGATGCACAAAGCATCGGAGACCATCCATGTGCAACTAACAGTGAGCAAAACTGCATTTCAGTTTGTAGCCTGCTACAGACCACCCTCCCAAACTCAGGAATCCCACTTTGCTTTCCTGAGAACATTGGAGAATATGAAGGTCTCTCCAAACACCATTATATTGGGTGACTTCAGCTACCCAAACATAGACTGGGAGCACTACTCAAGCCCCAACACCCTCGCCCAATGGTTCCTAGAATTTATAAACTCAAATGCTATGGAACAACTGGTCACCACTCCCACAAGAGGGGAAAACATATTGGACCTGATCCTTACCAACATGGGGACCCTATGTTCCATACCAGAGGTATAGCCCTCATTGGTAAGATATGACCATAAATTAATCTCACTGGACATCCATATCCTGTCCACATCCCCAGCCAAGGAAACCACAGTGAAGAACTTCTCAAAAGCAAACTTCACACTTCTCAAAACCGAGGTGGAATCCTTCAAAGCCCCTGGGCCAGTGGAAAATATGACCCAAACTGCAGAATCCTTTACAAACGCATTCTATGGACACCTACAGGAATGCATGGATCGTGTTATCCCAAATAAAACCAAAACTCACTCCTCCAAAGGCAGGAGACCTGTCTGGTGGACTGCAGCCATAAATAAGTTATATAACAGAAGGAGGAAGCTACTACATGATAGAGCAAAATCCCAAAAAGGGAAGACATCTCTGATCAGTACTAGCAAGAAACCACAATACCTCATAAAATCATCTAAGGCCAGCTTCGAAAGAAAAATTGCACAAGACGCTAAAGATAATCACAAGGCCTTCTTTAGTTATGTCAGGAACCTGAACCTTCTTGTGTTCTGACTGTCCTTCTCAAACATTTTGGAAATATACGTATATTTCAGAGCATTTGTTATAACTGTATTTGCTATAACTGATTTAAGTATTTTTTTCTGGATTTTTGATTATTTACTGCTTAGCGACTGCATTTTAGCCTGTTTATACAGCTCTGCATTCAATTTAAACTGTTTTTGTGTTGATTAACTGTTTTGCACTTTTAAAAAGTTATTTGTTGCTTAATTTTACCTGTAGGCTAACACACTCAAGTGTGCTAGCCGTTTAAAAGCATTTATAGCATTTACTGTCTGTTTTTCCTCTGTTTTCTGCAAAAAAAAAAAAAAAAAAAAAAAAAAATCTTGTTTTCCCGCCTTACTGAACTAGAGTAGTCCAGTCTTCAGAGTTTGCTGATCTCTGGGCTTTGTCTTGGTTCCTGTGCTATTCCATATCCTTATTTGGATAAAAGGAAGCGTCTTTGTTCACCAGTGGGAGTGGGGAGCACTGAGCAGCCTATTTGTCCCTAGAGGAGTGGTTCCAGCCAGAAACTTGTAGTCTATTGGCCATTTTGGGTCAATTCCTAGCTCTTTTCAGCCCCCTGTAATAAAGCCCGCTTTAGCGCACTTTTTCGCTTGTATTCTACTCAGCACAGCTCCTCGTGGTGTCCTGCAGAGTACAAGCAGCAAAGAGCAAAAGAGTGACTTTTTCCTGATTTAAGTATTTTTTTCTGGCTTTTTGATTATTTACTGCTTAGCAACTGCATTTTCACCTGTTTATACAGCTCTGCATTCTATTTAAACTGTTTTTGTGTTGATTAACTGTTTTGCACTTTTAAAAAAGTTATTTGTTGCTTAATTTTACCTGTAGGCTAACACACTCAAGTGCGCTAGCCATTTAAAAGCATTTATAGTATTTACTGTCTGTTTTTCCTCTGTTTTCTGCAAAAAAAAAAAAAAAAAAAAAAAAAAAATCTTGTTTTCCTGCCTTACTGAAGTAGAATAGTCCAGTCTTCAGAGTTTGCTGATCTCTGGGCTTTGGCTTGGTTCCTGTGCTATTCCGTATCCTTGTTTGGATAGGGGGAAGCTTCTTTGTTCGCCGGTAGGAGTGGGGAGCGCTGAGCGGCCTGTTTGTCCCTGGAGCAGTGGTTCCAGCCAGAAACTTGTGGTCTATTGGCCATTTTGGGTCGATTCCTAGCTCTTTTCAACCCCCTGCTATAAAGCCCGCTTTAGTGCGCTTTTGCATGATTTAGCGCGGAGTTGCCCGTAGAGCACCATCGGGCAGCGCCGGTTAAACAAGGTTAAACTATTTCTGGCTCTGTAAAGTCTGCTCTTCAATTTTTCCCTTAGAACTTCTCTACTTGCAATCTAAACAGTCTATTCTCTATCTCAAAAGCTCAGCACTTGCTCCTAATGCATTTTTATATAGGTAAAGTACTTATATACTAAACAAAGTACTACATTAGCCTAAAATCCCCTTGAGTACCAATTTCCCTATAGGTCCCTTCTGACTCAGTTACACAGTAAACTTTTTCACTTTTTCTAGCATGTCGAAGGGTCAGTTGCTAGCATCCTCTCCTGTTCAGCTGGTGAATCTGGGCATCTTGAGGCAATGTTACAATTGCCTCATGTACACAGACAACCCACTCCTTCTCCCACAAAACACAAATACATGTGAGAGATGCAACTATATAGCCAAACTGGAGACTGAGCTCTCTCAATTCAGGACTGGCAAGACCAGACAGGAGGAGAAGGAAACCATGCACACCACAAACCCAGTTTCCCATAGAACTATCACAACTGCAAAACAAACACATAAACACACAAAGATATACTCCGAGGCACTGATCAAAAATCTACCAAAACTACAGAGGCCTCCAAAGCAGACACCCAAGCAACTGCCACCTCAAGACATAAGACATGCAACACATAGTTCTCAAAGTCAGTGTGCTAAACAGTCACAGCCCTTAAGGCCAAACACAATGCCAGACACACTTGTTATAGGTGACTCCATAGTCAGACACACTGACGTCCCACTCACCAGACTGAACAAGGAAAAAATCACAGTAAGCTGTCTGTCAGGCGCTAGAATCCGCCACATAACACAAGCACTCAGGTCACTCCACAGCAAGTACAAGTATGACTCAGTCATTGTCCATGCCAGTGTGAACGACCTGAGACGTACCTCCCTGGACTACATGAAAAGAAACATAGAGGAGCTCTCAGATTATGTAGCCCAGGCCAGTATGACCCTGACCCTGAGCAGTATCCTACCCTCACCAAGAATGATGCCACAATACAGAGTCAAAATGATCAGCTTTAATAATTGGCTTAATTACTGGTGTCATTCTAAGGGGATCCAATGTCTGTCTGCCTGGGATGACATGCTTGACAAGCCACTCTGCTTCAGAAGGGACGGCTTGCACCTGTCACCCCTGGGCTTCCGGATATTGGCAAAGGCTCTTGCCACCCCCATAGTGCCTTTTTTAGGCAAGGCTCAAATGATAAACCTACCGCCCTAGAAAACAAAAATGGAGAAAAACTAAGGGTAATACTGCTCAATGCCAGAAGTCTAAACCTCAAGATGCATGCCCTCGAAGCCCTCCTCAGTATGGAGAACATCGATGTCTGTGCTGTGACTGAAACCTGGTTCAAGGCTCCTGAGAGCACCCCAGCACTATCAGGTTATACCTCATATCATGCGTTCTGCCCCAAAATCCGGACCTAACCACAAAAGGAGGGGGAGTATCCATATTCATAAAGAATACCCACACCTCCAGGTTAGTGGCAATGCACAAAGCATCGGAGACCATCCAGGTGCAATTAACCATAGGTAAAACTGCCCTACAGTTTGTAGCATGCTACAGACCACCCTCTTAAACTCAGGAAACCCACACAGCCTTCCTGAAGACACTGGACAGTATGAATGTCTCTCCAAACACCATCATATTGGGTGACTTCAACTACCCAAACATAGACTGGGAACATTACTCAAGCCCCAACACCCTAGCCCAAAGGTTCCTGGAGTTCATAAACTCAAATGCTATGGAACAACTAGTCACCATTCCCACAAGAGGAGAAAAAATACTAGACCTGATCATCACAAACATGGGGACAAAATGCTCCACACCGGAAGTATATCCCTCATTGGTGAGATCAGACCATAAATTAATCTCACTCGAGATCCACATCCCGCCCCCAACCCCAGCAAAAAAGACCACAGTGAAGAACTTCTCAAAAGCAAACTTCACACTTCTTAAGACTGGAGTGGTATCCTTTAAGGCCCCCGAGCCAGTGGAAACCACAACCCACGCTGCTGAATCCCTTACAAATGCCTTCTACGAGCACCTCCAGGAATGTATGGATCAAGCAATCCCTAATAAAATCAAGACCCTTTCCAACAAAGGCAGGTGCCCGGTCTGGTGGACCCCAGCCATAAACAAACTCTACAACAAGAGGAGAAAGCTACTACATGACAGAGCAAAATCCCTAAAAGGGAAAGCATCTCTGATCAATACTAGCAAAAAACTACGATCACTCATAAAATCATCCAAGGCCAACTTTGAGAGAAAAATCGCTAATGACACAAAAGACAATCATAAGGCCTTCTTTAGCTATGTTAGAAACCTGGGTGGAAACTCCCAGATATGCTCAGAATTAGTCCAAAATGATACAAAAATCACTGAACCCACAGACATTGCCAACATACTGGCAGACAGGTTCAGTGCAAATTTCTCCCCCCCCCACCCCCAAAGGAGAAATATCTATCCCACCAGAGTCTAGCCTCCCAAACATCTCAGATGCCCAGGTGAGAGCTGCTCTCTAAAGCAAAAACACAGCATCAATGGGACTGGACGGTGTCCCCGGCTGTGTGCTACACGAACTCAATGAGGAACTAAACCCACACATAAGGCTGCTGTTTAATCTTAGCCTTACTACAGGATACGTACCCAAAGAATGGCGTACGGCAACTGTGGTCCCACTCCACAAAGGCGGTGCTTCTACGGACCCTGGAAATTACCGCTCCATAAGCTTGACGAGCCTTGTCTGCAAAGCTATGGAGAGGATCATAATGGAACTCATAAATAAAGACATTGGGGACCTACAGACACTGGATTCTACCCAATTTGGCTTTGTCAAGGGCAGATCCTGCCTCTTGAACTTGGTCGACTTTTTCAAAACAGTCACTAAGGCCATTGATGAGGGTAAGGCAGTTCACACAGCCTACCTTGACCTAGCAAAAGCGTTCGACACAATACCCCACTCGGGCATCATAGAAAAGCTCACCAGCTTAGATGTAAACCCATATGTCACAAGATGGGTTGCAAACTGGCTCAAGGACAGAACACACAGGGTTAGAGTTGCTGGTGCCATGTCAGACTCTAAGCCGGTCATGAGCGGTGTCCCACAGGGCTCAGTCCTGTGCCCCCTCTTGTTCGGCATTTATTTTTCTGAAGTGCAGGCAAACATACGGGGATTGTGGCTGACAAAATTTGCAGATGACTGCAAACTGGGCACCATAATTGACACTCCATCAGACACAGACATCCTCCAGAGAGGTCTCATAGAAATGGATAACTGGTGCCAGAGCCATGGCCTTAAGCTAAATGCCAAAAAATGTATAGTCATACCCTTTGGGAAAAACAAGGTAATCCCTAATTACCACATAGGTGGTAATCCATTAAACACGGAAGAAGTTATCAGGGACCTGGGGACCCAAGTTGACAATAACCTCTCTTTTGACACTCACATTGCCAAAGTGGTTAGGAAGACCTTCTACATTGCCCACCTGATCATGAAGGGATTCACATCCAGATCAGGAGAGGTCATTGTACCCCTGTACTTTTCACTTATCAGACCAATGATTGAGTACAACGCCCCATTCGGAATGTACCTTACCCGACACCTTCAGCAGTTGGAAAGACCCCAAAAGTTCCTCACCAGAAGGATAAAGGGGCTCAAACATATGTCATACGCTGCCCGACTAAAGAAACTCCAGCTCTATTCAGTCGCATACCATCTGCTCAGAGGTGATCTGTGCCTGACATACAAGGCCATGTCCAACCCGGAATTAATGGACATGCTCCACCTCAAAAAATCCAAATCCACCAGAGCCATGAGAGCAAGAGACTTAAACCTCAACACGGATATAAATAGGACGTGCTGGAGGGACACATTCATCACCCAGAGACTCCCTACACTATGGAACAGAATCCCAGTCCATGTGAGGCAGAGACCCTCACTGACTCTGTTCAAGAGAAATCTTGACGAGTGGATGGGAGATCGTAGGTTTACCCTGGGAATCATCTCTGTGTCACTGCTGGACAGAGGCACAGCAAACTAATGGGTATAGTATTCTCATCCTAAGGGGTGGTGAAAGCCACACACACTCTGGCTAGGCTTATAAATGCCCTAGGGCAGATAGCCTAGTATGAACCTATGAACCTATGAACCTATGAACCTGGGTGGCAACTCCCAGATATGCTCTGAGTTAGTTCAAAATGACAAAAAATATACTGAACCCACAGACATTGCCAACATCCTGGCAGACATGTTCAGTGCAAACTCCCCCCCTTCCCCCCCAAAAGAGCAAATGTCTTTCTCAACAGTGTGTAGCCTCCCTGACGTCACAGATGCACAGGTGAGAGCTGCCCTCTCCAAAGCAAAAAACACAGCATCAATGGGACCGGACGGTGTCCCGGGCTGTATCTTACATGAACTCCAAGAAGAACTGAACCCTGACATAAAGTCACTGTCCAATCTCAGCCTTACTACAGGATATGTACCCAAGGAATGGCGTACAGCAACGGTGGTCCCAGTCCACAAAGGTGGTGCCACAATGGACCCCGGAAACTATCACCCTATAAGCCTGACTAGCCTGGTCTGCAAAGCTATGGAGCATATCATCATGAAACTCATAAACAAAGACATCGGGAACCTCCAAACACTGGATCCTACCCAATTCGACTTTGTTAAGGGCAGATCTTGCTTCTTGAACCTGGTCAACTTCTTTGAAACAGTCACCAAGGCCATAGATGAAGGGAAGGTAGTCCACACAGCCTACCTGGACCTCGCGAAAGCCTTCGACACAATACCCCACTCGGGCATCATAAATAAGCTCACCAGCTTAAATATCAATCCCTATGTCACAAGATGGGTTGCAAACTGGCTCAGGGATAGAACCCACATGGTCAGAATTGCAGGTGCTATGTCAGACTCTAAAACAGTTACAAGTGGCGTCCCACAAGGCTCAGTCCTGGGACCTCTCTTGTTCGATATATATTTCTCTGAGGTACAGGCTAACATGGGAGGACTATGGCTGACCAAGTTCATAGATGACTGCAAACTGGGTGCCATAATCGACTCACTGACTGAAACAAGCATCCTCCAAAAGGGTCTCACAGAGATGGATAACTGGTGCCAGAGCCATGGCCTAAAGCTAATTGCCAAAAAGTGCATAGTCATCCACTTTGGTAAAAACAAAGTGCCCACAAATTACCACATAGGTGGTAATCCATTAAGTACGGAAGAAGTAATTAGGAATGTAGGGACCCAAATAGATAGCAATCTCTCCTTTGACAATCATATTGCCAAAGTGGTTAGAAAGACCTTCTATATAGCCCACCTTAGATCAAGAGAGGTCATTGTGCCCCTCTACTCATCACTCATCAGGCCCATAATTAAATACAATGCCTCATTTGGGATGTACTTTACCCGACACCTGCAGCAACTGGAAAGACCCCAAAAGTACCTCACCAAGAGGATCAAGGGACTCAAACAGATGCCCTACACAGTTAGGCTAAAGAAACTCCAGCTCTACTCAGTTGCTTACCACCTACTCAGAGGCGATCTGTGCCTGACGTATAAAGCCATGTCCAACTCAGAATTAATGGACATGCCCCACCTCAGGAAATCCAAATCCCGTAGAGCTACACACTCCATGGACTTAAACCTCAGCACATAAATAAATAGGACATGCTGGAGGGGCAGATTCATATCTCAGAGGCTTCCCTCACTCTGGAACAAAATCTTAATCCATGTTAGGCAGAGTCCCTCAATGACCCTCTTCAAGAGAAATCTTGACAAGTGGATGGGAGATCATAGGTTTACCCCTGGGATCTCTTCTGTGTCCCGAATAGACAGAGGCACAGTAAACTAAACTCAAAAGTGCTATATTCTGTGACCTACTATACAGAGGCACAGTCAACTAATCTAAAAGGGTGGCAAAAGCCAAACACACTCTGGCTATGCTTATAAATGCCCTAGGGCAGATAGCCTAGTATCAACCTATGAAACTATGAACCTATGGTGTGTGGATGGTGGCATGTATGTGTTTGATTGTAGTGTGTGATAGAACTGTGAACACATGTCTGTGTTCATGTAGGAGACAAACTGTGATGTTCTCATTGCCCATGGATACTTGCTGTTTTTGCCATCAGTTGGCACTATGTCCATGCTCAACATTGATGCGAGCAGGAGTGTGGGTGATGTGCATATCCCCCTGTACTAATGTTGTGGACAGGGTGCCTCTGTTCCTGCCTATCCTGTCTGTTGCAGGTTGCTTGTATCCATGGCATGTGTGCATGTGGTATGCTTTACCCACAGTACAGTTTGACTTGTGTTACTGGCTCTGAGACTGCGAACATATGTGTAGACATGGTTGCAATTGGCCTTGGTGGTTTGGATATGTCTGATTTCTAGTCATAGTCAACCTTACAGGAAGTCACCTGTGAACCTACATGCTTGCTCAGATAGTGGTGCACTTGCTTCCAAGTTGTGGTCTACATCTATGTGTCCCTGTACAGCCACTATAGCAACCTATTATGTGGTTTATGTCTTGGTGCTGTTCACCAAGGGGGGTTACTCTATTGTTGGTGGACGATGGTTGTACAAGTAAGGTACTGCTGATTCCATATAGCTACAGTGTATATGAAGTGTACACACCCCTGTTACAATGCATGGCACTTGTGCAATTTGAACATGACCCACAAAAGACATGTCAACACAATCCCCACCCGTGATGTGTCCTATAGCCTGCTCAGTTCAATAGGGAAAATAGCAACCTGTCCTGTGGAAACATACGAGAGTTAATACTCAGTACAGTAAGGCAGTTGAATGTGTGTGCACACCCTTACACTGATATGTTGTGTATACACCTGCTGAGATGATTACAGCATCCATTTGTCTTGGTTTGTACTCTAACGTTATATCACATCTTCACTTGGCAATGGTTGCTCACCTTCCATGAAACAGTTTTGTTTCTTTTTCAATAAAATTGTAAAGGTTATGGGTCACATTTGAGGTGAGAAATGTTTTGATATGACTTTCTGTGGTCTCATTAGCATACAGCAGACAGACCTGGCATTCCAACAGGAGTGTTAAAAAACTCTTAAAAACCTGAGCTTTGACCGGCTAAGATCTAGCTGTATTCAACTGGACGTATAAGAGAATTTAAGTACCTTTTATCTGCACGTTTTTCAAATAATACAGTATTTTAATTGATTTATTTGTGTTGCATTGAATATTAATTGAACTGGAAGTTTTGACTCTGTTTTTTCATTTAGTGTTTGCTAGATTTTATTGCCTGTTAGAATTCCTGCATAGACAGTAATTGCAGTCAGGGGTAGTCTCGTTCATTGATATCTTGTTACTGCCTATTTAAGTGGTACATTTTGGAATATTTTCTGCTTAAAATCTAAGCTTTGGCCAGTAAAAATCTAGCTGTATTCAACTGGATATATAAGAGAATTTAAGTACCTTTTATTTGCACTTTTTTCAAATAATACAGCATTTTAATTGATGTATTTGTGTTGCATTGAATATTAATTGAAATGGAAGTTTTTACTCTGTTTTTTCAGTTGAGTTTGCTAAATTTTATTGACTGTTAGAATTCCTGCATAGACAGTAATTGCATTTGGGGTTAGTCTCATTCATTGATATCCTGTTACTACCTAATTAAGTGGCACATTTTGGAATATTTTCTGATTAAAACCTGAGCTTTGCCAGGATAAGATCTAGCTGTATTCAACTGGACATATAAGAGAATTTAAGTACCTTTTATCTGCACTTTTTTTCAAATAATACAGCATTTTAATTGATTTATTTGTGTTGCATTGAATATTAACTGAACTGGAAGTTTTGACTCTGTTTTTTCAGATAGTTCCCCACCCACCTTCCCTGGTTTTGTTTTGGTGTTAATCTTGGTGGCTTTGAAATTGTCCACCCCTCTTGTAAATTTGTGTTTGGATACTCCTTCTGGGCCCATCTCATTTGCTCACTCAACTGAGTGCAGTGAAATCATATTCTGATTTCACGCACTCCTACTGTGTACAGAGCATCTGGGAAAGAAAAAAAAATAAGCTTGTTTCCTGCCTTTCCTGTAAGTGGTCTAGACTGTTTGTAGGTTTCTGAGCCCCCAAGCCTTTCTGTGTTGGAGGGAAGCCTTCTAGCTTAATTTTGTTTCTTAGAACTAGCCAGTGTTTTAGTTTCAGCACTCAAATCTGTTTCTTTGAACTCAGCACTTGTTCAGAACTCGTTGTAAGCACTAAATAAGCTGCAAATTACTACAGCACTCAACTTTCCTCACTTGTCTAGAGGAAAGCAGTTTTTAGTACTTAATAAATAAGCACCTATCCAGGCATGTCTAAGGGTCAGCTCCCAATGATTTCTCCTGTCTACCTGATGAATCTGGGCATCTTGGGGCAATGCAGCAATTGCCTCAGGTACACAGATAACCTTCTCCTCCTACCACCCAACACTACAACCTGTGAGAGGTGCACTTATATAGCCAAACTGGAAGCAAAGCTCTCTTCACCCAAGACTGGACTAGACAGTGATGAGAAGAAGGTAAACACTTGCACCACACCTCACTCATCACATAGTCCCTCAAAACCTACACCACCAAAACACACATATAGAAACACAAAACACACACCTACATTCATGGAAGCTCTCAATAAAAACCTGCCCAAGCATCAGGGACCACCAAAGCAAAAACGCAAGCAAGTTCCACCCCCCCCAACACAACCCAAATGACACATAGCCCACAAACTCAGTGGTGCCACTCAACCAAAGCCCATAAGGCATAAAGTACCCAACACTCTAGTCATAGGTGACTCTATAGTCAGGCACACTGATGTTCCACTCATCAGGCTAAACAAGGAGAAAGTTAATGTAAGCTGCCTGTCAGGTGCCAGGATCCGCCACATAAAGCACACATTCAGGTCGCTCCACAACAAGTACAAATATGACACTGTCATTGTCCATGTTGGTGTGAATGACCTGAGACATACCTCCCTGGACTACATGAAAAGAGACATGGAGGAGCTCTCCGATCCTGTAGCCCAGGCAGGTATGACCCAAGCCCTGAGTAGCATCCTGCCATCACCCAGAATGTTACCACAGTACAAGGGCAAGATTATTGACTTCAACAATTGGCTAAGCTTCTAATGTCATTCTAAGGGGATCCAGCATTTGTCTACCTGGGACGACATGATCAACAGACCATGATGCTTTGCCAGACATGGCCTGCACCTGTCACCCTTGGGATTCCGGATACTGGCTAAGGCTCTTGCCACCCCTATAGTTCCTTTTTTAGGCAAGGTTCAAATGACAAATTCACCACTGTAACAGATACAAACAAGCAACATATGAGGGTAATGCTACTCAATGCCAGAAGTCTAAACCTCAAAATGCACTCACTCGAGGCACCCCTTAAAATGGAGAACATTGACATCTGTGCAGTGACAGAGATCTGGTTCAAAGCTCCAGAGAGCACCCCTGCGTTACCAGGCTATAATTCATACCACACATTTTGGCCACCTAAACCAGAATGAAGCACTAAAGGTGGAAGCGTGTCCATATCCATTAAGGATATCCACACCTCCAGGCTAGTTGCACAGCATAATGCATCTGAGATTATCCAAGTGCAACTAACTCTGGGCAAGACCGCAATCCAAATTGTAGCTTGCTACAGACCCCCCACCATGCCCCAGGATTCCCACTCCTCATTTCTTGATACACTGGAAAGTATTAGGGTACAACCCAACACCCTAATAATGGGTGATTTTAACTACCCCACCATTAACTGAGAAAACTACTCATGTACCAAATCTTTTGCTCAACATTTTCTGGAATTCATAAATTCCAGTGCCTTGGATCAACTTATTCACACCTCCACCAGGGCCAGCAATACCCAAGACCTGGTTATTACCAACATGGGCAACTGGTGTTCCACACCAGAGGTCAATTCCTCGTTGGTCAGATCCAATCACAAGCTAATCACCCTAGACATCCACATCCCACCCCACCCCCAATTAGGGAAACCACCATAAAAAACTTCTCCAAAGCCAACTTCACACTTCTTAAGACAGAAGTGGCAAACTTCATGACGCCCATGCAGATGGACAATAGAGGTACAACTGCTAAATCCTACACAAAAGCACTTTATAAGCACTTACACAAGTGCATGAATCATGCTACCCTAATAGAACCAAGATGCTATCCTCCAAAAAAAGGAAGCCAATCTGGAGGTCCTCTACCATAAACAAACTCTACAACAGAAGAAAGAAACTGTTGCAAAAAAGAGTAAAATCCAATGACTGGAGGAACTCCCTGGTCAACCTCAGTAAGAAGCTGAGATCCCTCATAAAATCCTCCAAAGCTAGTTACGAAAACAAAATTGCCACTGACTCTAAAGACAACTACAAAACATTCTATAGCTATGTCAAGAATCTCAATGGCAACACACAGATCTGCTCTGAGTTACAGCACAATGGCACTAAATATACAGAACCAACTGATATTGCCAACATCCTGGCAGGTAGGTTCTGTGCTAACTTTACCCCACTCTCACCCCCTAGATGGCCCATCTCTATACCAGAAGAATGCAAAGTTCCTGTAATCACGGCTGCACATGTAAATAACACACTCTCCAAAGCCAAGAACACAGCATCCATGGGACCTGACAATATCCCAGGCTGTGTTCTACATGAACCGTACCTAAGTACCATGTTCAATCATAGCTTCACCTCAAGCTTTGTGCCCACTGAATGACGCATCATGGCAGTTATCCCACTCTACAAAGGGGGAGCCATGATGGACCCCGGGAACTACTGCCCCATTAGCCTGATGAGCCTGGTCTGCAAGGCCATGGAATATATCATCATGGAACTCATAAACAAAGACATTGGTAATCTCCAAACTCCTGACCCTACCCAGTTCGGGTTTGTAAAAGGCAGATCATGTCTCCTAAACCTGACTTCTTTGAAGCAGTCACCAAAGCCATAGATGAGGGTAAGGTGGTTCACACCGCTTATCTAGATCTCGCCAAGTCTTTCGACACCATCCCCCACTCTAGAATTATAGATAAGCTTACTAAACTAGGTATAAATATCTATGTCACAAGATGGGTTGCCAACTGGCTCACAAACAGAACCCACAATGTGAAAGTAGCAGACTCCAAATCCAACTTCAGACCAGTGACAAGTGGAGTACCACAGGGTTCAGTCCTGGGTCCTCTCCTGTTTGGTATCTACTTCTCTGAAGTACAGGCTAACACATAAGGTCTTTGGCTAACAAAGTTTGCAGATGACTGCAAACTAGGAGCCATAATCAAAACTCCTAATGATGTGGACATACTACAAAAGGGCCTCACTGACACAGATGCCTGGTGTCAAAGCCATGGCCTGAAGCTCAATGCCAAAAAGTGTACTGTCATCCCCTTTGGTAAAAACTCTTTACCCATGAACTACCACATAAGTGGTAGTCTACTTAATGCCGAAAGTGTAATAAGAGACCTTGGGACACAGGTGTACAGTAGTCTCTCCTTTGATAATCACATTGCCACAGTGGTCAGGAAATCCTTCTACATGGCTCACCTCATCACAAAAGGTTTCTCATCCAGAAAAAAAAGAGGTCATTGTTCCCCTCTACTCATCACTCATTAGACCCATTGTAGAGTACAATGCCCCTTTTGGTATGTACCTCACAAGACATCTACAACAACTAGAAAGGTCACAGAAATTCCTCACAAAGAGGATTACTGGCCTCAAACAGATGCCCTATGCAGACCGTCTCAAAAAACTCCAGCTTTACTCTGTCACATATCGCCTACTCAGAGGCAATCTCTGCCTAACATACAAAGCTATGTTAAACCCAGAGCTGTTGGACATGCTCCACTTAAAGAAATCCAAATCCTTCCGAGCTACATGCTCTAGGGACCTAAACCTTGCCACCACAATAAACAGAACATGCTGGAGGCATAGATTCCTGTCCCAGAAACTTCCCATACTCTGGAACAGACTACCTATCTTTGTCAAACAGAGCTCCTCATTAGCACCCTTTAAGAAAAAATTTGATGATTGGATGGGAAATAGGAAATTCACCACAGGGATCACTTCTGTGGCTCTGATCAACAGGGGCACAAAACAATAATTTTCTTGGGTGGCGAAAGCCAGGGTACCTTTTTGACTAGGCTTATATAGGCCCTAGGGCTAATAGCCTAGTACCTACCTATGAACTTATGTCTGTACGCTTTGATATCCAGTGTATATGGGTGTTGATATAGCTGTTAGTGATAGGCATAGGCAGTGGGTCATAACATAGTTGTACACTTCTCTTGATTACTACATGATAAGCATGCTTACTGTAGTACCCATATCAGTGTAATAGCAATGCAACAGTCAGTAGCAGTACACATTTTATTTTGTTGTATGCAGTGACAGTGATATTACACACATGTTCATATGGATGGGAAACAGGAAATTCACCCTGGGAATCATGTCTGTGGACCTGCTCGACAGAGGCGCAGGTAACTAAACCTCACAGGAGGTGAAAGCCAAAACATTTTGGCTAGGCTTAATTATGCTCTAGGGCCAGTAGCCTAGTACTTACCTATGATCCTGTGAACCTATGTGCAACATGCACATCCTCTTTTCCAGATTGCTTGTGACCCATGTTATTACTTCTATGCCTTTCAGCTGAACATACACATACATACATATTCTCAGGGGATACCTGGTACACATTTGTGCTCTATGTCATTATGGCACACTGTATTTACAGTCTTGCAACTCAATCATACGTCTTAACCTGTTATACCAAGACTTCTGGTCATTGGTCCACATCACTGGGTGACAAAACAGGGAAGTCAATTTTGATAAAGTATTAATATAGCTGCTATAACACAAATATATGTGTAAGTGACTGCAGATATCTATTCACAACTGTGAACATTGTCCAGAAGAATACTGCACAATTGAATGTTATTAATTCAATATATCACATGCAGTTTAACACACATATCTGCAACAGTGATTTACTATGCTCATGCTCTATATAGGTATCCTAGATTTACAAAACAAACATGTAAAATACTCATTTACACAGGTAACATATGGATATGGGCAGCATCCCATTAACAGTAATTAACATTAGCCTTGGCACAAACATGAATGCTTGACAGACACACTAGTGGTTGCCATATGTGAGCTGTCCTTTCCCAGGGTGTGTCAGGCTCCACAGCTGTGACCCAACCTATCCACCTCTTAGAGCATCACATGTGGACAAAGCCTAACATTAGGGGGTATATAGGGACAGATCGTAGATATGCCTATTACAAGCCTATGAAGTTTGTAGCATGACACATTTCGCATTACCATGACTGTTCTGAAGGTTGTGGGGTCTGAAACTTATGTATCTGTCATGACTTCATTACTTCAATCTCTAGCTGTTTGCCAGACTAATATAGATGTCTGGAGGAACAGAACAAACACTATGATGGCTAAATGTTGACATTTTGTGAAGATCTGAACAGTTGACAGGTACAGCCCACTGCAGACAAAGCCAGATGCTGTGTCCATAGCATTTGTTCAGCAGGACATCATTACAGCAAGTACTGATGGCACATATACATCTTTCATAATCATATATCCCATTATTACAGACCAAGTACTACATTCAATTACATGCTTACATGTTTCACATGCCTGGTTTATCTTCAGGTTCCTTCTATGTACAGGATGTCTTCTTATTTATTATTTCTTATTTTGAGGTTTTGTTTCTAAGTTTTTTTTTTAGTGTGTGTCTCTCTCTCTCCACTACTGGGATCAAGCTTGTTTGAATAGGTTGAATCATGGATTTTGTAGGTGATGCTCATGTTCAGGTGATGGCCTCTGCACCAATTGCTGTTCCCCACTTGTTAATTGCATGCAGGCAGCTGTCTAGTTCTTCCAATATCCAATGTCATAGCAACCCATTACTATAAATAACTACATCATGTGGACATTGTCTCTTTACCTTTCCTGTATGGAAGACATCCTTCATGTGTAGAGGCAGCAATATTACAGACAGCAGGTAGGAATACCTCTTACAACAGGACTTGTGGACACAGGCCAACTACATGTTTGTAAAAGGTTCCAGACCTAGGGGCAGTGTGTGAGTATTGCTGTTAAATGCATTGAATACTGCTAGTTTTACAGGGTTTGTGTGTACATGCTAGTTTTGCATGGAATGCAGTCAGTCTGCACAGCTCTCAACTGTGAGCCTATCCGCATTATGGCCAGATGATTGGTTGTTATGTTTTGTCTGTTCCCCACACAGGTCTTGTCCCTGACATATCAGTGGCATTCTCTCCGTTGATTGTTATCAGTACATGGCAACATCCATTTGTGTTTCTGACTTCATATTCCTGAGTAAGGGTATGTTGCAACCAATCCTGTAACACCCTCAACTCTCACAGTGTATAACAGCAATATTTAAAATGTGGCCCTGTGTTTCAGCCTCTGTCCTCCACCTATATGCCAGGCTTTGTCCAGATGTCATGCAGTAAGAGGTTGATAGATATGGTCTATCATTATTTAGCGTTATCATTCCAGTGATGTTGTGGACACCCACATAAGTTGTGCGGTAGGGTCCATATATATGAGGGCTACAGTTTGACAAAACATGTGTGACCCTGTACAGTCAGGAGGTCAGTGTATATAGAACACTGTTATATACCCATGTAAGACATTTTATGGGGGAGGGATATTAAATGTTTTTAACCTAGGCTCTTGCAACATGTTTGGAATTCCACCATGGGAACAGTGGTGGGCTAGAGCTTACTGTCTTGCACACAGTTCTGTTTGTCAGGGTAATAGTGCTGTTTTAAGTTGAGCATTGTTATATAACAGATACAGTTACATTGTGACAATTGACACTTTCCCCCCTAGGGGATTGACTACAGAGTGTAATTGGAGGCTATTGAACTACATATGTAATTAAGTGTTGATTGATTTTTATCTTCAAGGCAAGTGTGTTTTTTACTTTTGTACTACCTGAAGGCTTTAGCCTAGACAGCAAAGTATGTTATGTTTTGCAGATTACTGTATCATATGTTTTCTTTGAGAGTTGCATTAATCAGTTATTATGTATTTCAAACACTTAAATGCTATAAGAAATGGCATAAACAACTGAAATAGTACACATATAAACATTTATATGTATGCAAACTGTGTGGGGTCATGTCCTTTGCATTGTGTGTGGGTATATGTTTCATGCAATAATTCTCATTTGTAGGAAAGAATCAGACACTGGCCATTGAAAAGGTGGCAACTGTAGGAATAGCTGTTTGATATTATGCACACCCTCTATATATACTCTCTTTATATATATATATATATATATATATATATATATATATATATATATATATATGGTTCTACCTGACATAATCGAAACCACACAACACCGACAACCACATCACCGACACCACATATTGATACAGTCCAACACAACACCAAACCACACCACATAACCGAAAACTATAACCGGTACGGTACACACAAAACCCATACAAAACAAACAAACATCCCCATTCCACAAACCACACACACAACACAAGCACACCAAAATGCATTTAAGTCGATGTTCTGCAACCAACCCGCGACGTCGTCTTCTCTTCGCTTCTCTTCTTCTCTGATTCGGATTCGGATCTTTGTCTTCTCAGCTGGTAGAATCATATATATATATATATATACACACACACACGCGCGCGCACACACACACACACACACACACACACATATATATATATATATATAAAATGTGTATGTATGTATACATATATATATATATATATATATATATATATATATATATATATATATATATATATATATATATATATATATATATATATATATATATATATATATATATATATATATTATAGAGCCCGACATGACACATAGAGATACTTCAGGTGCAGCTAACATTGGGTAAGACAGCAGTTCAGGTCGTAGCCTGCTGTAGGTCCCCAACCATGACCCAAGACTCATACTCCACATTCCTAAGCACCCTGGAGAATATTACAGTCCAACCTAACACTTTCATACTGGGCAACTTCAACTACCCCTCCATTAACTGGGAAAACTACTCATGTACCAATACACTTGCCCAACATTTCCTTAAATTCATTAATTCCAGTGCCCTGGACCAGCTCATTCTTACCCCCACTAGAGGTAGCAACATCCTTGACCTGGTCATTACCAAAATGGATGACTGTTGCTCTGTGCCAATAGTCAACTCCTCCCTGGTGGATCCGACCACAAACTAATCACCTTGAAAATCCACCCCCCCCCCCCGCAAAAGTAACCACCATGAAAATCTCCTCCAAAGCTAACTTTGGGCTCCTAAAAGCATAGGTGGCTAACTTCACGGCACCCATGCAATTGGAGAACAGCTGCATGACTGCCAAATCCTATACTAATGCCCTGTACGAACACGTACACAAATGCATGGATCTCACCATACCCAATAGAAGCAAGATGCTCTCCTCCACAAAAAGGAAGCCAGTCTGGTGGTCCCCTGCCATAAACAAAATCTAGAGCAGAACAAGGAAACTGATGAGAAATAAGGTGAAATCCCAAGACTGGAAAAACTCCCTTATCAGCCTCAACAAAAAGTTGAGATCCCTCATCAAATCTTCTAAAGCTAGCTATGAAAACAGAATTGTAGCAGATAGCAGAGACAACCACAAGGCCTTCTATAGTTATGTAAAAAATCTCCACGGCAATACCTATATTTGCTCAGAGATGTTGAACAATGGCACCTGCAATACTGAGCCAACAGATATTGCCAATATACAGGCCGACAGATTCAGTGACAACTTTACCCCTCTCTCCCCCATCAAAGGACCAATCACAATACCAGTAGATTGCCAGGCACCCAGTATTATTGCTGCACAGGTTAAAACAGCACTGTCCAAGGCCAAGAATACAGCTTCTATGGGGCCTGACAATAACCCTGGCTGTGTTCTACATGAACTACAGAGTGAACTGGCACATCACCTGTGTGCTCTATTCAATCACAGCCTCACCTCAGGCTTTCTCCCTACCTAATGGCACACTGCTACAGTCATCCCTCTCCACAAAGGAGGAGTGACTGCAGACCCTGGCAACTATCACCCCATTAGCCTGACAAGTCTAATATGCAAAGCTATGGAATGCATCATCATGGACCTAATAAACAAAGATATAGGGAATCTCCAAACTCTGGATCCCACATAGCTTGGTTTTGTGAAGAGTAGATCATGCCTGCTCAACCTGGTTGACTTCTTTGAGTCAGTCATCAGAGCTGTAGATGAAGGCAAGATGGTTCATACAGCCTACCTTGATCTGGCCAAGGCACTTGATACCATTCCCCACTCAGGAATCATAGAAAAACTCACTAAGCTAGGCATCAACCTCTATATCACTAGGTGGGTTTCATACTGGCTCACAGATAGAACCCACAGTGTGAAAGTAATTGACTCCAAGTCAGACTGTCAACCAGTCATGAGTGGAGTCCCACAGGGTTCAGTCCTGGGTCCTCTCCTGTTTGGTATCTACTTCTCTGAAGTCCAGGCCAACATGAAGGGACTCTGGCTGAAAAGGTTTGCAGATAATTGCAAGTTGGGAGCAATAATTAACTCCCCAAGTGATGTTGACATCCTGCAGAAAGGCCTCACTGAGACCAATGACTGGTGTCAGAACCATGTCCTTAAGCTCAATGTCAAAAAGTGTGTCATCATCCCCTTTGGGAAAAACCTGGTTCCCATGAATTACCACATCAATGGTAGTCCACTGAACACAGAAGGTGTCATAAGAGATCTGGGAACACAGGTTGACAGCAACCTCTCTTTTGACCACCACATTGCCATTGTGGTCAGAACGTCCTTCTATGTGGCACATCTCATTACTAAGGGTTTTGCATCCAGGAAGAAAGAGGTCATTGTCTCCCTCTACTCTTCCCTCATTAGGCCAATCATTGAGTACAATGCCCCATTTGGCATGTACCTCACTAGACACGTACAAAAACTGGAGAGGCCACAAAAATACCTCACAAAGAGGATCTTAGGCCGTAAACACTTGTCCTATATGGACAGATTCAAAAAACTTCAACTATTCTCTTTCTCATATTGCCTACTTAGAAATGATCTTTGCTTGACTTACAAAGCTATGTCTGACCCAGCTCTGATAGAAATGCTACATCTAAAGAAATATCAATCCCTCCGCACTACATGCTCCAGAGACCTCATCCTCATTACCACAATCAACAAAACAAGCTGGAGGGACAGGTACATAACCCAGAAACTGCCCATGCTTTGGAATAGACTTCCCATACATGTCAAGTGGAGTGCCTCACTGTCCCCCTTCAAGAGAAATCTTGATGAGTGGATGGGAAATAGAAAATTCACCCCGGGGATTACTCCAGTGGCTCTACTTGACAGAGGCACTGGGAACTAAGGTTGGATGGCACGATGCCAGGGTAATCCTATGGGCAAGGCTTGTAAAGGCTCCAGGGCCATTAGCTTAGTACACATCTATGAACCTATATATATATATAGATATATATATATATATATATATATATATATATATATATATATATATATATATAAAATATGCATATACATATATATATATATGTAGGTTTACCTTCAAAATGTTGAATGCTAAATGGTTGAAAATGAATTGGTTGAATGCACTATATTGAATGATCAAAATGTTGAAATAAAATTAGTCTAAACTAACAATGTCGAAATTATCAAATTTGCCCATTTCTGCACTATAGTGCAATATCGGAGTTGGTATATATATATATATATATATAAGTAGGGGTGTGTGTAGCGCGTAGCCCCCCCACATGGGGGGTGCAGGCGGCATAGCCCCCCTTCAAAATAGTAGAGCTGCTGTCATTGTTTTTTCAAGTAAATGATTTTAGACATTTTGGTCAGTCACTATTTTGGGTTTAGATGTTATTTTTCAACCAAATGAACATTAGACATTATGGCATTCGACATTTTGAAGGTAAACTATATATACATATATATATATATATATATATATATATATATATATATATATATATATATATATATATATATATATATATATATATATATATATATATATATATATATATATATATATATAGATATATATGTATATATGTGTGTATATATATATATATATATATAGATATATATGTATATATGTATATATATATATATATATATCTACACACACATATATATATATATATATATATATATATATATATATATATATATATATATATATCTATATATCTATATATATATATATATATATATATATATATATATATATACATATATATATCTATATATATATATATATATATATATATATATATATATATATATATATATATATATATAAATACATTTTCTCTACTGTTGAATGACTGTGCTGCATGATATGTTTGAGAAAACATCCAACACATATATGGCTCAGATGGCTTAGTGGGAACTTGCTCTGGTTTTCGTGTGCAAGGTCCTAGAATTGAAATGTGCAACTGTTGATTATTTTGCTGCTGGGCAGAACAAGGGTTGTTGGATACAGAGTGATTTAGGTACTTTTAAGCAGTTGTAAGTGGGTTCCTGTGGGTTTGCAGAATGGTAAGTAATGCTAACTTGTGGATAAATATGCTTACAGACAGCCTTAAAAGTACTTAATATGTGTAGGCATTGCTTAGCGCCACACAAACAGGCTTAATCTCACTTACTACTGCTTAAAAGTGCTTACTCCCACTTACTTCGATGCTAATTTCTTTAAAAGAAAAGAAAAAAGGGGTGATAGGAATGTGGCGAAAAAGGGGCATGCAGAGGGAAAGACAATAGGGAAGGTAGCTAGGGTTGTGTAGGACGGGTGTAAGGAAGGTCCATAGCTGTCCATTTCTTCTACAGCGACAGCTGTGAATATTTACTGAATTTGGAGGTATATTTGGACACTCACACTCCTGAGCGAGGGGTGACGACAACAATAATGGGTTGTGAAGCCAATTAGACCAGATTACATGTGTCCAGTGGACACGTGTGTGAAATGGACAGCTATGTATGGGGCGTAATTTATTTTTGGGAACAGTTTACCCTTTTTTTTTAAGGTGAGAGTAGGATGTTGGGGAAGGATAGTTAGGGAGGTAGGTTGGGTAGGAAGACAGACAAGACAGACAAGACAGCATACAGGGGTTGTATATGACACATGTGTAGGGTAAACAACTTGGCCGGGAGAGGTGTTTGGAAATCGGAACCCCATGAGCCCCCGTATGGAAACAGTGGGACTGAGCTCCCCAACCATGGGCAGTCACCACTGCACTTTCTCAGCCCAGAAGGTGGCTGTACTGGGGACTGAGCAGGAGGGGCAGGCTGACCATCTAATTGTGCTACATGGCCCTCAAGCTGGCATAGCAGATCTCTAAACTCCTTTTGGAGCTTGCTATGCACCAGACCTCGGACCTGGCTTCAGGTGACAGGATCATGTCCGTGCCCCCTCCCAGGGGCGGACAAGCTTCATCCCCTGAGGCAGTTCCACCTGAAGGTGGTGCAGGATCAGCAGACAAGGAAGTCCCGGGCTGGGTCCCAGATGTGCTGGGGCCCTTGGCCATGGCCAGATGAGGTGGGAGAGGTGGGTCTGCTGGGACCGGCCTTCCCAAACGTGCTATGGTGTTACAGTTTTAGAACTTATGTGGGTTAGTAATAGTCAACACAATCCATGATTAGTTATAACAGCATGCATAGATATTCCCATTAACCCAAAACAAGAGATTTAGAACAGCTGCATAGCAAACAGAACAGATGCATATATGGAACCACAGTAGCCATTACAATGGCATGCAGGTTACATTGATAGCACAGGCCATCAATGATAGTATTTCAACATGGAACATTAATAGAAAAACATTTCAGTATTTGTTGAACAATAGAACATATGTCCCAGCAGTAAGTTTGGTGTAAAACATACCCATTTGTGTGTTTAGATTATTGTTGCAGATATGGTTGGGGGGGGGAGATGTCAATTAGCAACTTGTATATTCTTGCAGTACTCACAACTTTAATGATCATTGTTCTAATCCTTACTCTACAGGTATTATTACAATACCCTATGGCCTTGGTTTGGGCAGTGGTATGTTTGTACACAGTATATACTTCAACTGTCTTATAGCTAAATTCTACTTCTCTTACCTGGTAGACCTGTAGAGGGAATTAACACTACCTGACTGTTTCTAGACATATTCCCAGATTCCGAGTTATAATTCGACACATACCTCTCAACCTCTTAATGCAAACAATCTGTACAAAGCTTGACAAACTGGGGGTACAAATAGGGACATATTTTAAATATTGCTCTTATAAACGTTTAGAAAGTTGCTAGAGTAACAGGATTTGTTTTAATATACTTTTTCTGAAGGATATGAAGTTTGAAACTCAAATGTATGTCATTTAGTGACTACAATCCTAAAATCATCCCAGTGATTTGCCAGAAAAATAGAACAGGCCAAAAATATGAACATTCTGCAGAAATCTGTACAGTTGAGAGGTATTTATGCATACAGCTTACTACCACTCGCAGGATTCAAAGCATGTCTGTGTATGCTGAACATACAATTCATCAGAGCGAGCTATTTAGAAGGTACTATCTTTTTCTTCAGTGTTTCCTATTTAAGTCTCTCTTGGTTGTACAATCTGACTTTGTAATTACAAACTTTCTTATACAGGCATTCCTAGATATATTTTTTATGTATCACAGTGTGAGAAACAGTTGACACAACAGTACTATTCACATACCAGATCTTGGTGAATGCAACATGTGAGGTCATACAATACTAGAGTAAACACAACTAGTCCAAGATTTAGAACTTTATTGCCAGGCAGTTACACTTTTATTTAAATATGACCTATATGGGACTATTACTGTCATATTGTCTGGTTTATTCAGTGGAAACCATACACATTTTTTATATTGCCAGGTGACATTTTACTCCTTTATATTTATTTTTTATGACTACTACAAGTAGGATTGTTACTCACCAGTCTCATGATGCAGCCTTTGCAACCTGCTGGCATGGGCTTCCTGGATCACAGCCCACTCATCTGCAGCTGTAATGAAAACAGAGAAACATTTATGCATACTTATCCATCACATACACAGGCTGGACTTTGGTAAACAATTATTCCTATGAATACTTACACATTGCTGGGACATCTCCCCTGTCTCTTGCTTCTTGGACCCACTGTTTCAAGAGCTCCCTCTTCCTATGTTTCAAGTTGGCATAGTGGTGCCAGACCTGCTCACTAGTCTGAGGGATACCAGTGGTACTGGTGAGATCATGGGTGAGACTTTCCCAGGCTTCCACTTTATATTGGGACCAGTCTCATGTCATGGTATTTTTACCAGGAGTCCTACCATGACCTTGGACTCCTGTATGCCCCAGCATTGCACCTGGAAGTGCATGCCCTCTCCAATACCTGCCATACTGCCTACAGTGGAGAGCTGCAACCAGTTATGAGCTGTATTCCCACCTGCAGGGTTTAAATATGGCCAGTTTCCCACCCTTTGCCATGACTGTATGGTTTTGAAAATGCTGAGCCGAGCTAAGCTACGGGAAAACCTTCTTACAGTTAGTAGTGCTTAAAGGGGCAAGTTCAGCATTGCTTACCAATGTGCAAATCCACTTAGCTGGGCTATCCATTGCTTAGTATTCATATGTACACAATGTTTACACCTGGCCAACATAACTGTGCAGTGCTTAGCATTGCTTATGTTTTATTATATTGGACTACCACATGTATGGGATTGCTTCATCATTCATTACATAATGCAGATTTATATACCTTCTCTGACATCCCCCAATGTGCTGTGATTAATTTATTCATGTGTGACTATACTGTATGGGGCACTTGTGTTTATATGGGGGTTCACCACTTTATTACACTGACACCTCACATCTGGGCCTAATACACTACTCTGGTTGAGAAAAATAAGTTATTCTTACATAAATATGCAAAAATTTAAAATCTTAATGTTTACACATACAAAATGGAAATGGCTTTGGTGAGGGTCCAACTGTGAACGACTACATGCAAGGCATACACTCTCATCACTACACTATTGCACTTATGCCAGATGTCTATTGCTTTTTAACTTATTTTTCCATTTCAGCTGGGCTAAGCATAACTAAGCAATGGCCACACCCACGCAGCTACACTTAAACTTTATTGCATGTATTAAAAAAAAAAATATTTGCTGTGTTTTTTTTATTTGTACCCTTCAGAATATCCATGCTAATGCTGAACCTGTTATTCCATCAACTTTCTGCTTTGTGGGACGATTGTCCCTTATGGCTTTGTTGAAATCCCTTACTCTGACAGGTTGGGAGATGTACGCGATGTGCTTATGCAAAATCTGTTAATCTATCAACTTTAGGCTTGGTAGGGACGATTGCCTCATATGGCTTTGTCCAGATTTCTTACATTGATGGGTCGGGGGTGTTATGAGCATTCTCGCTCATTTTAAATTGCTGAATGGCAATTCTGGTGTGCAGGGGGCCTGTTTATTGTGAGAGCTCTGTTGTTAGACACACCCCCTGGGCTTGTACATGGAACTGTGTCCATTTTACAGCATGGCAGAGTGCCTTCATACATATGCATGGCTTGCTGCCGTGCTGAAGAGGAACAGTCCTTGCCATGCAGGAATAACTTATTCCTGCACCACTGCTTGCTGAATCCAGGGGTATGTGTTTGCAAAATTGGATTTAAAACTTAGAAGGATAGCTTCCTTTGTATTTAATTTTTTTAGGAAGCTCTCTCCCTGGGATTCATGAAGCTTGCGCCAGGTGCAGGCATAGCATCGGCATTCTAACACTAAATATGGCCGCTGAGTGATTCAGGTATAAGCTGTTTCCACATGCACTACCTACGTATGCTATGCCCGCACAATTCCTGAGCCTTGTATGCTAATTACCCCATGTGCAGCAGTGTAGCATGCAAATGAAGGTATGTAGCAATTTAGGAAGTAGTGCAGGCATAGTGTAAGCATGCAGAAATGTAAACTGTAGAAATTGGTTTACATTTTTGCAAACATAAAATCAGAGCCATGACAACCAACCAAACACATGTATTATAATTTTAATATATGCCAATGACTAAATATATAGGCATTGGCATAAAAAAATGTACAAAATATAAAATTAACATTTAATATATATAGTCACACTATCGTGATGTGGAAGCGCAGGGCAGCGGTGCACAAAGGGGATTGCAAGGAATATATAAAAATATAGAATAAAACTGCAATGAAACACATATCATGATTTCCCCAGAATAGTCAATGGCAGGCATGCTGCACCATACTCATGGTGCAAGGGTTGCTAAGGGGCAGTGACAATGTTATGCACAGTAGGTAAGAATTAGTAGGCAATATCATGCAAATAAGAGGAGTTATAGTGAATCGCAGATTCCCCACTGGTGTAAGGATGCACCTCACAATGTAGCATTATAACACCGAGGTGAGCCCTTGAGATAAAGATGACATCAAGAGAGGGGTGTGTCACCATTGCTGTAAGCACATTGGAGCATTGCTAAACCGGTCTGCCCCTAGCTAGGCAAAGCTGCTGGATAGGGGTGTGTTGAATTGCCCATAGCTATGCTTAGCTGAGAGTACACAAGGTAACCGAGTATGCATGTGAACAGAGATGAAAAAGTGCATAAACCAAATAAACGGGTATGCGCGTCGCTCACTGCAGCTGAAACAGGAAGGATATAGGAAAGAAATAAGGAAATGCTGTAGCAGTGAAATTGGAGTACAAATGACTAATTAACACCTTTGAGCCTACAGTGGGCCATTGACAACAGCTAACAAGGCTGCAAGCAGCTATCTGCAGAACAGCGAAGGGGAGGGGCTGTACTGCAAAGGAAGCAGCAAAGTGTCAAAGCAGAACAAAGGTGATATGCAGTATATCATCTACAAGGCACATTTTGCCATGACTAGGTAGGGAAAGTACAAAACAAGAAAGACTGCAGGTGTATGCATGCCTGATAATGGGAGGGGATCCAGATTTAAAAGTGAAGTAAACGGCAACAGATTAATCAAGACAGGCAAGTAGATCTCCACATTAAAGGCGCCACACTTGCAGTACTCATTGCAAAACCCATAATTAAGACACTCAGCAGCTGGAATAGTTCATACACACCCACTTACATCAGCAGCATCCATAGCACAATAATATAAAGTGTGAAAGCACCACACACACATTTGTGTATTCCCATTCACTCTGGACCAGTGGTCTATACAGAAGGCAAATTTTTATTATGTACATGTTAGAGGCTGCCATAGCTTTGATCCACCAGCATGTGCTGGAGACTGAAGGTGGTGTGGAGGATGATGCACACAACCACCGCAGGCACCAGAGGAGGAGGAGAGTGTTCAGACCCAGGGTAACCTACCAGGGGCTACAGGATCTGGAGATAGTAGAGCGTTCCAGGGTAGACAGGGACACCCTACAGCAACTTGTTGAGCTGTGACGGCCACGCCTAAGAGCCAAAATAAACAGAGGGGAACCATCCCAGTGGATACGAAGGTATGTGTAAGCCTGAGAATACTAGCTACAAGTATCTTTCAAAGACCAACTGGGGATATCATGGGTATCTCACAGGCATCAGCATCCAGGGTACTATAACAGTTCCTGGAAGCCATGTTACCACATGCCAATGAGCACATATACTTCCCCCGAATGCAGAAGAATTGGCTAGCAATATGCGTCTCTTCCACCGTGTGGCAGAATACCTAGAGGTACTGGGTGCAATAGACTGCACGCACATATACATCAAGTCACCACCTGGTGAACAGGGTAGGCACTACATAAACCACAAGGGATACACCTCCATCAACTGCCAGGTTGTGTGCAATGCCCAGGGTATTATCATGGATGTGTGTGCTGGCAGCCCTGGAAGCTATCACAACTCCCGCATCTGGCATGCCTCACAGCTGTATCAGTTATTTGCCGGGGGGACATCCCAAATGGCCACCTGGTGGGGGATGCTGGCTATGCACTGGAACCGTGGATGATGACTCCCATCAGAAATGCACACACCCGTGCAGGAATGCCATAATGAGGCACACACACAAACCAGAATCATCATAGAGTGTGAGTTTGGGATGCTGAAATCACGGTTCCGTTGCTTGGACATATCTGGTGGAGCCTTGCAGTACTCTCCAGGCACATGTGCCCACAACTTCATTGTGTGTGCCATGCTACACAATATGGTCTCACGGAAACAGCTGCAGCAGGGACAGAATGGTGAAGGATCTCACAGCCCACCACCATTGCCAAGGGCCCCACAGACACAGAGGTACTCAGACCATGAAAATAATGAGCCATCCCCAGTAGGCAGACGGAGGCGTGACCAGTATGCCCATGCCTTGGGAAAGAGGGAATGTATAGCACACACACTGACAGTGTAGGCACATAGGGACTGACACCTTTCTCCACCTGCACTAACAGTAAAAATGGATGGCACACACACAAGACTACCTGTAAATTGTCATGTATAGGCAATC
Organism: Protopterus annectens; assembly: GCF_019279795.1. Lineage (NCBI taxonomy): Eukaryota > Metazoa > Chordata > Ceratodontiformes > Protopteridae > Protopterus > Protopterus annectens. The sequence goes on from NC_056726.1 coordinate 716,057,430, forward strand.
TACTGTGTGCATCCAACATAGGGAGCCCTCAACAGTTGCACACTCAACAGCCATTGGCACAAGGTAAGTCAATACCTGAACAGTAAATTAAGCTATCAGCATATGCAGATACTGTATGTATAGATTCATAGGTAGGTACTTGGCCAACTGCCAGAGGCCATTCATAAGGCCAGCCAAAATGTGTCAGCTTTTGCCACCCCATTGATTCATTAACCATCCCTCTGTGGAGTAGAGCCAATGGCGGGATTCCTGGGGTGCATCTACTGTTCCCCATACACCCTTCAAGGTTTCTTTTGCAGATAGTTAGTGAGGGGCTCTGTATAATGTAGTTAAGGATGTTATTCCAAAGTACGGGGAGTGTCTGTGACAGGAAGCTGTTCCTCCAGCATCTTCCAGTTATTGTTGTGGAAAAGTCAGCTCACTTCAGTGTGTGGCACACTGTGACATGGATTCCCATAGGTGGAGCATATCCATCAAGCCTGAGTTCGACATGGCTGTGTTGGCCAGCGGAGATCATCTCTGAGTAAACGAGATTCCACTGAGTAAAGCAGGAGTTTATTCAGTCCGGCTGCATAGGCCATATGTTGGAGGTCAGTATTCCTCTTGGTGAGGTACATTCGTGGACCCCCCAGCTGTTGGACATGTCCTCTGAGGTACATCCCACATGGGTTATTATACCCTATGATTGGACCGATGAGTGATGAGTAAAGGGACACTAAAACCTGAGTATGTCTAGATGGAATCCTTTAGTAGTCAGATGGCCTACATAGAAGGATGTCCTAACTACTGTGGAGATATGATTGTCACAGGGGAGATCACTATCTACCTTAGTCCGCAGACATCCCATTACCTCATCTATATTAAAGTGGCTGCCGCTCATGTGTTAATATGCAGGTGCTAATTCTACAATGGAATGACCATGCAGTTAGTGGCACTTGGCTGGAGGCCATGCATTGGCACCCTGTGACGTTCTCTGTGAAGCCTCTTGAGGGATGTTCATGTCAGCTGGACTATCAATCATGGCTCCCAGTTTGCAGTCATTGCCAAACATGGTCTGCCATAGTCCACCTGTGTTTGCCTGTACATCTGAGACATATATGCCAAACAGTAGGGCTCCCAGGACTGAGTCCTGTGGGACACCAGTCATGACTGTTCAAGAGTTGGACCTGGAGACCGCTAGTTGTACCATGTGGGTTCTGTGTGTAAGCCCGTTGGTAACCTAACCTGTGATGTATGGGTGAATGTACAGGCTGGTGTGTTTATCAATAATACCTGAGTGGGGCATGGTGTCAAAAGCCTTGGTGACGTCCAGGTAGTATGTGTGAACCACCTCCCCTGTCACCTAATGCCTTGGTGACTGTATGTAAGACGTCAAACAGGTTACGTAGGCAAGAACTGCACTCAGCCAAGCTGACCTGGGTTGTGTCACATGTCTGAAGGTTACCAATGTCATTGTTAATGAGTGCCATGAGGATGCAAACCATAGCATTGCAGACTAGGCTAGTCAGGCTTATGGGGTGGGAGTTACCATGGTCAGTTGTGATTTCACCGTGATAGAGTGGAATAACCGTTGCCACACACCATTGTATGGGCATGTAGCCTGTAGGGAGGCTGAGGTAGGAATGCTTAATTAGGTGGGGGGCAGGTTGTCTTGTACAGTTTGCAAGATGCAGTCTGGGTCAACATCTGCTTCCATTGATGCTGTGTTCTGTTGTTAGAGAGGGTCATTTCCACCTGTGTGTCTCTGATGGTTGGGATACTGTACCTTTCGGGTAGTGGTGTGGACTCTTTAGGGGGTGAAGTATGCACCAAATGTATCTACAAGAATGTTGGAGATATCAGAAGGGTCAGCATATTTTGTGCTATATTTCACCGGCACAGTGCAAATCTGTGTGTCACCACGTAGATCCTTGGCATAGCCAAAGAAGGCTTTGTGGTTATCTTTTGAATCCTTGCGTATTCTCGTTCTGATGTTAGCCTTGGATGATATCATGAGGGACCCACGTATCATACTAATAGTGGTCATAGAAGACTGCCCTTTGTGGGATTTGCTGTGTGTCTGGAACACTGTCCTACATCTGTAGTATAGTCTGTTTATTGCAGAGGTCCACCAGTCCTTGTCTAGGAGGAGTGAGTCTTGGTTTACCAGCGATGGCATGATTCATACACCCATGTTGGTGCTTATAGACTGCATTTGTAAATCTGTCTGTATCTTGAGCAGTGTTTTCCCTTAGCATGGGGGCTGTGAAACCCCTCACCCCTCTAACTAGTAGTGTAAATTTAGCTGTAGGAAAGGTATACACTGTGGTATCCATGGGTGGGGGAGATGCTAGGGTTCATGGTCAGATCTAACCAGTGACCGGTTAACCTCCACTGTGGTGGACCTCCTGCCTATGTTGGTGATGACCACATCTAGTAGTTTCCACCCAATGTTAGGGAGGTTACCACCTGATACAGGGCATATGAGGTGATAGATTCCAGGAAGAGCTGGTCCTGGAAGTGAGTACCGGAGTACATTTCTCAGTTAATGGTATGGTAGTTGACATCAACCAATGCCATGCTGTGTGTTAGGACTGTCGTGTTCTCCACTGTCTCCAGGTAGGTGGAGTGGAGGTCCTGGGTCATGGAGGGTGATCCGTTGCAGGCCACATTCCACATTGCAGTTGTGGCTGATGTTATCTGCACATGGATGATCACAGAGGTATCATGCTGCCCCACTAACCTGGAGGTGTAGGTATCCCTGATGAATATGGATACAGCCCATCCATGTCTGTCAGTCCATGTTCTGTGGCTGAAATGTGTGGTATGGGTTGTAGTCTGGTAGTGCTGGTGTGCTCTCAGGAGCCTTAAGACAGATTTCAGTTAATGCACAGATGTTGATGTTGTCCATCCTGAGGGGTGCTGTGAGTGCATGCATGTTGTGATTACAACCCCTGGTGTTGAGTTGCATAAACCTCATTTAATCTGCCATTGTGCTGTTTATAGAACTGGTATTCACCTTCAAGACTCTCCTAAACAAGGCACCTTGGGGGCACCAATAGCCTTGGCCAGTATTCCAAAGCATAAGGCTGACACATAGCCGGTATAGTATCATTGCATGCATGTTCCCCATCTGTGCTTGTTTATCATCTCCCCTGCAGGTAACCTAGTGGTAAGCAACAGAAAGCCTTAAACTTCTACAAGTCTTCTAGCTTCCACGATAGGCTTTTGGAATGACTAAGTATCAGTGTGCTGTATGTTCTTGCTGTACTCAACTGTTTCCTGACTACATGGTGAGTTCACACTGTATATTGTGATTTGAAGGTCTGTTTATTCACATATTACGGCTGTGATGGCCTGCACGTTAGAGGTTCACAGATAGCCTACTATCTATCTGCCCAAGGGCAATTAGAAGCATAGCAACAGTGTGTTGGCCTTCCATTCACCTTTGATGAAGTAACTGAGCCTCTGTCAAGAATAGCCAATGAAGCAATTCCAGGCAGAGTTGCTGGAAGCTGTTGAAGACTGGGGTTGTGGAGGGTGATAGGGGCACTTAGTGATCTAAAGAGGGCATGTTAATGTGGCAATTCAACACCATTCAATTTCCCCAACAGGTCTTGCAGCTATCAAACTGGACAGGCTCCCCCACCCTCTAGCTGTATGGTTCTGGGACACATGATCCCAGGGGTGTATAGTCTGTTACCCAGTCACACAACAAGATTTCCCTTGAAGTGTGTCAATGAGGGGCTATGCCTAATGTAGTTAGGAATGTAATGTATTGTCTCACAGTACATTTGTTATATGCTGTAATTTCATGAGTATGTGAAGCTCAGTGAGTTTGGAGGCTCCCTCCCTTTGCTTAGCCTACCTTACACATAGAAATCATCTAAAAAGGAAATAGGCGGAAGCAGCGTTAATGTCAACAGTGTAATGGTTACAGCATCCACATAGTATCTGTGCATTCAAGGTTGCAATCCAGATAAAGGCAGGGATGCTTATCATGTGCAAAAGTATACCTTAACCACAGCTTGCATATATAGGTAGTAATCGTCTGTATAATAAACATTGAAATTGCCCATATAAACCCATGTGTGCAGGAGAGTACAGTCAACAGAGAATGTACTGTCATGTCAGCACATAGTGAGATGTTACGTCACTGACAGGTATATATAAAGAGCAATTAGCGGATGTGGCCATGTTTGCGTGCACTGATTATACATTACAACATTTGTTTAACTGTGTTTAACCGCTGCTATAATGTCAAACACTTTTAAACATGCTTACAACTGCTTAAATGAGCCGTATTCTGCAGAAAAAAAAACATTAGTAAAGCATTAGCATTGCAGGTGTCGAACCCTGGACCATGCACACTATAGTCATGGGATGTACCACTAAGCCATCCGAGGTGTACACATGTTTCATGGTCTTGAGACTACAACTTATACCATATGCATTTCACTGTAATGATCACAAATGAGACAGTGACTTTGTGTGCATATGTACAGTACATTGTAATGTACTGTAGTTTGTGAACCGACACATTCCAGTCTACAGATGTATTACTGTTACAAACTAATACGAAATATATATATATATATATATATATATATATATATTATACAGTTACATCAATAGCCATAAATATAAGCATCTATGAACACACTTCATGACACAGAAGCACTCCAAAGGAATTGGAGTGTACACAAAACACATGCAGCTCTGGTATTATAACAATTAATATCAACCTAATTCACCATAGAAGGGTTGGTTGTTGTGTATGTGAAGATTGGGGTGGGGGAGGAATGATGGGTAATGCAATCATGCATCAAGGAGGGCCTAGGTCAGATCTCCAATAAGTGAACTGGAGGGGCATACATGGAGGATGGGGACAATATAAAAAGGACACAAAGCAAGAACCTTACTCATTCATAATACACCCTGTCATATCACATTGCAACTCCTACTTTCACAAACATGTGAACATTAACATGTATCAGACATATGTACACCAACTGACTCTCACATTTGTTTTCAGTAGTGAGGAATGTCTGTAGTACAATGTATATTCTAAGCACCATAACATTTGTCCATATCTCAAATGCCTTAGTGGTAAAGTCAATAACTGTGCTATTCATGGCCCCGGGTTCAAGACCTGCAAGGGCTGTTAGGTTATTTTGAGGGCCAGAGTAAGGTCTTTTTGATGCAGGAGGATTAAAGTACTCTTAAGCAGTTGTAAGCGGGTTTCCATGTGTTTGCGCGATGGTAAGTGGCGCTGAAACACGGTGAATGGAGAAGTGCTTCACACATTTGACCTTTGCTTAACGTCGTGCAGACCATGGGCAAACCTGCTCACAATCACATAAATGTGCATTATTCACACTTTCACTACCAGTGCCTACTCTGAGAGGTCAAATAATAACACCTTCCAGGAGTAGAAATCGCAACCATGTACTCCATCCTCAGAGTAACCTAACACTAGGCTACCTGGGATGTATCTATCCCAGTTGTGTATGCAGACAGGTTAAAACACAAAAGGGAGGAATGTGTTGAAATAGGACAACCCACCATGTACCCAATTAAAGGTGTATGCTTATATATATATATATATATATATATATAGAGCTATCCATATATATATATATATATATATATATATATATATATATATAGCTATCTATATATACACATATATATAAAGAGAGAGAGAGAGAGAGATTCATAGAGACATGTCGATATATACAGGTCTACATATATATGTAGATATATAGATAGGTTAAAAACATCTACACATCTATGGAGGTACAGATAAACGTATGCAATAATATATATATATATATATATATATATATATATATATATATATATATATATATATATATATATATATATATATACATACATATACACACACACACACACACACACATATATATATATATATATATATATATATATATATATATATATATATATGTGGGACACCGCTCGTGACCGGCTTAGAGTCTGACATGGCACCAGCAGTTTGCAACCCATCTTGTGACATATGGGTTTACATCTAAGCTGGTGAGCTTTTCTATGATGCCCGAGTGGGGTATTGTGTCGAACGCTTTTGCTAGGTCAAGGTCTTGATGAGTGGATGGGAGATCGTAGGTTTACCCCGGGAATCATCTCTGTATCACTGCTGGACAGAGGCACAGCAAACTAATGGGTATAGTATTCTCATCCTAAGGGGTGGTGAAAGCCACACACACTCTGGCTAGGCTTATAAATGCCCTAGGGCAGATAGCCCAGTATGAACCTATGAACCTATAATATATATATATATATATATATATATATATATATATATATATATGTATATATATATATATATATATATGTATGTATGTAGTATATATATATCTATATATATATATATATCTATATATATATATATATATATATATATATATATATATATATATATATATATACATATATACACACATACATACATGTAGACAGCATCTAAAGTGGTCATATCTGAGTATAACATGGACTATAGCAATCATACATTCCACCCCCCCCAAAACAATATGAACATAACATATGAAGACGTTTTACTGAGTACTGATTATTAGCACAGTATGACACACAGTAACACCAAACTAAATATATCTGGTAAGCACACTGTAAACCCCCTAACATTATATGCATAGCTATGCAGCCTTGAGCTGGTTAAACAACCTAGCCAGACTGAAACATATGCAGAAGTATTAGGTACAGACAAACCCTGCACAAGTAGCAATGTTCAGAAATATAACAGCAGTACTCACATTTAGACCAACTCCTCTAGGCATTACACACAATATATTACTTTTCATCTCCATACAGCTGTTGCAGTAGATTCCAAACAAAACTTCCACGCTGTCTTCCTCACAAGTAAGGCAAAGGGAGAACGCCCAAATTTAGTACTCAATTATACTCCACTGTAGCCATAGTATTGGCTAAGGCAGTAGCAGCCCAGCTGATGTGCATGCAATTAGCTGCTTAGGAACACCAATTGGCCATCAGGATAGCACATGTTACTGATCTGTACCAATAAAAGGTTGCCTTGGCACACATTCAGACCATCTGTATCTACATGTAGGACAGTAAAAAACACAGAAAGACGAACCAAAAATGAGTATTACACCAGTTAATAACACCTCCGATTACTAAGACGGTATGTATAACATGTATACCTGTACTGTAAGAATTACAGTGTAATCAATGCATATCGTGGAAATAGCTATCTTGTAGCGATGTATTGTTGAGCAGTAGTAATGCTTGTAGTATTCTATGTGTGTACTGCTGTAGGTCACATGGCACACTCCACATACACCACAAGGGATGATATGGGCTTGGAACCCACCAATTCGCTTAAAGCCATTGTCAGTATCAGGATTGGTCCAACAAGTATGTGCTACAACAGGGGATAGTATATGTCAAAATATTGTAACAGTCGACATATGTATGGGTGTATAAGTAAGATGAACATGTTAAAGGTGGGCTCACCGTGCAAGTATGGTGTGCATTGTAGGATATTGTGCCAATAACTGCGTAATGTACAGTATTCTAGGCAGATCTGTATTCTATTCTACATAGAAGTTCTGTTATGTTATGCAAACAGTAGTTACGTCTATTGGCAATAACAATACTCATTGACAGGATACATAGCATTATTATTCATCTGACAGGTTAGCAGCATGATAGCAAAGATAACTGGAAGAGCCAGGTAACTGTCCATGCACATAACACATGTGATATCCACCTCTCTACTATCATTTGCAAGCAATAGCATCTGTGCATGTGTACTTGTTATGCAAATGTGTAGTGACCCTTGTTACAGGGCTGGGCCAAATGGCTATGTGCACACCTACATAGAGTGGATACTGAGAGTACAGACACACTGGTTGAGCTACCAGGTTTGTGTAGCCCAACCGCTCATTGCCAACCTAACAGCCACCTGCACATACTGTATGTAAGGCAGTGCACAGCACTGGTAATGAAACAGGTTGCATATCATCTTTAACTCCAGTGTAACATCTGCAGTAGGAGTGTAAGATGTAGGAGACAGTAGGAGACAGTTGCCCATGTGTAACAGCCACATCATAGGTGATGGCTCACACTATCTGATTATATCCTGATCATATTGATAGTGGCATCAGAGCCTATTGATACATGACTCTGTTTAGAGAGTGGGTGTCTGTGCCCAACAGAGCTCATGGTCCAGGTGGATATGTGAGTATATACTCAGAGAAGGAAACAGACCTGTAGACACTTGCATCATCTGTAATCACTAACAGGATGTGATGTGCTCCTCAGAGGAGGATTCCTGCTAAAGGTAGCTACAATGTTTCCGTAATAGCCAGTGTTGACACGTCCATAACACAAATATTTACATGTGAGCGTTACTGCCTAATACATCTTCATAGGCAATATGTAAACTAAATGCAGTACTTGGAACTTGTAGTACTGACTGCTCATGCAGGCATGTCCACTAGTCAGCTACTGGTGTTTCCTAATGTCAGCTTTGTGTATGTGGTCATCCTGGGGGAATGTAATCTCTATGCCATGTACACTGCCAGACCAACATAACACCATAACCCCACACATTGTTTGGGATGCAGCTACAGCGGTAAGCTGGAAGGCAGCCCAGTCTACAGCCATGACTGGACTGGACAGTCATGAGGTGTGGGTTAACACATGCAGCTCATCAACACAACCAACACATACCCTTACCAGAACACAGTAAGGACACCCACACACACTACCGGAAATCACACACACACATTCACAGATGAGTCTAAGTATCTGGCAAACAAGTGACCCCCCCCCCCTAAAAGCAGGAAGAGACAGACACCGAAATACACAAACTGTAGGACATAGTTTGCATAATTGTGCCACACCTCTAAACACATGACTGGAAACATGCCCAACAGTACTCATTTGTTAATGCAAACTCTAGCACTATGTTACACACCAACCTATACGAGGGCATACATACTGTCAGCTGCCTGTCTGCCATGATTGGCCACATACTCATACACTCAGACCACCTTTTGAACTATACACATGGCTGTGGCATATTCCATGTTGTTGTGCAGGACCTGTGATGCAGTAGCCTGGACTGCATGGAAACACATGTAGGAACTGTCAGGTCTTGTAGCCCATGCAGGTATGTCCCAAGGCATGGGTAGCATTCTGCCATTGGCCAGAATGATACTGCCGTACAGGGACAAAAGGATTGTATTCCACAATTGTCTAGTCTAGTGGTGCATGTCACAGGGTAGCCAGTATCTGTCGTCCTGGGATAACATGGTTGACAGACCATGATGCTTTGCCAGACAGGGCCTGCACCTGTCACCCATGGGAATTTGGATACTGCCTAGGGCTCATACTTCCCCTATAGTGCCTTCTTCATGCACGGTTCAGGTGAGGGTCCACTGCTGTTACAGGGACAGCCAAGCAATAAACTGCACGTCTCGTTACACAATGATACATGTCAGAAACACTATACGGACACACATATGTCAATCCCTAACATGGAGAATATATCTGTGCAGTGGCTGAGACATGTTTCAATGATCAAGAGAGCACACCTGCATAACCATGTTATAACACATACCTCACCTCTTGCCCATTATCCTTTATTGGAACACACAGGCCGCAGGTGTGTCCATATTCCTGAAGTATATGTACACCCCCATGCTAATTGCACTTGTACAACATCAGATGCATTATGCTGAGCAGCTACCTTTGTGCCACAGTGGAATTCAAAATGCACCTTGAGACAGATCACCCACCAGGCTGCGGACTTCCCGACTGTCATAATGTGCTGTAATGGGGAAGATGAGATCTGAGACAGAACCATAATAATGGCTACTCTCAACTATTGCATTATGAACTGGGAAGGCTCCTCATGTACCAACACCTGCGCTCAGTGCATGTTGGATTCCGTCGACCCCACTGACCTGGATCACAGTAGTCACACAAACAGGGCTAACAGTATGCTACACATAGTTAGTCTCCAATGTCAATGTTATGTTTCCTAAGAGCAGACTGGTGAGTGCCATGGCACCCATGCAGATGGAAAATGCATGTGCAAATGCTGAATCCTAAACAAATGAACCTTAAACAGTCACATATGTGCAGTGATTGTGCCATTGAAACAGAACGAGGAGTGAATCCAACACAAACAAGTAGGCAAACTGGTGGTACCATGCTTTAAACTGTACCACAGAAGGTAGTAACTGTTGCAAGAGTGAACACACATGAGTATAGGTGATCTCTGGTCAGCCTCAGTAAGTTGCAGATACACCATATAAAACCAAGCAAAGCTACTGTGAAATTAATCAGCCACATATTATGAGGCCAAGCACAGAGCATTCTATAGCTGTGTCATTAATCATAATAGCAACAACAAGACCTGTCGTGCTGCACAGCACTATGGCATGGGAAGTACTGCACCTACAGAAATAGCACCCGTTCAACCAGATAGGGTCTCGTAGAACCTAATCCCACTCCCACCTCCCCCCACCCCCAACAGGTACACTTAGTAATATATCCATGTATACTACAGGGCCCCTGTACTAACAACTATGCAGGTACAAGCTGCACTCTCTAATGCCATACATACATCTTTCATGGGACCTGTCAACATCCCGGGGTGTATCCTACACAAATGTAAGAACATTCAGCTATCCACATTCACATCATGTTAAATCATAGCTCCATGTCAGGCTTTGTACACACCGAATGGTGCACAGCAATAGTTATCACACCCCACAAACGGGGAGACACCATTGATAATGGGACATAGTGCAAAACTACCCTACTGAGTCTGGTCTGCATGGCCATGAACTGTGGTCAATGTAATTGATGTACTCGGTACAGAAGTAGATGACAGTAGGGTTGATTCATACTGCATATCATGACCTTGCCAGGTGGTAGGACGCCATCACCCATACTGTGTTCCAGCTACACTCAGTAAACTATGTGTATATTCCTATGTCACAGGAGTAGTTGGCAACTGGACTGCTGGCAGAACCCACACTACAGAAGGTGTCTGATGATAAAACACACATCAAACCAGTGCCAGCCACAGTAATACAGAGGTCATTCCTGGTACTCCCCCTCTTTGTTATCTATACCACATAGACTAACACAGAAGGCATCAGCCTATTGATGTTTGCAAATGACTATGAACTAGGAGCAATAGTTGACTCGTGTGCTGCATTCAACATACAGAAGGGCCTTAGTGTGTCAGACGTCTGGTGTGTGATGTATGGCCACAATCTGACAGCTAAGTATTGCATTGTCATCCCCTATGTTACGAGCCTTGTACCCATTAACTACCACCTAGGCAGCGGTCAACATAATAGCAACTGTGCGTATGGAATGCAGCTGGACAGTACTTCCCTTTAAAAGTTACGTCACCACAAAAGACAGGTAGTCATATGTGGCACCCCTAATCATGACAGGGTGCCATCCAGGAATATAGAGATAACTGCTCAGCCATACTCAACATCCATGTGACCCACAATATATCACATATTTCCTTTAAGGGTTATTGCCCATGTGTAGATGGCCTACATCACCCTTCACAGTCGCTAGCTGCACTATGTAGCATGCAGCCTACCCTGAATAAAGCCATGTCCAACCCAAAGGTTTTGGACATGCTACACTTAACACATCCTGATCCCAAATAAACACATATATCATGGACCTCCATCTTTCTAGTAAAAGGATCACAACATGCCTGACAGATCCCTGTTCCATACACTTAACATACTCTTGCCATACTATGCATCCCTGTTCAGCGAAGCTGCACATCGCCCCTCTCGGTGACATGGTGTGATGACCGCATGCCAAATATATCAGTAACCATGTGTATCAGTTCTGTGGCACTGCTTGAACTAGCCACTGAAACTTACCTGTCTGTTGCCTACAGCTAGGACACCTGTCTGCCTAGGCTCATAAATGGCCTAGGACATATAGCCTACTAGATCACTATGATCATACATGTTATAGTTGATATCCAACCATGCAAATGAGAGGAAGGGTAAATGATGTTGGCAGTCACAATTGCACCTATCAGCAGGTGCACCGACACTGCACTGACTTGATAAGACAGGCAAAACAGCGTGCTAATGCAATCACCAGGGAACAAGGTGCAACATGTGGGGGGCCCTCACCCAGCCCCCACTCACACGTACCGAGGAGCTACTGGCCAACCTGGGGACACCTGCAGACCTCCATCCATAAGCTTTAGCTGGTATTGTGGCGGTGGGTGTCTCTCAACCACCGAGCCTGGAGTTGCCTGGTAAGTCACTACTGCACATAAAACAAAGCTACATATCACATAGTTACATGTGTTACTGTACAATATGTAATGTAACATCATATGTAAGGCATGTATGCACACATGCCACATACTATAGTCTACTACTCTATGTATGCACAGATGTGCATATTCCATAGTATAGTGTATTGTACTGGCTTATGTGTTAACATGGACATTGCACCCTGTTACTACCACACAGGTGTGGATAATGATCTTACTGCTGTGACACTCCTGTTTAGGTACCTTTGGCATTTTGCTACGACAGCAGCCTGTGTCAGGTGAGATTGTTATTATTCACCAGGCTTGATAATGCACAGATCATATTAATTGCATGCTATCTGCCATAACACACGTACACATAATGTATTGTGGTCCTGTTCATAGACACTGGTCAGACCTGCAATGCATCACAATGGTTACCCATGTGAAACAATAGAAGACTATATGAAACACCTACACTAATCCTTCCAAACTGTCATTGCCAGATGTGTGGACTACTGTGAATACAATGGTGGAGGTGTGTTTCACTGTGGGGACAGGTACTACATATCAGCATTACACATGTTGGGAATACAAACAGTACTGTACAGAGATCATATGTGTGCACACACTCTAAATGTGTTGGAGCTGGAGTATGACCGGCCCACAGGATACACCCTTGTGGAGTATACCCTTGCTATGAATTTCACAAAATGTCATGTGCTATCAGACATGTCGATGACATGTAGTGGGCTGACTGCAACAATGTTCAACTATCCTGCAAAACATGTCTCACATCCCATACATACCACCCTTTGTCTGCATAATCCTGTTCTCAGTGAAGCATATGACATCTATGGGTGCATGTCATATGGGATAACACTGACATGTGAAATAAGATGACCATCACAACCACTGGACTGAACATGTGTACAGATGACCATAGAGTATGGCCAGAGACATGAAGCAACACACACAGTAGAAGTGATGTACATGTGTGTACACCCTGTTGTACATTGGCTCAACACAATACAACTATGACCTTTGTGTAATGGTGATATTGCAGATGTGAAACACTAAACATCATACAGACCTGTGCACAGCTTGTGTCGTCATAACATGAACCCACCACATAACATGTCTTGAACATCTGGAGTGTGTCACAACATGGAAGCATTCACCTATACAGTATGCAAATACATACATGTGTTGCACGACATACACATACATCCACATCAAGCCACAGATACAGTACATTCACCTTGCTGGTGTCAGACATCACTGTCATGCCTGCTCCTCATGTGTGTGAGGTACACAGAGGGCATGTGAGACATAGAGTACTTGTAAGTTAGCCATGTGTGGGCATAGTTGCCAGGTATTAGTAATATGGTTGCAGATGTGCAGGGGTGTCATCCGTATACCCTTCTGTGAACTGTGTCACACATTCCACATTAGGGTTTATTGTGTATAGACCTTGGTGATGTGGGTCACATTCCACATTAGTTATGTATTGTATGTGAACATAGCCATGGCTATGAACTGTGTCAGTAGCTCACACTGTATAGCAATTGTGAAACCACATGATGCCCTGCAATGGCTATGCTCATCAGCTCAATGTGCAGTATGTCCCTGCATATTTGTAGGGTGGACAGACAACATTGCATCAGCTGAAGGCCCATGTTAGTATAACATGTCCCTGCATTTGGACACCATTACCGTACTGTAGATTGGAAAGGACACCATTGTGTTACACATGTATGCATGTCATTCAACACGTCAGCAGAAGACATGTCAGACTACATGTGATTGGCAAGGTCATACGCCACACAGCAGGCTGGTGTACTTTAAACTTGTGCTGGTCTGTGGCACCATTGCAAAGTAGGGACAGCCATGTCAAACATGTGTGTACAGCCACATGCACAATGTCTACACTCAGCTGAGGGGTAGGCGTAATAATGTTGAACAGGCATGCACTGCTTTGGGGAGATATGCAAGCTAGGGCTCAGGCAAACGTAGTATGCAGTTGACATACCCTATTGCTCATGTCCTCACACATAGGGGCGGTGGCCAACACAAAGCATTAGTGGCAGATGTACAAAGTTCAGCGATGGTCTGTTAACAAGTGGTGTATGTTGAACACACCATGGCAGTGCAGTGCAACAGTGCATGTATTGTGTTGCAGGTATGGGGCATAGGCTACTAACACAAATGGTGCAATACAGGTATGTATGCTTACCACCACTATAATTATGTAAGGTGCATGCTGTCTGCTATACCACTTGCATGCTTTTGTGTGCAACTCAGGGATGTATGTTAACTACCATTATAATTGCCTAAGTTGAAACTATAATTGTCTAAGCTGAATGCCAGCTGCCATATCACCTGCATGTAGGGTGTGTGTGTGTGTGTGTGTGTGTGTGTGTGTGTGTGTGTGTGTGTGTGTGTGTGTGTGTGTGTGTGTGTGTGTGTGTGTGTGTGTGTGTGTGTGTGTGTGTGTGTGTGTGTGTGTGTGTGTGTGTGTGTGTCTGCCTGTCTGTGTCTCTGTCTGTCTGCCTGTCTGTGTATGTCTCTGTCTGCCTGTCTGTGTCTCTGTGTGTCTCTGTGTCTGTGTGTGTCTCTGTCTGTCTGTCTTTGTGTATCTGTCTGTGTGTGTCTGTGTCTGCCTGTGTGTGTCTGTCTGTCTGTGTGTCTGTCTGTCTGCCTGTGTGTGTGTCTGTCTGTCTGTGTGTCTGTGTCTGTCTGTCTATGCATCTGTGTCTGTCTGTGTGTGTATGTGTCTGTCTGTGTGTGTCTGTCTGCCTGTGTGTCTCTTTCTGTCTGTGTCTCTGTCTGCCTGTCTGTGTGTGTCTCTGTCTGTCTGTCTATGTGTGTCTGGTATAACTTGTAATGTACAGTTATTGTCTTCCCCTCACAGATATTGATGTAGGTGCGTTGCCCTCCTGTGGTCCACCTGATGTTAGTGTCCCCAAAGACTCTAGCAGTGATGATGATAGTATGATTGAGGGACAGGCAGGGTTGTCAGGGGCTGAATCTGTGCCAATGGTTGCCATTCCATCTGTCTCCCCCTCATCCTCGCACACAGTTCCCCTGCCAGCACATACCTCATCACCACCAGCCATAGAGGAAGGATAGTTGGCAGGTGATAGCATGTAACAGAGAAGTGTGGTGACTATGCAAGGTGTGCCTGCACACCATGATCCCAGTCAACAGACTGGTGTTGTCCCATACAGGCATGTGCCCAGAGCTGCTCGTAGGAGGACCACTGGCCAACATGCCATTGCCAGACCAAGCACATCAGCTGGAGTCACCAGACACATGTTTCTGGCTGTAATGGAGGCATGGACATGTGCTGAATGGCACAATAGAGATGGTCTGAGGCTTCAGAGGGCTGATGTCCATTCATTAACTGACAACATCCATGCACTTACCAATGCTCGCCATCATCTTGCAGATGTTTTGGATAGACGATTGGGTGACATGATGGGAGTCCTTGACTGTGGCATGTCAATCCTCAAGTGTGGAATGTCTGTGCTGGAACATCTGGTGGGAGTGAGGTGTCGGGTACATGGACGTAGGCCAGCTACATCACCTGTTGAAGGTCTACGTGAACATGCTACTGCACATGCCTGCTCCCATAGTAGCAGTAGCAGCAGCAGTGCTGCTGGTGCTGTGCTGTCCACACCAGGACACAGCAGGCCACATGCATGTGGTCCTGGATGGTCCCAACAGGGACACGATTCCAGTGGACATGTGTCATCAGATGGTACCCAATCTGGACCTCTCTCTGGTATTGCCCATGCAACCCCTGACAGGCGCAGGTCATGTGGCTGTGGCTGGACACCGTGAACTGTGACGCCTACCTTGTACCCAGGGTCTGCCCCCGCTGTCCC